>NC_087216.1:48189418-48199418 GCF_015104395.2 Macrobrachium nipponense | reverse complement strand
TATGTTTCTATTGAATACATTTTTGGTGTTGTTTTTAAATAATTTGATGTTTAACTACCTTTATTTGTGAAAAAAAATAAGGAACATAACTTATTCTCTCGCGTGACGTCATGCGCAGTGCACTAATGTACCTAGAACGTGGGTGCGAAAAGATTACGAAATGAAACGTCTTTTGGCAATGTGGGATTAACTCAATGTCTATTAAGATAATGGAGTTCATGCCTTTTGTCAGAGATTCTCATTTGGATTATACGTTTCTGTTCCGAGAATCGGCGACAGAGATTATGGAGGTCGAATTTAATCGAATTATACCAGAGCTATCTTATTCCTTGGACAGATTAGTCAGGGGTAAAAAGAATAGTACTCCCTGTTTAAGAAGTGCGTACTAAATAATAATACTGTACAGGTGAATTTCCCCTTCTTTGAAGTAGTCATAGAAATACTTTTTTTTTCTTTTAAGAAATCCTTTTTTTTTTTCTTTGTTTAGTTTTAACTTCATACCTTCAAATTTCAACATTTTTTCTCTCATTTTTATTTTCGTAAAATGTACCTAACAGGAGAAGAGAGCCAAAAGAACGATAATAATATAACTTATATTTTTCTTACCAGCATTAAGTCTAAATACCAGAGCTTGAAATTCGATTTAGATGTTTCATACCGAAGTATCTAAAACATATTATTATGTTGATGTTACGATAACATACCAATGACATAGAATATTTTTCTTTTGCTCGTATATGTTGCTATAAATGTTAGTTCTTAAATTAGAAAAAAAACGATGTCCTGTATGATAAAGAAAGTTATATTAGATCCGCTGAAAACACGAATGAACGAAGAAAAAAGTTATTCTTTGACCGTCTACAAAGCGTGTTTGAGTGCCTATGAAAATATGACGCCTTGAAAGTTCACCTTTTATGACCAGATTCAATAAAACCAGTATATTATTATTGGTGTAGTTTACTAGGACAAAATGAATGATCACAAATATATAGCTGAAATCTGTGACATTTATCTTTGAACTCTTAGAATTTAAACAATTATTGTATGTATGTATATATATGATATATATATATATACATATATATATATATATATATATATATATATATATATATATATATATATATATATATATATATATGTTTGTGTGTGTGTGTGTGTGTGTGTGTGCGTGTGTTATGGGGGTCAAAAGACTTCGTTTAATTAAGAGGAGAGTACTCCTGACTATGGTAACGTGACCTAACTTCGTTTTGTTTCCCTAATCGGCCTTCCCTCTCTACATACCTGGAAATCAGTCCAATAAAACAATCCCTTGGGGCAAATTAAAACTCTCAAGATACAAAAATTGAAACTTTATTTCCCCAAAATAGCTAACACGAAAATGAAATAAAATGAATCAAAGAAATCCCCAAAAAATCATTAAAACACCGTTACTCATCTATGTAATCATATTGGATAGAAGTACCTCCACGTATCCTCATTGTCAAATAGCTCCATGAGTCTCTATCAGATAAATATCAGATAAAAGTGTAGAAAATTCATTTTTCGGTAGCAACAACCAAATCCATCCTAAAAAAAAGCCACACTTATCAGACACTGAAAAGACCCCAAAAACCAAATGGATAAATGTCATATAAATCTTTCTAAGGGTTCCTCTGCATTTACCCTTTCTAGAAGCTGAAATCAATGTCACTGTTCAATGTTTTCAGTCTTTCTTTTATGTTACCTTCTGATGAACCTTCTAGCGCCTTCCAGTTTTTTGGTCACCACTGACAGATTCTTGTGTAATAAATGGACAAGGTCCCATACTGGGGTTATATCTGATCTCTTTTGCCCTCACGGACATATGCACTTACACCTAGTAATGGACGTACGAATGCACACACGCTAATGTCTTCTCTATTCCCATGTACGTGTATTTTCCATTTCTCGTGAACGCACTTGACCTCTGGCATCACAGTCACCTGATCTCTCCGCTATCCATGTCATTTGCGCGCCCGCAGTCTCCCTTGTGCAATTGGAGAGTTATGACTTTTGTTACATATCAGCATTCTGAGGAATTCACTGTTTTGCACTTGTCTCAAGCACCAAACACTAAGGATATTGATCTCTTTCATTTTGATTTATTTCTTGCCAGTGGCGTAATATATATATATATTATATATATATATATATATAAGTATATATCTATATATATATGATATATATATATATCTAATATAATATATATATATATATATTCAGATCGCAGATTTTGGGGTAGAGGTAACCATAATTGACAAAAGGCTGAAGTGTAACTCTGCTTACTCAATATCAGTATAGGAAAGAGGTGAATGAGCTTTTGTGTGGGAGGCGGAAAGTCTTAACAGAGGAGTGAGACTTCGTGTGTGAAAGGAAACAAAAATAAAAAGGGAACATTTCAGCTTCCCTTTGGCAGGAAAAAATCTAATTTTACTAACCTTGCCCTTTTCCTATGTTTTTGATAAATACAAAAAAAATATCAACGTAATAAACAGGCCTCAAATATTATCAATTTCATGGAGAAGATCTCGCTTTTCTGAGCTTAATATTATATATATATATATATATATATATATATATATATATATTATAATATATATATATATATAGTATATATGTATATATATATATATATATATATATATATATATATATATATATATATATATATATATATATGTATATGTATATCTATATATATATATATATATATATATATATATATATATATATATATATATATATATATATATATATATATATATATATATTATATTAGTTCCTTTTAACTTCAGAGACGTTTCTGTTATTGGTAATATTGTAATTTGTAAGATACTAGCCATAAATGAAGAGCAGGGAAGCATAACTGGTGGTAATATAGTGCTGATTAATGTTTCTGTTATGTATTTCTTCTTATCCTCATCGAAGTCTATTTATAGAATATACTAATCTCTGAAGACTGGGCATCTGCAAGCGTACTTTTCTTCTCTATGATTTGTTAAAATAGATATTCTCTCTATCTTGAAAAAAGAATATTTATTCTCTCTCTCTCTCTCTCTCTCTCTCTCTCTCTCTCTCTCTCTCTCTCTCTCTCGACATTTGTAGTTTGCAGACTACAAATGTCGTTACTTGTCGCCAACGTTCTTTTAGAATGGTGTATAGGAAATAGATTTTAAAATATTTAATTGGAAATATATATGTATATATAAAAATAATGGCTTTGCAGGGAAAAATAACTGATACAAAAATGGAGATCTTTTTGTACAATATTTGCGGATAATAATTCTATACGGTTAAGGGAGATTCAGAAGACTTTTATCTTTTATTTTCTTTGTTACAATCAGTCTGGGTTACAAAAAACGGATCCTTAACTCGTGGCTCTGTAGCGAAGACTCTTTCTATAAGGATACAGTAAGGGTTTATATTTAATATTTGGTGTTCCAACATACTTGTATTTATGAAGGAGAAGCAATTAATGTTCAGTACCATATGATCGATTAAAACAATTTTACGCTTGATAATGTGCGACAAATCCACAAACGACAGAATCTCGGGAGATGAAGGAAAGATAAGTTATTTATTTTTTTTTTTTAAGTTAGTCCCCAAAGGCCTGTATGGGTTTGGATGTTATATGTGACCTTACGAAGGGAATAAAATCTTATATAATTCGGACATGTGTTTTTTCACACCCCCTTGAAACTAATTGTCCATTTCTTATTAAAAAAACCAGTATAAAATAAAAAAAAAAAAAAAAAAAGAGGTGCGTGACAAGTAAAAAACAATTCCTAAAATGCCAAAGAAATTTTCATTTCCTTTTTTTCTCTCTAAATCAAGAAGGATGCATAACTGAACACACACACACACACACACACACACACACACACACACACACATATAATATATCTATATATATATATATATATATATATTATATAATATATATATATATATATATATATATATATATATAAATAATATATATATATATATATGTGTGTGTGTGTTGGTGTGTGTGTGTGCCTATGTATATATTTCATTTATTTCGGGACATTTGACATTCAAGAAGCCAATAACTAGTCAAAAGACTAGTTATTGGCTTACGAAAAACAAAAGGTAATTAAAATAGATTTAACTGATAGACGTCACGTGAATTTTTTCAAGATACTAACATTTTAAAATTATCGTTGGATTTCAGCTATTCCCTTTGGTATCATTTCTAAATGTAGAAAAAAATACTTTACAAGATTTAACTAATTTAGTATGAATTTTTGGTCATTCCTTGAGTAAAAGATCATTAATTTTCGTTTCACGAAGGATAAAGGAACAATAGATCATTGGGCAGAGAGAGAGAGAGAGAGAGAGAGGAGAGAGAGAGAGAGAGAGAGAGTAATTATGATATGTAAAGGGATAACTGAAAAAAAAAATTCTGTAAAAAAAATATTTACCCATATCATTAAACATAATTCCTAGTACTATTCAAAGTCGTAAAGTTAAGCAAATTAAAAATAAGTCTAAAACTGAAAATTAATATTTTTAGTATTATATGTTAGAATTTATGATTTTCCAATGAAACTGTATGCATTAAAGTAATTATTTATTTCGCCCTTTTGTCGAATTCCCCTATTATTTTCTTTTTGGTGCGATATATCGTACAATATACGATGGATGAGAACTTTTATATTTCCAAAAAGATTTTTTGTACTAATTTTTTTTTTTATCTGGGAAGTACCATTCATCTTCGCTGGTTATTTATGACTGTCCGTAAATAAAAGCCGATGTCCTCTTTCTTTCTATGGGTACACAAAAAAGCGTTTGATTGCATGAATTCACAATAAAGACAAATAGAAACACGCTGTGTATAGGTACTGAAAATTTTGATTGAATGTGAAAATTTATTTATTTTACTTATCTGCTCGAATACACAACACACAAAGGAACATATGACTACTTACATACACTCATACGCAAACAAATAGACACGAACGCACACAATTATTAAATATATACACATCTTATGTATATATATACACAACACACACACACATATATATATATATATATATATATATATATATATATATATATATATATATATATATATATATGCGTATGTATGCATATAATATATATATATATATATATATATATATATATATATATATATATATATATTATATCTATAGTAATATATATATATATATATATATATATATATATATATATATATATATATATATATATATATATATATCATATATATATTATATATATATCATATATATATATATATATATATATATATATATATATATATATATATATATATATATATATATATATATATATATATATATATATATATATATTTATGTATATACATACATACATATATATATATATATATATATCTATATATATATATATATATATATATATATATATATATATATATATATATATATATATATATATATATATATATATATATATATATATATATATATATATCTATATCTATATATATATATATATATATATCCGTATGTATATATATATATATATATATATATATATATATATATATATATATATATATATGACTGGTAAAAAATGTTCTGTAACAACAGAATTCCATCTAATAAAAGGAGCCCATAAAAACACCAAAATGTAGAGAGAAAAGTACTATATTTCAGAGACTGCTGTCCTCTCTCTTCAGGTATATGAATGAGAAAAGTTTACAGAAAAGGTGGTATTTATACCAAGAGATTCGTCACAAGTAAGGCCAATTTAGGTCACCCCCGCTGATAATCTTCCTTTAATCTTGTTAAGCGTTGGTTGAATGAACACTGCGTCGACGATGTCCGATGTCCAATTCCCTTTTGAGATGTTCATTACCTGCTTCTCTTTTATTAAGGCCGATTCCATCATTTGACTCTTGTACCGGCAGTGCTGCTATAAATTACACGTGACATATTCCAGTTTATTCTATGTTATGTTCATTTATATGGTTGAAAATAGCCAAGTTTCTGTTGTCCATACCTAACTGACCGTTTGTGTTGTATTAATCTCTGGGGAAGTGATTTACCTGTAAATCCGATGTAAGATTGGTCACAGTCCTGGCATGGGATCTCATATACCCCAGATCTTTGGGCGATGTCTTTTGTTGGACGTTTAATCAGGGTATTTGGCTAAGGTATTTGGGTAGGTAAATGCAAAAGGGTTGATTTCCCAAGGGTGTGAGTTACTCTCTTAATCGTCCTCCAGGTGGGGAATTTTTATTTTATTGTTGGGTGTGTCTCTGGTCTTGTCTTTAGGTGGGGGGTCGTAGAAAATTACGTTTGCTTTTTGAATTGCTTTCTCAATTATATGGTCAGGATACTTTAAAGATGAAAGTTGCTTGCGAATTACTTCAAATTCTTTTTCCAGGAAATCTGTGGGAACAAATTCGTAAGGCTCTTAAGAATAGGTTGCTAGCTATACCTATCTTGATAGTATTGTCATGATAGCTAAAGTAGTGAATATATGAAAGTGAGAACGTTGGTTTTCTGTATATGGTAAATTTGTATTCTGTCGTGTCTCTGATTATTAAAACATCAAGAAAAGGAATTTTGTTGTCTGTTTCCCATTCAACTTTAAATTTGATGCTGCACTAATGCGTTTAATTTTGAGAGGAATTCATTAAAATTACCCCACTTATTATCCCAAAATGTTAGTATGTCATCCACGTATCTCATCCACAGCTATGTTTTTGGGTTTTATTGCATTTATTACTGTAGTTTCAAAGTATTCCATGTACAGATTGGCTAAAAATAGGACTTAAAGGACTACCCATACTACACCCGAATTTTTGCTTGTAGAATGATTCCCCGAATGAAAATACGTTTATTAGATGCACATAATTCAACTAACTTTATTATTTTGTCAAGTGCTAAAGGGAAATGATCTGAATAGGGGGATAATTTTTCCCTTAAAAACTGAAGAACGTCCTGTACTGGTACTTTTGTGAATAGGGAGTCTACGTCAAGGCTTAAAAGTTTTATGTTGTGAAGTGGTATATGTGCTTCTCTGAATTTGTGACAAAAGTTTTCCGAATGTTTGATGTGACTGGGAGAAAAAGTGCCTAAAAAAGGAGAAAGGAGGAGGCACTAACCATTTAGAAATTTTGTAATTGAAAGCTCCGGCGCATGAAACGATGGGTCTGAATGGAAGATTGTCTTTGTGAGTTTTGGGAAGACCTAAATAGCAGGGTAATTTAGGATTAATTACTTTAAATTTCTCTAATAGTTCAATACTCTTTTTGTCTTGGCCAATTAATCTTACTTTCCGAAAAAATTCTGTGGGAACGTTCTGGAGGGGATTTTTCGTCAGTTTTTTTCGTAAGTATTTGTGTCGCTAAAAGAGCTGGTTGATTTTGTCGAGGTTAGAAGTCTTTGTCCATTATTACAATTTTGCCGTCTTTGTCGGATCTACTTATTATAACATCTAACGTTTTTAGCGAGTGGATGGCTATCATGAATCTGCGGGAACAGGATATTTCTTATGAAGGTCAGTTAAAGCATTTAGTAACACTCCTTTTAAACATATCTCTTCACGGCTGTAGTTTTTGTCAGATATGATTTATCAAAAGCCACTATGAAGTCTAGGTTGTTTTTGCGGTCTGGCATAAGGGCAAAGGATAAGCCTAAATTTTAAAACTAAATGTTGATTTACAGTAAGGGGGTGTGGATAAGTTTAAAACTTTGTCTTGTTCTTCAAGATTATTCCATGCGCTATTATCTATTAGGTTATTTAACTTGCGTAAAGTCTGTTGGAATGAGTCACGCTATTATAGGCAGCAATGTCGGAACAGAATGAAATCAGATACCTGTATACGTGGTCGTAGTGAGGAGGCGAAGATTAGATTGAGTTCCATATATCACTCTGCGTAGCACGAAGATGTCGTTTCTCGTATTGGTGATTCTTTCTTCCAGGAAAATCTTGTGTGATAGAGGGAAGGGGTTTGATTGCAGAGTCCATCTCCCGATCCGTACATTTTTGGAAGTAACTTGTTCTTTGAGGCATTCTTCCAAAAGTGTTTTTGGTTTTTCAGCCTGTGTAGTCTGTTCAGTTCTTTTTCAAACTTGCGGAAAACTGGCTTGACTTCTGGAAGTGAGTGAAGAATCGTGGAAAGGCGGTTGAATTCCATAATGGGCTGACAATGACTGGTAAAAATGTTCTGTAACAACAGAATTCCATCTAATAAAAGGAGCCCATAAAAACACAAAATGTAGAGAGAAAGTACTATATTTCAGAGACTGCTGTCTCTCTCTTCAGGTATATGAATGAGAAAAGTTTACAGAAAAGGTGGTATTTATACCAAGAGATTCGTCCACAAGTAAGCCAATTTAGGTCACCCCCGCTGATAATCTTCCTTTAATCTTGTTAAGCGTTGTTGAATGAACACTGCGTCGACGATGTCCGATGTCCAATTCCCTTTTGAGATGTTCATTACCTGCTTCTCTTTTATTAAGGCCGATTCCATCATTTGACTCTTGTACCGGCAGTTGCTGCTATAAATTACACGTGACATATTCCAGTTTATTCTATGGTTATGTTCATTATATGGTTGAAATAGCCGAGTTCTGTTGTCCATACCTAACTGACCGTTTGTGTTGTATTAATCTCTGGGGAAGTGATTTACCTGTAAATCCGATGTAAGATTGGTCACAGTCCTGGCATGGGATCTCATATACCCCAGAGTCTTTGGGCGATGTCTTTTGTTGGACGTTAATCAGGATTTGGCTAAGGTATTTGGTAGGTAAATGCAAAAGGGTTGGATTTCCCAAGGGTGTGAGTTACTCTCTTAATCGTCTCCAGGTGGGGAATTTTTATTTTATTGTTGGGTGTGTCTCTGGTCTTTTCTTTAGGGGGTCGGTAGAAAATTACGTTTTGCTTTTTGAATTGCTTTCTCAATTATATGGTCAGGATACTTTAAAGATGAAAGTTGCTTGCGAATTAGTTCAAATTCTTTTTCCAGGAAATCTGGGGAACAAATTCGTAAGGCTCTTAAGAATAGGTTGCTAGCTATACCTATCTTGATAGTATTGTCATGATAGCTAAAGTAGTGAATATATGAAAGTGAGAACGTTGGTTTTTCTGTATATGGTAAATTTGTATTCTTTCGTGTCTCTGATTATTAAAAACATCAAGAAAAGGAATTTTGTTGTCTGTTTCCCATTCAACTTTAAATTTGATGCTGGGCACTAATGCGTTTAATTTTGAGAGGAATTCATTAAAATTACCCACTTATTATCCAAAATGTTAGTATGTCATCCAAGTATCTCATCCACAGCATGTTTTTGGGTTTTATTGCATTTATTACTGTAGTTTCAAAGTATTCCATGTACAGATTGGCTAAAATAGGACTTAAAGGACTACCCATACTACACCCGAATTTTTTGCTTGTAGAATGATTCCCCGATGAAAATACGTTATTAGATGCACATAAAACCCAAATAACTGCTGTGATGAGATACGTGGATGACATACTAACATTCTGGGATAATAAGTGGGGTAATTTTAATGAATTCCTCTCAAAATTAACGCATTAGTGCCCAGCATCAAATTTAAAGTTGAATGGGAAACAGACAACAAAATTCCTTTTCTTGATGTTTTAATAATCAGAGACACGACAGAATACAAATTTACCATATACAGAAATCAACGTTCTCACTTTCATATATTCACTACTTTAGCTATCATGACAATACTAATCAAAGCTAGGTTATAGCTAGCAACCTATTCTTAAGAGCTTACGAATTTGTTCCCCAGATTTCCTGGAAAAAGAATTTGAACTAATTCGCAAGCAACTTTCATCTTTAAAGTATCCTGACCATATAATTTGAGAAAGCAATTCAAAAAGCAAACGTAATTTTCTACCGACCCCCTAAAGACAAGACCAGAGACACACCCAACAATAAAATAAAAATTCCCCACCTGG
>NC_087216.1:48179418-48186918 GCF_015104395.2 Macrobrachium nipponense | reverse complement strand
AAGGATATGTATGATTTCGCTCAACTGCAGAGAACACATAAACAGCCTGGGTGGAAAATGCCTTTGAAATTCCCTATCATAGAATAGCTTCGTCATACATATTCATAGGGTAGTAACTGAAACGAATTGTTTACTGGGTGAGGAACTGTAAGTCTCACTGAAGAAAAAATTTGATCTTCCGACTTATTCATAAAGGGGGTGAAATTGCATGGCGTTTGACAAGGCAAAAGAATTCGGTAACTGAGACGCGACTTCCTGATTAAAGGGCCTTCGCAGATCAGAGCTGAAATTTTCATCATAAGAAAACGACGTTAACATAAATCAAAACGTCGTGTCTTCTTGTAACCATTCGCGTCAGAGCAAAGTCTTTTGTATGAAGAAGGGGCTAGCTGGGTACAAGCTCAAATTTACGGATATTATTAATAAATATCCAAGTACACATTTTTTTACTTTTCGAATCCTTAAAATTTTGGTCAAATTGTTGCGTTAGTTTGACGTATGTTAAAAATAAAATATCTTACTTCTGATAGACGAAAAGTAAATCATCTGCACAAACAATTGGGCTTTCGCGTTGGCAAATATTCAGGGGCACGCGGGTGCTCTCTGAACCGAAGATACCAGGGTGAAAAAAAAATCATCACACAAAAAAAATAAAAAGAGAAGAGAGAGAGAGAGAGAGAGAGAGAGAGAGAGAGAGAGAGAGAGAGAGAGAGAGACATTTGATTCGATTTGTCGCTCAGAATTCCCGCCATCCGTTTCTCAAGATCTGGACGTGACAAGGAAAATGAAAGGCCGTGAGGAGACTCGCCAAGAATAGACTGAAAAGGGGTCATGGCTAATCAGTAATAAGGTTTTCTAGATTATCTCTCACCAGACCTCCATCCCAGTTCCTTTATTCCATTGGAACCAGCAGGTCTTTCCAAATCTTGATCCGAAAGAAATATGTTTAGCCTTAACATAAGTTCTAACAATACTTTGGCGCATATTAACTGCTCCCCTCAAATTTCTGATGCCACAAGTTGAAGAATTCGTAATGAATATCATAAAGAGAGCATTTCTTACTTGCATAATTATCGTCTATATGTTTCACCAATATATTTCCCTCCTTCCTTTTTACCTCTAGAATTTATTTCTTTTTTATGCTTCTTTTTTCTTCTTTCCCACCGTTATCCCTACATTAAGGGGTCGGTTACCTGATGCTGTTTCTCCACTACCTTCTATCAAAGGCATCCTCCTTCACCAAACATCTCTCCATATCGTCCTTCATTTTATCTCGCCATCTAATTTTCTGTCTCCCTCTTGATCTTCTTCCTCTAACATTTTCGTCCCAAGACCTCTTCACTCTCTCCTCGTCATCCATCCTCAACACATGCCCATACCATCTCAGTCATAACTCTCTTACCACCTCTCTAATCTTTACCAAGCCTGCCCTTCTTATTTAATCATTCTCCAGTCTCTCAAACAGTGATATTCCCATAATCCACCTCAGCATTCTCATTTCTGTTCTCTCAAGCTTTACTTCCTCTTTTCTTCTTAGAGCCTATGTTTCTGCTCCATGCATTAACACTGGTCTTATCACTGTGCCATAGATCTTAAATTTTAGCTTCATTGGCATTTTCTTATCGCATACTCTCCAGCTACCTCTCTCCATTTCTCCCATGCAACTTTTATCCTACTATCAACTTCAGCCTCACATCCTCCCTCTTGGCTTAAAGTAGAACCTAAGTATTTAAACTTTCCTGCCTGCTTTATAATCAAGCCTCTTCTTTCTAGTATTACTATTCTGTCTCTATTTTCCCTACTGCTCAGCAAAACCTCTGTATTATCCACATTCACCTTTAAACCACCACTCTCTAAAGACTCCTGCCACTCTCTAAAGATTCCTACCACTCTCCAACCCTCCTCTGTAGGTCCTCTTCATTTTTAGCTGTATTCACCAGATCATCAGTGTACAACAACTCCCACAGCTCTTCATTCCAGATCTCTTCACTCAATATATCCATGGCCAGCACAAACAAAAATGGGCTTAACCCTCTCGTGATCTGATGATACATAGCACGTCAATAATTATTTTTTTTCCTAAGTGCACAGATGATGCGCCGGGCGCGTCATATATAAGTTATTTTCAGGAAAAATTAACAAAAAAATGCGTCAGTCATAGAAAACGTAGTTGACGCCATTGGGTCGACAGATGATTAATCTCAAAGAAAACGCAAACCCGACGTTGCTAGCTTACTTAGCTACGATACAAAACATCAACATAAGTAGGTTGGAAAATCTGAAAATTGCACTCCATAAAAAATTTGCAATTCTTCTTCAATTAAAGCTCATTACCAAACAGATTTATAGCTAAATTATTGCTTCCATGTGAAAGATAAAAAATATCTACACAATTTAGGTATAAAACAAATTCCCCAAACCTAATTATTATATTTTTCATGATGATTTCCAAAAAAAAAAAAATATCTACGATTTTTCTTTAAAAATTCATGTTCATCACATCGTTTTTATTATTTCTAAGCCTCATAAAGATATATTCATTGCTTTAGGAAATAATTCAGTGATTTGCCGACATAATAACACTAACCAGAAGCGTATATCGGTTATAGTTCGGACATACCGAATTTTATTAAAAAAACTTTCCATGCACAAGTTCTTTTCGGCCCTAGGGTAAAGTCGTGTACTTTACACCTTTATATTTTCGGCCTATTTCCCCAACTGCTGTTATCACTTTTGTGCTCGTTCTTTTATATATAATCTCGACCAGCCTAACCAACTTTTCTGGGGCTTTCCTTTTCCTTAAACAACAAAACATAATTTCTTTTGGGATTCTACCGTATGATTTCTCTAGGTTTATGAATGATCAATAGAGTTCCTGGTTTCCCTCTAGCCTCTTACCCTGTAGCTGTCTTACTATGAAGATGGCATCCACCATCCTGCTTCCTCTCATGAATCCATACTGCTGTTACCCAATCTTTACAACCTCTCTCTCTTAATCTCTCATACAGTATTCTCTCTAAAACTTTCAATCCATGTTCTGTTAGTTTAATTACCCTGTAATTACCACAATCCATGACATCTCCCTTTTGCTTGTATGTATATACCATAAGACTCTTCTTCCAGTACTTTGCCATTTCTTCCTCTTCACATATAGCTTTCAATAAATCCAGCATCCATTTCTTCCCCTCTGTACCTAGTAATATGATCATTTCAATTTGGAACTCCGATGAACCTGGTGATTTACCATTCTTCATTTTCCTTAATACTCTCTTCACTTCTGTATCCTTTATCTCCATCACTGGTCCCTCCACCCTCTGTGCATCCCCCATCTCCTCTCTCTCATTTTCAGTATTTAACAGTTGTTCAAAATACTCTCACCATCTCTTCCCAATGTCTTCATCCTTATACGATATATTTCCATCACTATCCTTGATAACACCCAATTTACCCACATCCTGTCTCTGTCTTTTCCTCAAGTTTGAAATCTTATAGATATCCTTTTCTCTTTCTCTTGTTCCTAGTCTTTCATTCAACTGCTCTGCCACCCTTCCAAATGCAATCCTAACCTCCTTTTCTCTTTGTTTGTTTTGTTTGTATGGTGTTCTCTGTACCTTACCTCTGCACCCTGTGCATGCCTTACTTTCCAGTTCTTAAATGCTATTAATTTTCTTTTAATTGATTCTTGCACCTCTCCATTCCACCTCCACTTCTCTGGTCTCGACACTCCATATCCGCTGGTTCTTCCCACCAGTTCCTCTGCTTTATGCTTCCTTTCTCTCTAAAAAAAATTAAAAATTAAAAGAATAAAGCAGAAAATGTGCCGAAGTTTTCTGTACAGCATATAATCAATGCCAAAGAAAATAGATCTATCTTTAGGTGGTCTTGCTATAATGCTGTATGAGCGGCGACCCATGAAACTCTCAGCTGGCTATGGTGGCCTGTGTTGTTGCATTGCCAGAAGCAAGTTCATGGCTAACTATAACCTTAGATAGAATTAATCCTAAATGAGGCTAGCCCTTAAACGCCGAAGCGGTAAAAAAAAAATGTCTCCGGTGCCGGAGACGTTTCAGAGTGAGCGCGGGAGCGGAAAAATATATTTTTTTTCAAAAAATCATAGCGCGCTTAGTTTTAAAGATTAAGAGTTCATTTTGGCTCCTTTTTTTTCATTGCCTGAAATTTAGTATGCAACCATCAGAAATGAAAAAATTATCATTATCATATATAATAATGCGATATATGATAGCGCAAAAACGAAATTTCATATATAATTGTATTCAAATCGCGCTGTGCGCAAAACGGTTGAAGGTAACAAGTTACTTTTTTTTTTCGTTGTAATGTACACTAAATTGCAATCATTTTGGTATATAACAATTGTAAAACGATAAAGCAACACAGAGAAAATATTATCACAAATAATGCATGAATTCATAATGCGCAGACGTAAACACATATTTTTTTCAAAAATTCACCATAAATCTAAATATTGTCCTAGAGTCTTCCAATTTCTTTAAAAATGAAGATAAATGATTGAATATTACTATACTGTGAGAAAATTAGCTTACAAATGCAGTTTTCGACCATATCTGACGAGTTAAAATTGACCGAATGTCGAATTTTTTTATATATATTTTTTTATATGCAATTATTTCGGAAATAAGAAAAGCTACAACTTTCAAATATTTTTCGTTTTATTCTACATGAAATTGCGCACATTTTCATATATAAAACTCTATGAAATGCCTAATATGAAACGGAGCAAATATTCCGAGAATGGGACTTACGCATTTCGGTAGATTTGTGGCGGAGAATCCGCGCGCGGAGGGAAGGAAAGTTTTTTTTAAAATTCACCATAAATTTAAATATTGTGCTAGAGACTTCAAATTTGTTTCATGATGAAGATAAATGACTGAATATTACTAGACTGTAAGAGTTTTATCTTACAATTGCGTTTTTTCGACCATTTTCGGTAGAGTCAAATTTGACCGAACGTGGTTTTTTTTCTATTTATCGTGATTTATATGCAAATATTTCGAAAATGAGAAAAGCTACAACCTTCAACTATTTTTTGTTGTATTATACATGAAATTGGGCACATTTTTTTTCATATATAAAACGTTATGTAACGGCTAATTTAAAATGGTGCAAACATTACCACAATCGCACGTATGATTTTTTCGGAAGAGTTACCGCGCCGACGTAAAGAAAATGTTATTTTTTTCATAAATTCACCATAAATTCGAAATATTGTGCTAGAGACTTCCAATTTGTTGCAAAATGAAGGTAAATGCTTGAATATTACCAGAATATAAGCGTTTTAGCTTACAATTGCGGTTTTTCGACCATTTCGGTAGAGTCAAAACAAAATTGACCGAAGGTTGAAAATTTGTCACTTATAATTTTTATATGAAAATATTTCAAAATTGATAAAAGCTACAACCATGGTTTTTTTTTTTAGTTGTATTTTGCATGAAATTGCGCACATTTTCATATATAAAACTTTCTGTAACGGCTAATTTAAAATGGTGCAAACATTACCACAATCGCATGTATGATTATTTTCGGAAGAGTTACCGCGCGGACGTAAGGAAAAAGTTTTTTTCATAAATTCACCATAAATCGAAATATTGTGCTAGAGACTTCCAATTAGTTGCAAAGTTAAGTTAAATGATTGAATATTACTAAAATATAAGCGTTTAGACTTACAATTGCGTTTTTCGACCATTTCGGTAGAGTCAAAGTTGACCGAAGGTTGAAATTTTAGCACTTATCGTTATTTATATGAAAATATCTCAAAACTGATAAAAGCTACAATCATGAGTATTTTTTTGTTGTATTCTACATAAAAATGCGCACATTTTCATATATAATAGTCCATGTAACAGGGGGGGGGGGGGGGCTAATTTAAAATGTAAAAAAATTATGTCAAAGTGACAAAATAATTTCTGAGATGTGTCCACAGATACTTTTTAGTGCGGCAAGAAAGAAATTCGCGCTTGCGCGCCTGCGTAACGATTGTAAACAAAACAACACCTTGATCCGTGAAACTCCCAGCATCCCCCAAGGCGCGTGATTAAAGAGTTTTCGGCTGGTAGGCCTAAAAGTATTTTTCCGCGAATTTTAAAAAAAAACTTTTGTATGTCGACGTAAAATACGTCCAGTCGGCACCCGAGAGACAAAAATGTCGACGTAAAAATACGTTCCCAGTCGCGTTTAAGGGCTAGGGGGGCTTCAATTTGGTATGTTCAATTGAGGGTGGGTGATCAATAAACCAATTTGCAGCCCTCAAGCCTCAGTAGTTTTTAAGATATGAGGGCGGACAGACAAAATGCGAAAGGACAGGCAATGTCCTCTCAATAGTTTTCTTTTACATAAAATTAATAAAAGCCACTGAGGCTAGAAGGCTTTAATTTGGTAAGTTTGATGATTGCCGGGTGGACACGATCAGCATACCAATTCACAGCCCTCTAAACTCAGTAGTTTTTATCTCTTTGTTTCCAAGTTTATTGTCAGCGTCCTTATTATCATTATCATTGTGCCTAAAGATGCCCCTGATAAAAGTTGATGCAGTGATAACTATTATGTAATTCATATTTCATTTGATATTATACTTAAGAGATGAATGAAATATGCTAAAAGGTTTTGTATTGGTTATGAGGCTATTAAATGTTTGTTAAATATATATATATATATATATATATATATATATATATATATATATATATATATATATTATATATATATATATATATATATATATATATATATATAATATACATATATATATATATATATATATATAATGTGTGTGCAAATGTCAGCACACCAGTGATGGCGCCTACCTCTCCGAGAAACCTCATACTATATTACAAGGCTGCATATCACAGCTAGTTCAAGGATGAAGTCAAGAACTGAAGAGAATAACTGGCAACGGTACGACACCGTGTCTACTGCAGCCCGAATTTAACATGCACACTCGTAACCCGAAATAGCACAGTCCCCTGTGGAGAGATATGGGAGTCGACCAATGTAGAATACAATGGCCTACTTTAAATACACAAAGACACACGGACTTCATCCTCCCTTCTTCAAGGAAACCACAGGGCATCCGTAGGAATCCAAAAGGAGGCACGATGAATACTTTCCTTACGCCCTCGTGACGTGCCTTTAGGATTAAGGCATCACTCAGACAGCCAGCAAGAAAATGAAACCATCACCCAGTAGAAATGCAGTACCCGATGACATCATGTATGAAACTCAACCAATAGAAATTTAGTACCCCAATGATGCCATGTAAGAAATTCCAGTATCCGCACACACCAACAAAAACCGTATATGTTTATCTGTAAAAAATAAACAAAGCCATCATCTGTAATTGCCCAACAGAGCTCCCTTTGGATCTTCTTCTGGAGCTCCCCCATAAAGCGAACATCGAGAGGTGTTTAACCAAATACAAAGAGTGCTCAAGGAAGATCTTTGCCATCTATATAGGACTAGTCCCGT
>NC_087216.1:48144418-48171918 GCF_015104395.2 Macrobrachium nipponense | reverse complement strand
GAGGGACGTGGGAGGTAAGAAAGGTTTATGGAAGAGCCTATAAAGGCCTGAAAAATGTGCTTCATATTGAGTTAAAGATACAGAAATTTTAGGATAGGATATTTATGATCTATTTATCAGAACAAAACTGTAAAAAAATAAATAATGTGCGTGGTAAACAGTAAAAGATTTTTCTAATAAAATATAGTGTATTTGTACAAATTTTTTTGGTGGAGAAGGCTCTATTTAACCGTAGATTTCAGCACGTTTTAATTATTTGTTGGTCTGAATTTAGGCTATATTTCTGTCCAAATATTTTGTTTCCACTTATAACTGAGAATATAAGAACGTATTTCATTTGTGGCCTTTGTATTTGATCCTTGTTGTTAATATGAATAGTACTAAGTAGGAGTATTAATCACGAAGACCACTTCACGTTAAGTTAGGAATATAATGCTTACAACTTATGTATCAAGGGAAAATCTTGCATTCGTCCCGAGTAAGCTGGAGGTCGAATCACACCTTGTTTTAAAGGAATTTATTCTACCATGGAAATTTTTAAAAAATGCACAAACTCCGGAAGTAATGAAAATTGATTATCGCTGAATATCAAGCAGACCATTAGCTTAATTAGCCCGGGAACCAAGGCTGTTACAGCAACAGTGTTTTTGATGTGCTTTGTGCCTGAATACCAATTAACCACTGCTTTCAATCTCTCCAATAATTGAATTCACAACTTTCAGACGTACAACCCAATTAGCAATGCCACTGGTAATGAGGATGGAGCTGTGACCTCCGAACGTAGAAAATACAATACGAGTATTAGTAATGATAATTTTCTAGCTATTTGTAAGTCTCAATAGTTCCGAGAAAATTGCTGCAGTGGAAAGACCAAATTACAAGGTTTTTTAAACGAGAAATAAAAGAAGAGAGAGACGTTGTGCAAACCTTTTATGTGGTTTGTAACTGCGGATGTTATTGTATAAAATTATATTTATGCCAGGTCTTCGAGGGAGCCTGCTAAGAGTTTGAAAATCAGAATGTCACTCATAACCAATGAATCTGAGAAGTCAGTGTTGGGCTGTATGTTAATGTGTACAGAAATAAATTTAAGGTGTTCATAATGAAATCGTACTTAACCCTGAATAGGTGCAACAGGTTGTGCATTTAAAAAAACATTGTTTTTCCATAACTTATCGCCTGTGTCAAATCTGGGTGTGATCGACCTGCAGACGTTCACTCGTCTACAAGCTGTAACCGTGTTCAGACCTACCTACGTCTGCCTCAATTTCTTCCCCCTTTTCTGAGAATCGCTCAGGTCGAGGTCGACCCTCAAGCACCTTTAAGTGGTAGGTGATCGAAAATCAAATTTATAACATAACAATTTCTCAATGAACAGTGTGCATAGTCATGTGTATTTGTTGTGTTAGAAAGTCTAGCTGGATGGTGTACCTGCGAAATGCATGACCTTCGGAGTGGCTGAGATGCCAAATATCTCTATATGGTCCATTTTCCTTCAGGGGCCGCTTTCTGGTTTTTTCGCAAAAAGCAAAATTTTGTGTAAACCTCGCATATTGAGCAGTATTCATGCTAAAAGTGTTTTGCAAAGTTGGAATATATCGGAGGATGATGTATCTATAAAATGAATGCCTTTGGTCATGGCTAACACGCCATACATGGCCATATGTTCCAGTCCCCTTTGAGTGCCAATTTCTGTGGGGTTTTTTTGCAAAAAGCAAAATTATTATATACCCAATTCATGTAGGACAGTGTGCATAATAAGAATAGTTTTGTGATATTGGAAAATGTTTAGGATGTTGTGCGTATCACGTGCGGGACTCTGGGATTGGTTGAGATGCCATATACCGCCAATATGGTACATTTTCCTTCAAGTGCCACTTGCTAGCTTTTTTGCAAAAAGCAAAGTTTTTGGGTAAACCTTACATATTGAACAGTATTCTTGCTAATAGTGATTTGTAATGTTGGAATATGTCGGAGGATGATGTATCTACCATATGAATACCTTTGTTCATGGCTGACACGCCGTAATATAGCTATATGGTCCATTCCCCTTCGAGTGCCAAATTCTGTGTTTTTTTTTGCAATAAGCAAAGTTATTATGTACTCAATTCGTGTAGGACACTGTGCATAATAGCTAATTAGTATAGTTTTGTGATATTGGAAAATGTTTTAGGATGTTGTGCGTATCACGAGCGTGACCTTGGAAGTGCCTGAGATGCCATATATCGCCATATAGTCCATTTCCCTTCAAGTGCCACTTTCTGTTTTTTTTGCAAAAAGCAAAGTTATCAGGTAAACGTTGCAAATTGAACAGTGTTCATGCTAGTATAGTTTTGTTTTATCACTGGAATATGTGGGAGGATTGTGTGTTGTATCGCGTGCATGCCTGGGGCATTGGCTGAGATGCCCTTGTTGCCATATGGGCCGATTCCTTTCGAGTGTTAAAGTTTGTGTTTTTTTTAAATAACTGTTATAATGATCAACTTCATGTAGGGCAGTGTTTATTATATAACTAATTATTATAGTTTTGTTTAATTATTGGAATATGTGGGAGGATGGTGTGTTTATCACATGCTTACCCGGGGAAATGGCTGAGATGCCCATGTTGCCATATGGGCTGATTCTGTTCGAGTGAAGATGCTATCAACGCATTTCTCTTTCAATTTGAGAGTGATGTTGAGTGATTTGTAAGGTTGGAGTCGGTATAGACCTCATTTGTTAGCAGAATCGATAACATCACTGAAGTCCTGATTTCTTCTCTGTCCACTAGGTGGTTGTTCGCACCCACTAGGGGACAAAATTATCAACTAAAAAATTCCCCTTCGGTTTACATATATGAAAATATATTAATTCTGAGGTAGAGAAAATTAGATATTAAAGGACATCTGTAGCTCGAATAATTTATATAAATCACGATGATACAATAATCATTTCACGGTATATATGATATAATATATATATATTAGATATATATATATATTATATATATATTATAATATATAATTATAATATATTACTAGTATATATATAATTATATATATATTATATATATATATATATAGAATATATATATCTAATATTATATATATATTATATATAGTATATATATATATATATATATATATATATATCTATTATATATATATATATGTATATATATATATTAATTATATATATTATATATATATATATATATACATATATATATATAGATATAATATATATATATATGTATAATATAGATATATATAATATATATATAATATATTATTATATATATATATATATATATATGTGTGTGGGGTGTGTGTGTGAGTGTGTGTGTTTGTGTGTGTGTATGTGTGTGACTAGGAAAAAATTTGTTACAACAGTATTCAATCTGATAAAAAGAGCCCATAAAAACGTCAAAATATAGAGAGTAAGTGCTTTGAATGAGATATGTTGATGATAGCCAATAATTTTGGGATAACAGGTGGAGCAATTTTATCAAATTTCTTTTAAAAATAATTGCATTAGTACCCAACATCAAATTTAAGGTTGAATGGGAAAAAGAAAAGATCATTCCTTTCTCGATGTTTTAATATTTAGGGACACAAAAGAATACAAATCTACCATATACGAAGAATCAACATTTTCACTTTCACGCATAAACTACTTTAGTTATCATGACATTTCTATCAACAGTGACCTAGTAAGTAATCTATTCTAAAGAGTCTTATGAATTTGCTTCCGGATTTCCTGTAAAGGAAACTGAACTAATTTGTAATCAGCTTTTATCTTTAAGGTACCCTGAGTATATAGTTGAGAAAGAGATCCACAAAGCAATCGTAAACCCCTTGAAAACAACGCCAGAGTGACACCCAAAAATTAAATGAAATAAAAAATTTGGACAGAATTAAGACGGTGAGGCAGACGCTCATCTAAAAAAAGCCAATCCCCAAAGACACAGGAGTATACAAAATCCCATGCCTGGATGGTGACGAATCTATAGTGGTTTTGCAGAAAAATAACCCTCCCTTATAGATTAATACAACATAATACAAAAGAACTCAGATATTTTTAACCTTATAAATAAATAGCAATAAGCACCGAATAAACTCGAATCTATCACACAATTTATATCAGCAATTGACGGTACAAAAGCCAGATGGTGGAGTCAGGTTTGTTTAAACAAAGAAAAGTTATGAACACTGCCAAGGGCTCCTAGGATTCAGATATCATAGGTAAAAGGTTCCTCACTGCAACACTTATGAAAATTAAAGAGAAATTCTCAACTAGGGCGAATTAGTCAATTAGCTTACCTGTGAATCTCTTGGTATAAATACTGCTTTTTTGGTGACTTTTCCCATTCCTTAACTACCTGTAGACAATACAGTCTCTGAAATATTGTACTTACTTTCAATATTTTAGCCTTTTATAGGATCATCTTAATATATATATATATATATATATATTATATATATATATATTATATATATATATATATATATTATAATATATATATATATATATATATATATATATATATATATATATATATATATATATATATATATAATATATATATATATATATATATGTATATGATATATATATATACATATATATCATATATATATATATATATATATATATATTACTATAATATATAATATAATATATATATATATGTTGTAGGAAACCCACTAAAATTCGGAAAAAATTGAAAAGTTTTTATTTAACCCTCTTACGCCGGAGCCCTAAAAATCAAAACGTCTCCCGTATGCCGGGCCTGGTTTGGAGTGAGCGCGGAAGTGGAAAAAAATAATTTTTTCAAAAAATTTACAGGCGCGCGTATATTTGAAGATTAAGAGTTCATTTTTGGCTCCTTTTTTTTTTCATTGCCTGAAGTTTAGAATGCAACCATCAGAAATGAAAAATAATATCATTATCATATATAAATAATGCGATATATGATAGCGCAAAAACGAAATTTCATATATAATTGTATTCAAATCGCGCTGTGCGCCAAACGGTTAGAGGTAACAAGTTACTTTTTTTTTCGTTGTAATTTGCACTAAATTGCGATCATTTTTAATATATAACACATTGTAAAACGATAAAAGCAACACAGAGAAAATATTATCACAAATGATGCATGAATTCGTAGCGCGCGGATGTAAAAAAATAATTTTTTAAAAAAATTCACCATAAATCGAAATATTGTTATAGAGACTTGCAATTTGTTTCAAAATGAAGGAAATGATTGAATATTACGATACTGTAAGAGTTTTAGCTTACAAATGCAGTTTTTTTACCATTTCGAACGAGTAAAGTTGACCGAATGTCGAATTTTTGTTAAAAGTTTTTTTTTATGCAAATATAGAAAAAATGAGAATGCTACAACCTTCCAATAATTTTTGTTATATTGTGCATGTTTTTGCGCACATTTTCATATATAAAACTTTAAAAAAAGCGTAATATGAAAAGGCTCAAATATTAGGAAATGTGACCTACGCGTTTCCGAGAATTTTCGGCGAGAATCGGCACGCGGACGTAATAAAAATATTTTTTTCAATATTCACCATAAATCGAGATATTGTTCTAGAGACTTTGCAATATGTTTTAAAATGAAGATAAATGATTGAATATTACTAGTCTGTAAGATTTTTATGTTATAAATGCGTTTTTTTACCTTTTGTTTTTTTTACCTTTTTTCGGTTGAGTCAAATTGACCGATCGTAGTTTTTTTTTCGTACTTATCGTACTTTATATGCAATATAAAAAAAAAATGAGAAATGCTACAACCTTCCAATAATTTTGTTATATTGTGATGTTTTTGCGCACATTTTCATATATAAAACTTTAAAAAAAGCGTAATATGAAAAGGCTCAAATATTAGGAGAATGTGACCTACGCGTTTCCGAGATTTTCGGCCGAGAATCGGCACGCCGGACGGAATAAAAATATTTTTTTCAAATATTCACCATAAATCGAGATATTGTTCTAGAGACTTGCAATATGTTTTAAAATGAAGATAAATGATTGAATATTACTAGACTGTAGATTTTATGTTATAAATGCGTTTTTTTACCTTTTCGGTTGAGTCAAATTGACCGATCGTAGTTTTTTTCGTACTTATCGTACTTTATATGCAAATATAAAAAAAAATGAGAATGCTACAACCTTCCATTAATTTTTGTTATATTGTGCATGTTTTTTTGCGAACACATTTTCATATATAAAACTTTAAAAAAGCGTAATATGAAAAGGCACAAATATTAGGAGAATGTGACCTACGCGTTTCCGAGATTTTCGGCCGAGAATCGGCGCGCGGACGGAATAAAAAAATATTTTTTTTTTTTCAAATATTCACCATAAATCGAGATATTGTTCTAGAGACTTGCAATATGTTTTAAAATGAACATAAATGATTGAATATTACTAGACTGTAAGATTTTTATGTTATAAATGCGTTTTTGTACCTTTTCGGTTGAGTCAAAGTTGACCGTCGTAGTTTTTTTCGTACTTATCGTACTTTATAGCAAATATAAAAAAATGAGAAATGCTACAACCTTCCAATAATTTTTGTTATCTTGTGCATGTTTTTGCGCACATTTTCTTATATAAAACTTTAAAAAAAGCGTAATATGAAAAGGCACAAATATTAGGAGAATGTGACCTACGTGTTTCCGAGATTTTCGGCCGAGAATCGGCGCGCGGACGGAAATTTTTTTTTTTTTCAAATATTCACCATAAATCGAGATATTGTTCTAGAGACTTGCAATATGTTTTAAAATAAAGATAAATGATTGAGTATTAACGAGACTGTAAGGTTTTATGTTATATATGCGTTTGTTTACCTTTCGTTGAGTCAAGTTGACCGATCGTAGTTTTTTTCGTACTTATCGTACTTTATATGCAAATATTTCAAAATGATAATGCTACAACCTTCCAAATATTTTTTGTTATATTGTGCATGTTTTTGCGCACATTTCCATATATAAACCTTTAAAAAAAGCGTAATACGAAAAGGCTCAAATATTAGGAGAATGTGACCTACGCGTTTCCGAGATTTTCGGCCGAAATCGTCGCGCGGAGGGGAAAAAAATATTTTTTTCATAAATTCACCATAAATCGAGATATTGTTCTAGAGACTTGCAATATGTTTTAAAATGAAGATAAATGATTGAATATTACTAGACTGTAAGATATATGTTATAAATGCGTTTTTTTTTTTTTTACCTTTTCGGTTGAGTCAAAGTTGACCGATCGTAGTTTTTTCGTACTTATCGTACTTTATATGCAATATTTTCAAAAATGATAAATAAATGCTACAACCTTCCAATATTTTTTTGTTATATTGTGCATGTTTTGCGCACATTTCCATATATAAAACCCTTTAAAAAAACCGCGTAATATGAAAAGGCACAAATATAGGTTAGAAGAAATGTGAACCTACGCTTTCGAGATTTTCGGCCGAAAATCGTCGCGCGGAGGGGAAAAAAATATTTTTTTTCAAAAATTCACCATAAATCGAGATATAGTTCTAGAGACTTTCAATATGTTTTAAAATGAAGATAAATGATTGAATATTACTGACTGTAAGATTTTTATGTTATAAATGCGTTTTTTTACCTTTTCTGTTGAGTCAAAGTTGACCGATCGTAGTTTTTTTTTTCGTTCTTATCGTACTTTATATGCAAATATAAAAAAAATGAGAAATGCTACAACCTTCCAATAACTTTGTTATATTGTGCATGTTTTTGCGCACATTTCCATATATAAACTATAAATAAGCGTAATATGAAAAGGCACAAATATTAGGAGAATGTGACCTACGCGTTTCCGAGATTTTCGGCCGAAGTCGGCGCGCGGACGGAATAAAAATATTTTTTCAAATATTCACCATAAATCTAGATATTGTTCTAGAGACTTGCAATATGTTTTAAAATGAAGATAAATGATTGAATATTACTAGACTGTAAGTAATTTGCTTACCCCAAAAAAAAAATATTTATAATATATATATATATATAATATATATATATATATATATATATATATATATATATATATATATATATATATATATATATATATATATATATATATATATATATATATATATATATATATATATATATATATATATATATATATATATATATATATATATATATATATATATATATATATATATATATATATCTATAATATATATATATATATATATATATATATATATATATATATATATATATATATATATATATATATATATATATATATATATATATATATATATATATATATATATATATATATATATATATATATATATATATATATATAGTATATATATATATATATAATATATATATATATATATATATATATATATATATATATTATATATATATATATATTATATATAATTTTTTTATACGTAAAATATATATATTACATTCTTCGATTCTGGTACCAATACATAAATAAAAGGAATGCAGGTGATACTTCTCTTTTCGCATACAATGAATGTCTTATTATTATTTTATCATGCACACATTCAGATATATAAAAAATTGTAATAAATATAAACTAAATATAAAATAAATGCAGAATACTCACTCGTAATCCTGACTCTTCGTTCTATTCTTGTTTTCTTCCCTCCTCCATTGAAGAGTCTTGCATTTTTTTCCCTCTCGACATGACGAGGTACAGGTGGAGGAGGGAGACGCGCGCCCTTACGGTCGCTGGGATAGGGCGCGGTTCCGTGCGCCCTCCCTTGACCGCCGCTGAGTCGCACTCCAATACAAGACCACACTGTGGTATTTGCGGTCACACTCCCCGAACCTGCATAGAGCTATCTTGCAGGTGCGACAGAAGAACCGGGTGTCTCTCTCTTCTGCCATTCATATGGCACACCCGGCACCGTTTCTGCCTGCGCCCTTCTAGGAGATCCAGTGTGTGATCCCCTGGCATCAGCCGACACGGAGGGTCCACTACCCGACGAGAAGGGGCGCGGGTGGGGGCGTCAGCAGGGGCGGCGGCAGCAGGGGCGTCAGCAGCAGGGCGGCGGCAGCAGGGGCGGCGGCAGCAGGGGCGTCAGCAGCAGGGGCGTCGGCAGAAGGATGACCGAAGTTGGCACCCCGAAGGTCTGCCCTTTCCTCTATGGGTAGATCTACAGCTCGGGGCAGGGGGGCAGACATGGAAGGCCACTCATTGGGATCAAAGTTTCATGAGGGCTTCCCCGGCTGCCTCGAGGAACTGTAAGTGCTCATCCTCCTGTAGATCGGGACCCGTAGTACCCACAGTAGAGTACGTAGGCATTTTGGAGGGCCAACCTGAAGGATGTATTTGAGGAGCTTCTGTGTCCACCTTCTGGTTCTCCTGGCGAAGGGATAATATTGGATGAGTTGATCAAAGAGATCAACTCCTCCCATGTGCCTATTGTAGTGCCCAATGACGGTAGGGCGCTCAACACGAAACTGCTCATACACAACTCGGCCCTGTCGACGCGTCTTCTTCCGCTGCACGATCTCCTCTTGGACAGGTTCATGGCTCGTCGTAATCATGGGACGAGTCGGACACCCTTCCAGCAGATGACGAAGACAGCTCCCTTCCGCCGCCACTGTGTCTCTCCTCTTGCCAGATGTTGCTGATGGCTAAGCGTACCTCTTGAGGGTGAATTCGGGGAGGCCCCACGCACCAACCGAAGGGTACCAACTGACGTGAACACCTGCATCATACAGTTCCTGGGCCAGGGATTACCGAGTTATAATAATTATCCATAAACAGGTGGTATCCCTGGTTACGGAAACGATCCACAAGCTCGAAAACAGTGTCACGCATCGTGGAGAAGACCCCGGAATACACCGAAAAAGTCCACGAACGTCGCCAGTGTTGGCCCCTCGGTAATAAAAAAAAAAATTTTCACGCCATATTTGTCTTCGGCTTCTTGGGGTTATACACTTTGATGCTTAGAGACGTCCTTTGTAAGGCATCATCCCCTCATCTAAAGAAAGGTTCTTTCCAGGAATCACGAGAGTTTTAACAGCGTTCACGAATATATTCCAACACTGGGGCGCACTAAAATGAGGCGATCAGAGTTATTCCGGGTATGGCCCTTCGGTTGAAGGCGTTAAAATATCTGTCCAATGCCAGGAAAGTATCACGGGGCATGAATGCGGGCACATAGGGCGTACATAAGAAAATTATTCGCCTCCAATACATCCTGACGTCGGCAGCAGAATCAATCCAAAAAAACGTAGGAGCCCCAAAAAATGCGCCATGTCAGGGAGGTCGCAGCCTCGCCAGTGATAAGATAATGTTGTGCGTCAGTTCATCACGGCAATACCTGGCCGTAGTCCACCGTCTCTGCTACCAGGTACTCCAGCAATTCCGCGTAAGGAAAAGCTGAACAAAACCCAGAGCAGTCAGGGGAACAGGTACGGTGAGCCCAGGATTTGCCGTAAATGGATGCATGGTAGGTGGTGTGGGGTCCTCTGTACACCCATCGTCGCTCTCGGACGACCCTAGGCTAGCACGACTATCCGACCTTCTACGTGCCCCTGCGCGCGCTGCGCGCGCGGGCACGAGCGCGGGCACGATTTCCCACACGAACCCCCCTCACTGGCCCATCTCCCTCACTCAAGCCTTCGCTTTCTGTATCATCATCGCCAACAAACTTGATCCTAATCATCGTCCTCCCCCTCCTCAGATTCCCCCCCCTCATAAGCACTATAACTACTAAATTCTAGTTCACTTTCGGGATGTGACCCTCGAACGGACATTGGGGGCAAATAATCCTCGTCATCACTATGATCGGGGAGTAATGTCCTCGTCACTGGATGACCAACCGCCATCAAATGAGGACTTGCCAAATGCTCTCGATCGAGCTCCGATAAATAATCGTCAATGTCTCTTGGTTTGAGCCCTCCCAAATTTCTACGAATGCCCCTAAGGATGGCACGATGTTTCCTTGGGGTACTAACGGCAAATAGACACATTCGAAGCACTTTCATCGACACGTGGTCGCACAGAACGGCGTTGAGGAGCGAGGTCAGGTTGGGTGCTGGTCCTTCGCCAGCATCCAAGTCCAAAACTCTTCTAACACGATCCCTTCCGACGGGTAAAACGCGCCTTTCGTGTGTCATACGACGGTCAGACATCTCTATGAACGTTCTTGTACCACACAAATGTTCAAAGTCTCGCACAAGCTCAGTAAAACACGATTGCGGCAAAAGATCGCTGACGGATGATGCTACTATGATGCTGGCTGGAGCGAGAAGGAGGATTCCGCGCATGCGCACTTGGGTCACGCTTCAAAACAAAACAAGGCCGTTGATCCGTGATCTCCCAGCATCCCCCAAGGCGCGTGATTCAAAAGTTTTCGGCTGGTAGGCCTATAAGTATTTTTCCGCGAATTTAAAAAAAACTTTTTTGAGTCGACGTATGGTACGTCCAATCGGCATACGGGAGACATTTTGACTCGACGTTTAATACGTCCAATCGACGTAAGAGGGTTAAGCTTTCGGAGAGTACATTCTCTCCCTCTTTCAGAAAGAGAAATAGTGAGAGAATGCATCTCCGAAAGCTTAAATAAAAACTTTCAATTTTTTTCCGAATTTTAGTGGGCTTCCTACAACATATTAGAACACGGATACAGTGTTTAACTTTGCTATATATATATATATATATATAGATATATATATATATATATATATATATATATATATATATATTTTAAAATGATCCTATATATATATATATATATATATATATATATATATATATATATATATATATATATATATATATATATATATATATATATATATATATATATATATATATATATATATATATATATATATATATTATATATACATATATATATCATATATATATATATATATATATATATATATATATATATATATATATATATATATATATATATATATAAATATTCTTACTTCCATTGTGCCTCTCCCTCCATAAGTTCTTTTACAATTCCTATACCGTTCCATCTTGTGGTCAAAGAAATGAATTTATCACGTACACAATTTTTCCTGCAATAGTACAATACGAAAAGGACCTCATTCAAACCAGATGGTAACTAGTAGAGTTATCTATTTTTCTAAAAGTTGCAAGCTTTTAAGGGCAAACACTGAGAAAAAAGGCCAGCAGTGACTATGAACAGAATCTGGTTCCTCATGATATATAATATATATATAATATATATATATATATATATATATATATATATATATATATATATATATATATATATATATATATATATATATATATATATATATATATATAGATATATATATATATATTAAATATATATATATATATAGTATATATATATATATATATGAGTCGAGCACTAAGGGCTTCTTTATATATACAGGGTGTTTCAAAATTAGAGCCCCCCTCTACAAGTGTGTGTTTGTATGCGTGTATGTAAATGGCTGTATGCATATGTGTATGTTTGTTCCACATACAATTACACGTATTGGGTGATTTCAACCAAATATGGTATACATATAACTTAGCATCCGGGAAAGACTACTGTGGGGATAAGACACCATTGGCACTAAAAGGTTGGTATGGGAAGTGGGGTAAGAAAGGGGTGGAAATAAAAATAACTGTTGCCCTTCAAGTTTAATTTCAGCTACCTATAGGGAGGGACATGTGAAAAGGGGTGGGAAGGGATGCCATAAAAATAACTGAAAACTAAAAATATTGGTGTCTTTTCGATGTTTTTGAGATGAATAGTGACAATGGCAATGCCCTTCAAGTCCAAGCTCAGCCCAAATAGGAGAGGGGTGAAATGGATTGGGAAGGGGTTGACGTGTAAAAAACGACTGATATTAGTGTCTAATACATAGTTTTCAAGGCTGCTAAAGTGAATAGTGATATCCCCAATGCCCTTCAAGTCCAAGTTCAGTCCAAATGGAGAGTGGGCAATAAAGGCATTGATGGGGTTATGTGTAAAATATAAAAAAATTACAGATATTAGTGTCTAATCCATAGTTTTCGAGATCGCCGAGATGAATAGTGTTACTCCTGAGGCCCTTCAATTCCAAGTTCAGCCCCTGACCGGAAAGGGGGTGAAAAGTGGTGGAAAGGGGTAACATGTAAAAATAACACAAAACAATAGATATTAGTGTCAAAGCCATAGTTTTGAGCTCGCTGAGATGGATAGTGACGCTTCTGATGCCCTTTAAGTCCAAGTTCAGCTCCAATATGGAAGGGGATGAAAAGGGGTGGGAAGGGGGGGCGTTTAAAAGTAAATGAAACAACAGATATTAGTGTCTAATCCATAATTTTCATGATTGCTGCAATGAATAGTAACACTTCCAGTGCCTTTTAAGTCCAAGTTTAGACCAGATAGAAAGTGAGTTGAGAAGGGGGTTGGAAGGGGGTGACATATAAAAAGAAATGAAAATCACATATATTATTGTGTAATCCATAGAAAGGATGTGTAAGAAGAGTTGGGAAAGTGATTACATGTAAAAATAACTGACAACAATAGATCATCCTTCCCACCATCATCCCTACATTAAGGAGTCGGTTGCCTGATGCGCCTTCTCCACTGCCATTTGTCCTCATCTTCCTTCACTTTATCTCACCATCTAATCCTCTGTCTATCTCTCGATCCTGTTTCTCAAACAGGCTCCTCCAAAGCCCTCATCACTCTCCTTGTTATCCATCCTCAACATATGCTCGTACCAACTAAAGCGTGACTCTCTTATCACCTCTGTAATCTTTCCTAAGCCTACCCTTCTTATTTCATCATTTTCCAATTTCTCAAGCATAAATATTCCCATAATTAACCTCAGCATTCTCATCTCTGCTCTCTCAAGCTTTACTTCCTCTTTTCTTCTTAGAGTTTATGTTTTTGCTCCATACATTAACACTGGTCTAATTACTGTGTTATATGTCTTGACTTTTGGCATTTTCTTATCACATTCCACTCCAGATAAGTCTCTCCACTTCCCCCAAGCAGCTTTTATCCTAATGTTAAATTCAGCCTCGCATTCTCCGTCTTGGCATAAAGTATATCCTTAGTATTTAAACTTGTCTGCCTGTTTTACAATCAAGCCTTTTTTTTTTCTTTCTTTTATTACTATTGTGTCTCAATCTTCCCTACTGCTAAAGAAACCCTCTGTTTTATTCATATTCACCTTTAAGCCACCCCTCTCTAGAGACTCCTGCTTGTATTACATCTTTGTCTCACATGACATCTTTTTGTAAATTTGCTCATAGATATAAAAAGGGGTTGCTGTTGGTTTTTGTTTTTGTCTTTTACAATAGAATGTCGGTTTCTGTGTGAAATTACATTTTACACAGAAAAGTTTAAAGAAATATTAGAAAAAACATGCAAAAGTAAAAAAAAGTTACTGAATCTTCGTTTTCAGTATAAATAAATATTTGTCAACAAATATGCTAAGATTTTGTTACTGATTTTATTTCTTATCTGTTTTGAGATTGTGTGAGCAGTAATAATAATTTCACAAAATAAGATAAAATTATTTTTCAGAAATAACATATATAATTTGATAAAATTTACGATTTTCTTGTAAAAGAGGCCACACAAGGGGATGTAAATAGTAATTAGTAATTTTCAACTTCTCGTGGAAGGTAGGGAAAATCTTTCAAATGTTTTTTTCCTTTACCATGTACATTTGCAAATCTTCCTCTTTCCACTGATGTGTTTTTTTTCGTAAATTGGCCTAAGAAACTGCATATTGACATATTTACCTGATAGTAAGGGTTAAGGTCCCAAATCTTAATCATAGATCTCTTTCTCTTCTCGGGTATCCTACCTTTCATTTAAAAAAAACATCAACAACAATAGATACTAGTTTTCTAGTTTATAGTTTTCAAGGTGGCTGAGATAAATGGTGACACTTCCGATATCCTTCAAGTCCAAGCTTAGCCCCAACAGAAATGGGACGGCAGGGTGATAAAATCTAAAAATAACCAAAAACTACAGATATTAGTGGCTAATCCACAGCTATCAAGATTGCTGAGAGGAAAGGTGGCGCCCATACTGTGATGAAGGTTCAGTTGTCTGACTGTTGTGAGGTACTCATTTCATGACTGGTCAGTGCAGTAACCAGATACTTGGCACTTTGTCACTATATATATATAATATATATATATATAGTATAACATATACCTCACATATACATATATATCTATATATATAATATATATATATATATATATATATATATAGATATATATATATATATATATATATATATATACATATATAGATATATATATATGTATATATATATATATAATATATATATATATATATATAGATATATATATATATATATATATATATATATATATATATATATATATATATATATATATATATATATATATATATATATATATATATATATATATAATATATATATATATATATATATATATATATATATATCTATATATATATATATAATATATGACATATATATATATATATATATATATATATATATCTATATATATAGTATATATATATATCTATATATATATATATATATTATCCTATAATATATATATATATATATATTTATATAAATATATGTATATATATATATTATATATATATATATATATATATATATATATATTATATAAAATATATGGTATATATATATATATATATATATTATTATATATATATCTATATATATATATGTATATATCTGTATATATATATAATATATAATATATATATATATATATAATATAATATATATAATAATATTATAATGTGACAAAGTGCCAAGTATCTGGTTACTGCACTGACCAGTCATGAAATGTGTAGTACCTCACAACAGTCAGACAACTGAACCTTCATCACAGGTGAAATACGACTGAATATTCTAAAGGTAACAGTGATCCCATAAACAACTTACCAGAATTGCAGAAAATCAGATTAACTTCATCGAAACAGGTGTGAGGTAATTATATATGTAATTAATTTATAAAAGGGCATCACTCCATCAACAACTTTAAAAGTCTAAGTATTTCCCTGATTCTCACTCATTTCAATTAAACTGAAGGAAAACAGCTCAATTACAACTCTATATTTCTTTCTAAACAAAATTAAATATACTGGTGAAAAAAAAACACCCATGAAAATTTTAAATACAAATTTTTTTATCAAACTCAAAATTCATAAGTGAAATTCACAATCTCAGGGAAATTTACTGTTACTTGAAAAAACACAAAGTTTAATTAATTCTTGAATTAATTACGTAAAATGAAATAAAAACTGATTTATCACAAACATTAAGAAAATTAATAAATTAAATCAAAATTTAAAAGAGTTAGTAAATAACTAACATTTGGAAATTAATTCACAAGTGCTAAACAACACTAAAACTTAAAAAGAATTATAAGTAAATGCAAATTAATCCACAAGTGTTAAATTCAGTTAAATATGCAACGATTAATTGATGAAACAATTAAGTTAATCAAATTGTGAATGCAAATGAAAACACAGAAAAATGTGGAAAAGACCAAAGTTCTACAATAACCACTAACTAATAATAAATAACTCTAAGAAATACGAAATCTAACATTTACGAGTGACCAATCAGTAAGTATAAAATCTTTACGTTAATGTAAAATCAAATATGGAGAGAGAGAGAGAGAGAGAGAGAGAGAGAGAGAGATGCTATCTCTCAAAGTTCAAAGTCCCGAATGACCTAACTCTCTCTTGTAATGGCAAGACATACAGACCTGACGGGCTTAAATCTTTTTGGACCCGAAGTCAGCTACTATCGTAAAAATTCTGTTTCAAAAACATACGTAGAGAAAAAGTGGGATTACAATCATAAATAACATATATTATTACACAATTTAAGATGATAAAAGTCTTTTAAAGTAAAATATAAGATTATAAAATTAAATTAAGCTTCATCATTTTCTTGAGAGACGTCACACACTTTCCATTTCAAGATTTAAGCAACTTACGAGAATACAAATTCTCTTTTGACAAATCGAGAGATATAAGAGTTTACTACTAGGTAGTTTTCAATACGAAAACATCTCTAACTACTTATATGGAATGAAAGGTATCAAACGTATGTGAAACGTTTTATGCTTGCGAAAGATGGTGCAATCCTTCCACATGATTACTCGGCAAAGATAAGTGTGAAACAAGACACGAACTTCACATGTTTAAAAAAAAAATTGGAACCACGCGGCCCCAACTGGTGACAGATATCTTCCTGCTTCGAACAGACAATGCTAATTCTTTTTATTCTCATATTCTACATTATCTTAATTTATAAATTATGTAAAACATTATTAGAACATGTTAACTCTAAGCTAAATAAGGATGATATCCATTACGAAAGTGACACCATATAAGAATATATATATATATATATATTATATATATATATATATATATATATATATATATATATATATATATATATATATATATATATACATATGTTAAAAAGGCCAAGTTAATTAACAGAAAAAACGTTTCGCACTACTCAGCGCATCATCAGTCTGTGAAAAGTAAAAGACACAATAAAATACCATTATTAGCATAAAAGGAATTCACAATGCAATTAAAATTACAAGTTAAAACAATAAAAAGTAAAAGCATAAAAAGCACATAAAACAGAAAACAAAAAGAGACTACCAAAACACCAACCGTCCATAAGCAGGAGAGAAGAGGGAATGATGACATACAATGGCGTCCAAGGCCAAACGACAACTATGCCAGATACAAAGTCATCTAGCCTTGGACGCCATTGTATGTCATTCCCTCTTCTCTACTGCGTAATTATGGACGGTTGGTGTTTTAGTAGTCTCTTTTTGTTTTCTGTTTTATATGCTTTTTTTTTATGCTTTTACTTTTTATTGTTTTAACTTGTAAATTTTAATTGCATTGTGAATTCCTGTTATGCTAATAATGTATTTTATTGTGTCTCACTTTTCACAGACTGATGATGCACTGTCAAATGACAGGATAAACATCAAGGATTCAGCACAGAGGCCAGTGACTATTTTGCGTTGTTATGTTGCTCTTGTACCGGAGTCAGGTAGCCTTTTATGTCAATGCCGCTTGAACCGCTCGAATGCCTCTGTGAGGTAGAAATACTGATGTCAAAGCTGTTTAGTTTAGTGGTTAAGGTCTGGTACATGTCTTCATGCGGCATGACAGGAAGCAACTGATGTACCAGATCACCTCGAATCAAGTGGGAAGGAGTGAGGACGTCGTCTTCTCTGGTATCTCCCGCATATATCAGCAGTTGGTCTGCTTCCTTGATGAGGGTACAGAGTTGTTTCTTTATGAAAGATGTTTCGATGCAGAGTTGTCTCGAGGGTCCGTTTCACCACCTCGATCAGCCTTTCAAAAAAAAAAAAAATACTTTCCAAGGAGATCTGGGAGTTTGTAAGATCCACCCCGAAGAAAGCACTGGGTAACGTCCTCGTTGTAGACTTCCTTCAGAAAACTGCTGGCTACATGGAATGTTATTGCATTGGCACTGTACACCTTTAAAGACGTCCTGTAGGTAGCTGGGTCTGCGTCGAGACTTCGGAAGTAGTCAAGATAAACTGCATGACTGCCCATGCCAGCTTGAATAGGGCCAGTGTGGTCAATCCCTATGTTGGTGAATGGGTTTAACATTCAGCTTCTCGCCTGAGAAGAGGTTTGAAGGCGATGATACAAGCTGCATAGGAACCCACCAAGCGTTTGGCCACCGCCCAGAAACCAGGGAACCAATGTTCTTGACGAAAAATGCATATGTGTTACATGTAAATGTCTCAAATAGACTTGGACTAATATTCCCTTAGAGAGTAACAACAGTAACTTATTTTTACCTCCAAATAAATTTCTTATCTTACTTCTAGTGTAAATTACTCGGTCAATCACAATTAACCATAACTATGATGATTCCCCTTTTAAACTTTAATGTATCAATGTGGACAAATTCTTGTAATATTTGGCTAGCTTTCTCTTGTATTTCCCTCTCTAAGATGTCATTCCAATCTGTGCCTGCCTCCCACAATTCCTGCAAAAGCAACTTCCCTCTTTCGAAAATCGGACTAAAAAGACGTGAGGGGGCAAAATTAGACACCAACAGCGAGAGCAGGCTACTTTTCGTGAGAGCGATATCCCCGTCGTCTCATTTATCCTTACAAGGATTCAAGCTCAAACAATCCATATCATCCCTAGGATAATGATTTCTGCTTGCTCTTTCACACCAAATTCGCTTGTTGAAGGCATGGTTGTTGCTAGCCCACCCTGTTAATGACATATGAGCCTCATCTAACAATAACTTAACATTTATGCAATCTTCCTTTTTCTTCTTTCTCATAAGTGTTTATAGTTGTCCACATAGAAGAATTTTATGATTCCCTCTTACCCTTTCTCCTTAAGATGTGTCCTAAGGACCTGTTGGAGAAGGTAAGGGCTGGTGGTGATGCCAAAGACCACGACTCAATAAGCTTGTTTTGACGTTTTGTGCCAAAGAAATGGTGCGCATTTGTCATCACTGGGATCAAGCAAGACTCTGTGAAATGCTCTCGAAATATCAGCTATTATGGAGAGATGATTCCATCGGAAGTTCAGCAATCAGTCGTACCACATTTTGACCATAAATGGTCCTGGCTACAAACAATCATTCAAAGAGTGTTTGCCTTTGGACTTTGATGATGCATTAAATACCATGCATAACGGAGTGGTCAAGCTTTGTTTTTTAATGCCAAAATGTGTTTTATAATATCCTTCAACCTGAGCATTAGGTACTTCTATAAACCCTGCTTCCAAATAACTCTGAAGGACATTCTAGTAAGTGATTTTGTACTCAGGATCTTTCCTAAATTAGGCGATGGTATTGCGGTAGTATTGCTCTGGCCTGTGGAATGGTAGACTTACACGATACCGTTATCTGATTTTATTACACTTTGTTTCACTTTCTCCATAGACTCGTTCTTTGATGTCGTAAAAAAGCTCAGCGGAGCAATACCAATACTAGTCGTCATGTCCACCCTTGGGAGGCCATACTGAGGTACCTTACCATATGGAGAAATCCCACGATGTGTCACAAAGAGACTGACTCCTTCAATATTTCCCATTCCAATCACAAAAAAAGTTAAAATTATCTGCTCCTATCAACAAATTGGCATACTTTAGTACATCGCCTTTAATGCCAGAGTCGGCCATTTCGCATTAAATTTATAATTTCGAAAAGCTAATAGGGAAGTAACTAATCTAAATAATTCAAATTGATTCTGGAGACTGTTTACATTTGTATGTCATCATATATTTTGGTTTCTGTTTTTAGTTTAAAAGAATTTTCTTTGATAATACATGCTATTTTGCATTCTAATCTTTGGTAATTTAAGTTTGGAGATATAACAGTTTATACTAGAATGTAAATAAATGAAATTACGAATTACTGATAATGATAACTAAAAAAGTATAATTACAATTCAAGACAAAATACGAGCTTTTACGATGTAACAAACAACGTAATCACACCATCATATACCACCGAACATTAGTTAGAACCCACCCGATATCTGCAGCGCTCTGACAGAGGTAAAAAAGACGAATAGCCCATCAGTCGGGCGTAAGATGGTTGTAAATAGTGTCATTAACCTCCAATACCGAGGCTGAATTGTTCCTCTCGGCAACTTTATTAGGTCTACATATCCATTCTTTTATCCATTCCCACTTGTCATAACAAAAAGGTTTCGGTCCCAACATTCTTTTCCGTCTCAAGGTTCTTTACGCGAAATAAGCGGAAATTCTAGAAGAGATACAAGATACTTACGTAGATGATAGCTCATTTATCAATATAATGGAATACATGATTGATTGACGTTTTCTAGTGTCAGGTTTAATACTTCTCATCTTAGTTGAAATCAAAAGGTGGAACAGTTGTCAAGTACAGTTATGAAATTCCTTGATCTCCAAATATTTTGTCGGGTGAGAAATTCATTCCTACTATCTGCTGACGTCTGCTGTATTACATGTGTATCGGTTTCATTTTCTAACCCTTCACATTCCTTTATCTATTATCACCTTTCCATAGATTATAGAACTACTTCTCTCTCTCTCTCTCTCTCTCTCTCTCTCTCTCTCTCTCTCTCCCCTTCTCTCTCTCTCTCTTTGTAGGATGATTTTCGTCTAGAATCCTCTTGGGTTAACAAAGTGCCGACTCCATTCAGTAGGGTGTTTAGGCTATGTTTTAAAATGAAGGAAAGATGGAAAAGCTTTATTGTCATATATAGGCTGCTGTGTACTTACCACATACATTATCCTATTCTTTGTGAGTGTGTGTGTGTTTTAGCACACGCTATTGAGATAACATTCAGTATACAACACGAAATACAACACTGCGTGGAGGGAACTAATATGGAATTTAAAAATTCTTCCTCTAATCAATAGTTTGTCCATCGTTATCCTAACTCTGATTGAAGGAACTTTGACTAACTACTGAAACTAGTTTGATTGGCTGGCATAGTTAGATTGAAGCAAACTTTGGTTCAATTAAGCGATTTCGATGCTGAGTGACTTTGAAACTGCTTGATGCCACACTTGTTCTGAAGGCGGTTGTATCTCATAGGTAAAATGAATGAATTATTATTGTTATTATTATTATTATTATTACTATTATTATTATTATTATTATTATTATTATTATTATTATTATTGTAGAGGATCAAAATCAAGGAAATTAACCACCTAAAGGCTTGATGTTTCAGACTACAGATAATCGGGCACTCAGGTCATAACAAGTCATTGGTGCAATGCTCTGATTAATAATAATAATAATAATAATAATAATAATAATAATAATAATAATAATAATAATAATAATAATAATAATAGGTATGTAAGGAATATTTGTTGTGCTTTAGTTTGGACATATTTACCATCCGTGAACACAAAGAAAACACCACTCTAAAAAAATAACTCTATATATATTCTAATCTTTTGAAATAGTGTTTTACTTTGAATTAGTTAATTTAGTCAATTATATTTTAATCAGTATCGAAAATTGATTATATTGTGGAGACGCTTAGATCTTCATAGAACCAAATAGTGCTTTTTTACTAGAATCTTAACTTTTTTCAGTCAATAGAATTATCATTATCGGTTATTAGTATTTCAGGAGTGCCATAACGGCAAATCCAACCATGAAAGAAGTTGATAGCAACCTCTTCGGAGGTTTTATTTCTTAAATGAAAAATTTTAACAAGTATTTATGACCTTATCTAAACTCATAAAAATTCCCAGTGATATCCATATGAACCCTCTGAAATGGCCTTGATGGCACAGGAAATTCACCTAACCTACAAGAGGTAATCTTCGCTTGCTTACAAGCATTGCACACAGCGCAAGCCCTAACTATGATACGTCTTCTCAATCCCCAAATGTGGGCTACCAAATTCACAATGAACAATCATGAATACTGTAGGAATCAAACTCCTCTGGACCACCATCTGACTTGTATTCCCCTTTATCATCACTGCTTCACAGCTTATATGTGATTTTCCTGACTAACAAATTACCCTCTAATTCTAACCTAGAAAAGACAACTTATAACCTTCCCTAAACAATGGCCCTCTCAGAAAAGCCTTGGCATCAGATAAAACCTCATCTTCATCTTGTTTCTGCTCTATCAAATTAATATCCCATTCTATGGAATCGCCAGCTATACAACAAACCCGAGAACTGTCATCATAAAAACTCCAGCTGAGGGCATCCGCAACCACGATATGCTTACCTTCAATATATCTAAACTTGGCATCAAAATCTCGAACTGTCAGAAACCACCTAGCTCTCTTAGGAGAAGGCTCTGACTTATTACAAAGATCCAACAACGGCTTATGACCCATAATAACTTCATTTTGTTACCCAATAACAACAGCAAACGGTATTTTGTCAGTTGTGGATATCAATCTTTCATTGATCTCTCTCGTCTTAAATTTATGACTATAAAAAGCAATAGGTTGAAATTTACCGTCAAATTTCTGCATAAGGCAGGCACCTATGCCATCTTGACTGGCATCAGTCACTAGGGTAAACGGCTAACTGGGAACTTCAACACAGGGGGATTTACTAAAGCATTTTTAATGGCCTGAAAAGCTAACTGCTGATCTCCGCCCCATGCAAACTTAAAACGTCTTTAAGGGTGCTGACAAAATAGAAAACCCTTCACTAAGCGTCTAAAGAAGCCAGCCACCCTGATGAAGGAACGGACTTGCTTCTTAGTCTTAGGGATAGGAAAATCAACAATAGCCTTAACTTTATCATCATTAACCCCAACACCCTCCTTGGAAATGACATGCCACAAATAAACTATCTGTTTCTTCAAGAAATTACATTTGGCTAATCTTATTTTGATTCTAGCTATACTCTAAGTCTTCTAAGGAATTCCCTAAGCACTTCCAAGTGTTCTTCTATGGAGTCTGTAGCAATCACTATGTCATCCATGTATATAAACATGGACTTTCCCAACATCCCATGCAAAACTGTACTCACTAACTGTGTAAAAGTCATAGGTCTCCTTGACAAGCCAAAAGTCATCCGCGTAAACTGAAAATGTCCTTTCGGCAACGAAAACGCGGTAAATTGCCGACTTTCCTCGCTGAGAGGAACTTGTAAAAACCCTTGCATGAAATCTACTGAAGTATATATATTCCGACCCCCTATCTCAACAAACAGGTCTGGTATACAGGCGACCTGATATCTGTTAGGAATTGTTTTATTATTTAATTTCCTAAAATCTACACAGAGCCGCATGGAACCATCCTTCTTAGGCACCACTAGTATGGGAAAATTAAAAGGCGACGAACTGGGCCTAACACATTAGTTTATCCTAGCTTATCCCCTTTCAGTGCAGCAATATCTGCAAAATCAGCCAAGACATTGCCTAATTGCTCTACATATTCCGTATAACCTGCATTAGCTAAGTGACCCCTAAAACCATGTCTCCTAGCTTGTATCTCAGCCTCAGAAAATGCATTTAGTTCTCGTACAACAGCAACGACTTGTCAGCATCGTTCCATTCCTGAAAATCTAGGATATATGTAATAACTCTACCCATGTGGTCCCATACCTCACATCGTTAACAGAAATACTGTTAAATGCACCTTTTAATTTTTCTCTACCTTCAACAATACACACTTGATTGTGCTTTGAGGCGCCTTTTAATTAACTGGACTTTTACTCGAGTAGCAATACCCGGCTCTAAAACAAAACTATCAACCAAAACCGCTTAATATATAGTATTTTCCAGGGTATCAGGTACATCGCTTTCTCCAGATTGATCATTTAACCCAGAATGAAAAGTGATGTCTACTATGGGTTTCACAGACAGTGCAAGCACGTTTTTGGGCAATAACTCTGTAACGAACACTCGCATCAGTGCGAGATTTTGCTTTAGTGTATTGCAGCCAGTGCCGTAAATTATTAGAGTATCATGATTCTTCTTCTTCTTCTTTACCTTCAGCTCTTCACATTTACATACGTGTTCATCTTCTCTCCTCATGACATAACCAAACCATTTCAGTCTTCTTTCCTGAGCTTTTTTTGAAACTTCTAATAATTTGACTGGCTCCCCGATCAATTCATTTCGGATTTTATCTCTTTTTGTGACACTACACATCCACCTCAGCATTCTCATCTCGGCCACTTCCATTCTGCTTTCTTGTTCTTTCTTTATTGGCCATTTCTCTGAATCACTAATTGTAAAGAATAAAGACACTTGTCTTTATTCTTGATTAGCCAGAAATGGATACGAACTCAACAATATAAAAAAGTTCTGCCTACCCTCTCCCTCCGCCTCCACCCCCTTCCTTCTTCCTTCCCTTACCTCCCCTACTCTCTCTCTCTCTCTCTCTCTCTCTCTCTCTCTGTGGTAGTGGTACTGTAAATGGTTATTAGTGAGAGAAATCTAAATATATGGTGGAGTAGTAAAACGGTAGTTTTTTAGCAAAGAGAAAGCCGCTAATTGCCTTCAGATTGGTTTGAATAGGTGACTGGATAAAGTTACTCCATATGTTACAAATAAAAATTGAGCCTTTCTACTGGACATTCATAAGAGTTAAAAGCGTTGGTTATACCGATGATATATTTCTAAGTCATGATTGTTTATCTTATATATATATATATATATATATATATATATATATATATATATATATATATATATATATATATATATATATATATATATATATCCTTTATTTCATACAGGTCTAACCACCGTGAGGCTGCGGCGTTGAGTTCAAATGAGGTAACCAAACACGAGTCGCTTTACCATAAATCTACACTACACCATACATTCAGATTTCTCTCACTAATAACCGTTTACAGTTCCACTACCAGAGAGAGAGAGAGGGGGGGGGGGTTTAGGTGAGGGAAGGAAAAGGAGGAGGGTGGGGTGGTTGGAGATGAAGGTAAAAGTGGAGGAGGAGGTGGAGGTGGAGGGAGAAGGTAGGCGGAGCTATTTTATACTGTTGAGTTCGTATCCATTTCTCCCTACTCGAGTGTTTGCTTCTTGGTACAGGGACAAGTGTCTTTCATCTTTACAATTAGTTATTCGTGATACTCCTATAAATCACGACACTGGCTGTAATACACTATGGCGAAATCTCGTACTGATACGAGTGTTCGTTACAGAGTTATTGCCTAAAAACGTGCTTGCAATGTTGGCGAAACCCTTAGTAATTGAGTAGTATTTCTGAAGAAGTGGTATAAGTCTATATTATATATAGTTTTTGATAAAATGAACTGCATAGTGTTGGAAGGTTTAGAAAGAAAATTATCAAGAACTATCAGTGATTTATTATGACATTTGTACATGTATTTTATCAATATTTTGGGCAATTTTTATATATATCTTTCCAATATACTTAGACGGGTAATATACCAAATTGTATTTATGTCCTGTTGAGGAGAGATGAGGACCACGCTGGGAGACATACTATGGGGGTGGAGGTGCAAGGAAGAAGGAAAGAGGGAGACCAAGAAAGAGATGGAAGGACTGTGTGAGAGGAGACTTACATGAGAAGGGAATTGATGAGGCAGAAGCGCAAGATAGAAATAGATGGAAACGGCTCATCCGAAACGGCGACCCCCATATAAAATTGGGACAAGCTGGGAAGAAGAAGAAGAAGAGTATTTATGTACTTAACACTTATGCACACACACACACACACACATATATACATATATATATATATATATATATATATATATATATATATATATATATATATATATATATATATATGTATATACATATATATATATATATATATATATATATATATATATATATATATATATATATATATATATATATATATATATATATATATATATATGTGTGTGTGTGTGTGTGTGTGTGTGTGTATAAGTGTTAAGTACATAAATACAATTGGGTATATTACCCGTCTAAGTATATTGGATAAGATATATATAAAAATTACCCAAAATATTGATAAAACACATGTACAAATGTCATAATAAATCATTGAAAGTTCTTAATAGTTTTCTTTCTAAACCTTCCAATATTATGCAGTTCATTTTATCAAAAGCTATATATAATATAGACTTATACCACTTCTTCAGAAATACTACTCAATTACTAAGGGTTTCGCCAACATTGCAAGCACGTTTTTGGGCAATAACTCTGTAACGAACACTCGTATCAGTACGAGATTTCGCCATAGTGTATTACAGCCAGTGTCGTGATTTATAGGAGTATCATGAATCACTAATTGTAAAGATAAAAGACACTTGTCCCTGTACCAAGAAGCAAACACTCGAGTAGGGAGAAATGGATACGAACTCAACAGTATAAAAAAAGCTCCGCCTACCTTCTCCCTCCACCTCCACCTTTACCTCCATCTCCATATATATATATATATATATATATATATATATATATATATATATATATATATATATATATATATATATATATATATGATGAAGTGCCAAGTAATTGGTTACTACACTTACCAATCATAAAATAGTTGCCTCACAACAGACAGACACCTGAAGGCAACAGTGATCACTTAAACAACTTATCAATATTGCAGAAAATCAGACTAAGTTCATTAAAACAAGTGTGAGGTAATCTTATATGTAAATGAATTAATTAAAGGACATCACTCCATCAACAACTTACAAAGTCAAAGTTTTCCCTGATTTTAAAAGTCTAAGTACTTCCCTGATTCTAACTCACTTCAATTAAATTGAAGGAAAACAGCCCAATTACCACTCTATACTTCTACCTAAACAAAATTAAATTTATTGGTGAAAAATATATAAAACACTTATAAAAATTTTAAATACAAAAATTTATTATCATACTCAAAATTTATAAGTGAAATTCTCAATCTCGGAAATTTACTGTTACTTGAAAAGAACACAAAGTTTAATTATTTCTTGAATTAATTATTAATTAAAATTAGAT
>NC_087216.1:48079418-48124418 GCF_015104395.2 Macrobrachium nipponense | reverse complement strand
GCACCTTCCTTTGAAAGAGGGCAGACTATCAGTCAATAAAAACTGAGGATGGAAAATATCGAAGCTTCACACTGAAAGAAAAGGAAAGCAGCTGAACCGTCAATTCCAGAAATAACCGATACTCACAGAGTGAATCGGGGAAGAGACTGTTTGATTTAACTCATAATCATCCTGGGCTAGAGGGTTACTTTTCTTTCCCATTCCGCTTTCTTACATTTATTTCTCAATTTTTTTTTTTCTGTGGGTTCTTCCTGTAGACCTTTAACAAAAGGAGACCCTAATACAGCCTTAGAATTTGTTACTAGAAGTCATAATGGCTATAACCACAATAAAACCAGAAACCCACACCAATACTCACATATTTCTTTTCAGGGTAAAATCCCATTAAAACAGTTTCCCTTAGTTGCTCTTAGAGATTCCATTCCAGAAAAGTCTCGAGTTCACAAAGGTCACTTAAAATGAACTGTATAATAACCATTAAGGAACATAAACATAAAATATTGACCGTTACCCTTCTGCACTAAAATAAAGAAGGGAAACTATAATATGAAATAAATACCTGTTGGTAGAAGCTGTTGTTGTACGGGACTGTAACACTATGACACCCGTCAATAGGAAACTAGAAAATTTCATATTAATAGGTAGTTACAAAAACACGATGAGGATTAAAATAGTTAGAAATAGAAAGCCAGCAGAGGAGGAAGAGGTAAGACAGGGTTTATATATTGCAGAATGTCTAGACTATGAAGAACGGTACTACGGCGAGAGAAGAAATCTTGCAAAGAGCAAAGCAAGCAATATATACAGAACATCAGACTCTACAACTAGACGTCGGCTGTTGCCAAGCACTGGGAAACCACGAATTTTATTTAGAGGAATACTAACAAAACGGCAATCCTCATTGTAAAGAATGCCTTTATAAAAAGCGATACAATGTAATGGCAGGCAAAACCGGGAATGGATTCGCAGACAGCATATCAGGACACCAACCTGGAACAGCAGAAGGTCACGAGAGCTTAGCCAAACAGGAGAAGCAGTGTAATTAAAATATCAAGGAGCCAGCACACTCATATAAATACAGCTGGCATACCTCTTCGGTCATTTCATGGCTACTTGATAATGAGGATTGGTTATCCATAATGATCGTAAAGTTTTTTTTTATAACACCGCTAATTACCATCCAGTTTTAATGACGTCCTGGCTAGTAATATATATATATATATATATATATATATATATATATATATATATATATATATATATATATATATATATATATATATATATATATATATATATATATATATATATATATATATATATATATATATATATATATATATATATATATATATATATATATATATATATATATATTAATATATATAGATATATATATATATATATATATACATATAGATATATATATATATATATATATATATATATATATATATATATATATATATATATATATATATATATATATTTGTCTGTGTGTGTGTGTGTAACCGCCTTCTAATAGATTCTTAATTGAAAATGATTATTGAAACGAACACATAAAATGAAAATACAACTTAGCATGATTTTGCCTCAGACATCCCCATTAAAGCTATGCCACAAAATTGTCCTTGCTAATTACAATGCGCGTCGAATCACGTAGGGAATAGCGAACATAGAGGGAAATGAGATGCAATTCCTTCGCAAGGTTTTCTTTTAGAGAGAATTGCATTTTGCATCTTTTGTTTCTTGTTTTTAATTCACGGGATATAGATGTTTCTCAAACAACGTCGGTTATTAAGATTAAAAAACGAAAATTGATATTTGCAGGGAAAAATATATGGATTTCTTTTAATTAAAGTATAATATGTTTTCTTAAATAAAGAGAAGGATTTTCTATAGGCTTTCGTAATCACGAAAAACGAAGAATATCCAGACATATGGTAATATTTCTGCCAGTCAAGCTGGATATACTTTGGGTCAGAACATGAAATGGAGAAAAACTGCCAAATAATTTCGTCCTAGAAATAAATATCATCAGTAAATGATAATTGGACGGTGGCTAAAGAATAAGTTAGTGCTAGTTTTCTAGAAAAAAAAAGATATGGGGTATTACCTACAAAGAAAATTTTTTAGCTAAGAATAAATCACTCCAGGAATTTGCATTTTTTTTTTTATCACAAGCTTACATTTTCTTGTAAATATTCTCGCCCTTAGCATCATCCTTAAAGATATACATACGTATAGTCATTTAAAATTGTATTTGAAATTATTTTTTACATATCCCGATCGTTGATCCTTATAATATATCTCTTTCGTTGTTTCAGTGGACCTGAATGTATAAAAAAAGTATGATTGGGGAAAGATAATCAGTAAAGAATTTTTTAACCTATACGTGATTGTTGGCTATACGATCATATGAAACATACCTGGACGTGAATAGTAGAAATTAGTCCGGCATGTTTTGTTACATAATTTTCTTCCTAAGTTTCGTCTATTATACTACGATACTGTTTCAGCATTATCCTGTTCATTATTCCAACCAACAGAAAATCAGAAATACAACAGTCTTACGTGATTTAGCTTATTGAGAAGCCATAATGGCATAAAAAGTTCTTTGTTCTCGGTCGTGCTACCTGAACCAAAAGGATCCTCCTTACATATGCTTGTGCAACATAGATAACAGCCTGCTCAATAATGCTTAAATTTGTATCTACCGTTTCACTTCTTAGAAAATTATGATTATTCTGCTCATCCAACTCTTAAGGAATTTTGCCTAATCAATGCTTGCAGAGCTCACTCAAGTCAGCCATGTACTAATTGTACATTTAATGCAATCCCTTAAAATCGGTAAGATGAGGCCTTTTGCTTCTGGAGGCTTTTTATTTACAAAATATTTCTAATTGATTACTTAGCAATGAATTTCAACTCTGGGTATGTTTTTTTTATCAGAGGAGCACTTTAGGTGCCTGTAAAAATATGATTATCAATAATCAAATTTACGTAGTACGGAAAGCCTTAATTCATTTAGTGACGTTTAACTTGAAACTTAATTACGAATTTTCATCTTTTATCGGAATCAAACCAATTAAATAAACGTCTACGATAATAACTGAGGCACTAGAGAATAGAATCAGGAAAACGTGATGATGGCAGATAGTCATTGAATTAAGCGCAGCTTTTTCTATGTAATAGCAAATTATGTTAGTCCTATTCCCATGAGAGGTTATTGAGGACTATAAACAATTTTAAACACATCTGTTTGTCTCAAGAATAATTCAATAGTTCTAGAATTTCTCATGAATAGGTTTTACTATATTATCAACCGATAATCGTGGTATATTTTCTGCAATGATTTTATTCCAATGTCTACTTGATTATCTCACATATACATATAAGCTTTCTCACACTATGCTAAGATAATGCAAAAAGTGAGCAATGAATCATTAATAAGAAATCTGGCCATTTCTAAGTGAGTTGAGATCTTATCAACCTATGCTTTCCAAGTATACTTACATATACATATATATATGTATGTATGTATGATATGTATGTATTCTTCTATTAAAATAGAATGCTGATCTTAAGTCCAAAAAAAGGCCACATTAAAACACCTACCGGTTAAAAGCTTAAGGACCTATATTTGTAGGTGGGCTCTCCCCCTCCCACCCTTATCAAGTAGTGAATGACAGAAGAAGTTACTCACATTTGCGAAATATTATAGTGGGAGATACGCCCTTAGGTGATGCCTGGGGTCACCGCTAAGCCGACGGTAGCTCTGTCAGTTTTCTTAATCAGATTCATCGTGTTTTTTATGGTCCGAGTCCGAAACCATCATTGGAAAGGTTCATCCAATATATCTTGTTGTTGTTTTATCAGTGAGGGTTTTACCATCTGACATTTGTATCGACAGCTGCTCTTGTAAAATATTCTGGATGAGTTCCAATCCATGGTATGGTTCCTGTTATTTATATGATGGGAAATTGCCAAACTATGTTGTCCATATCTAACCGAGCGCTTATGCTGAGTAAATCTCTCCAAGAGAGATTTTCTGAAGAATCCATAGGTATGAATCGATATAGAAAATGTCTTCCTTAAGTCAATGATGGAGCAGATTAAGATAATTGACAAAACCAATGTCGCCTAGCGGTAACCCAAGGCATCACCTAAGGGCATATCTCCCACTATACGTATATTTCGCAAATGTAACTTCTTCTGTCATTCACTACTTGATAAGGGTGGGAAGCAGTCCACTGAAATATAGTCCTTAACTAGTGTTTTAACGGGACTTTTATACTCTCTGTCTGTCTCTGTCTGTCTCTCTCTGTCTGTCTCTCTCTCTTCTCTCTCTCTCTCATCTCTCTCTCGTCTCTCTCTCTCTCTCTTCTCTCTCTCTGCATATATATATATATATATATATATATATATATCTATATATATATATATATATATATTATATATATACACACACACACACACACACACACACACACACAATATATATATATATATATATATATATATATATATATATAATATATATATATATATATATATATATATATATATATATAATGTAGAACTGGACGCCCAAAATAGCAGGAAAGTAAAGGTTATTCAAAGGATTCCTGGACCACGTGGCAGAGCATTTCATTTGAGCTGAAATTCTATGTAAAAAAAATTTAAAATCAAGAAATACCCCCCATTAATATTAGTTTATCGTCTTTATTAATTTTCAATTGCCAAATTTTTCTGAGGAAGCCGGAAGAATCTAATAATTCTCTCAGTGAAAGTGAAATTACATGAAAATGTTGTGGGGTTTCTGTTATTCTGAAATGAATTCGTGTGTTCATGCATCTGTTTTGGAATCGATTCCGAATGCGTTTTGTCTTATTCGTAAAAGCAAGGTTAAGGAAACTGACATTTAAGGTATATAAGATCGAGAGATTTTGGATGGCACATGGCTACGATCTAGTAATATCATGCTAATCATAGTATCGCAGGTATATTACGTAACTATATTTTCCGTAAGACTTGTTGATCTTTGACAAAACTAGCAAATTCACCCTCCCTCAAATCCTAATTCTCTGTGTAATCTCATTAATTCTGAAAGTGACGACATTATTCTAAATGGATAGTTAACTGAAATATTAATTATGTTATTAATTAGTAAATTAAGCAATAATATAATTATAATTATTCGCATTAGTCACTTGCCAGAAAAAAAAAAATGTTAATTAAAATTCCGAAAACTAGCTTCCCTAATCCTGAATTGCTCATTTGTGTTTATGTATCCAAGAACTTAATTATCCTGGCATATTGGTCGCCATTTATCACGTTCTGAATGTTTACTTTGGGGATAAGGACCAAGTTATTAACCTCCTAGGTTCCCACAACCATTCAGAACTGATAATACTTAAGCTTACTTCTTCTTAAACACTTAACAGTCATTGGCTTTTACTATTTGGATACATACACGGCAAATACTAGACACCTGAGCAAATTGAGGAACTAAATAAAATACTCAGATTAAAATTAAAGGTTTATTTCACCGAGGAAGCCTAACACCTGGAGATACGAACCTGTAATAATAATATTACAGAATATAGTAATTTTTAAAAAAAAGGGAAAAATATGATAATCGGCTAAGCAGCATAAACATAAATGCATTCCGTATCTTACATAATATTTTGCCAGGGGGAATGTTCTTTGTAGAATAGGCAGATGTCGATAGTATCTGATGGAATTAGGGTGCTCGTCTGAAGCTACCGGGAAACGATGTTACTGCCAGAAGTATTAACGGTCCTGGCATGGGGAAGGTTATTTGCAGGACGGCTTGCAAAGGGCACGGTGTAAGAGGAAGGGCGAGAACCATCCGATGCTCCAGCAACAGAAAAACGATGAGGACGAAGACTTTGGGTTTCCTCAGATGAAGGACTGCAGGTTTATGGGTTTACTTGAGGACGCTTACCTATGATTACTGTTGGTGAAGACTCGCCAACTCCCTCACTCGCTCACATCACGGCCTTACTTCGTTCGTCTCCGTTTTTACCTCGGTTAGGGAAGAATTAAACATTTATGTAAACTGCCACCGGCAAAGGACTAAACAACTAGTTTCTCCTGCCTAGGAAGTTTTATTACTGTAATACTTACTGGCCCTTACTCCAGGTATATTAAATAATAATAATTCAAAATGTATAACATTTGGTTTGTCACAATATATAAGTATATATATATATATATATATATATATATATATATATATATATATATATATATATATATATATATATATATATATATATATGTGTGTGTGTGTGTGTGTGTGTGTGTGTGTGTGTGTGTGTGTGTGCTATAGAAATCTGAAGTGGATGACAAACCCAGACAAATTTTGGCATTGAAGTGCCTGTGTGACCCCAGGAAGGTATAACTCAACATCAAAGCCCTATCACAATGAAGACATCAAACACAGGAAAATGAATGAATTTTGAACTGAGTACTCCAGAATTTCTTCCAGACATTGTCTGACGTATGATTAACCTGCAACAATAAATCACCCACAATATAAATTTCTTATCACTATTACGTGTAATTTTATCATAATTGAAGATAATTATCAATATAATTATCAAAACATATACCTCACTGCTTGGTTGTATTACTAAATTAAATATTTTTGGCTTCGTTATAAATCAAATTTCATAGCTATAATGCAACGAACCGAAACTAGCAGGTTCAAACCCTCAACATATACACATGCTATTCTCTCCATCATACGGACGTGCATAGTAGCTGCTACCTCAACCCAGCATGCAAGTTGTATGATGAGGCGATTTCCTAATATCGCTTTTAGTTTCAAATGTAAATTTCCTCATTAATTCGATAATTTCTTTGTTTTTACTTTCCGAGTTCGTTATAGCGACAATCGCATAGTATCACTATGGCGTATTTGTTATAAAGTTGGTTTAAATGAGATTTGGAATGATAATAATTATTGGGCGTTTTGACATCAACACCACTACATACCTAAGGTTAGGTAAGTACGCCTGTTGTTGCAAGGGAGACAAACCTTTTCCCCACCCCACCCCACACAAACTCTCAGACACAACCGAGTCGAAACTTGAGAACTAAAATATTTTTCCTGGTATTTCTACAGAAGCAGTCCGCACGGACGGCAAGGAACGTAACCGCAGATACGACATCCACTAGGGACTGGGGCGTCCAATGTATTTCCCCGTGTTTAGTAATGGCCCCCTGGGGGGTTAATTACAGTCGTCCGAATCCAATATTACTTAAAATTTATTGTTCAGTGAGTAAAAATGCATAGAAAAACAGCAACTGCTATAGTCTAGGCCGCCGCGGATAAGTACCCTAGATCTACCTTTTTCCTTTCTATTTATTGTCTTCGTTCAATGGAGATGCTTTTTATTCCCTTCTTTTCCCATCCCCTCTTGTTACGGATTGGGATCCGCCCAGGTTCTTTAGTACAATAAAGAAAAGGGGTTCAACACCAACAATTGAAACACGGGATACGAATATAGAAAGAAACTCAAACTCAACACAAGTGTATTTACAAGGTAATTCACAAAGGCAAGTGCAGATTGGTTTCTCCTATTTATATAACAAAATTAAATCTGACTATATGTGACAAGGGGGAAACAGTGCAGTAGTAAAATACTTGCTAGCAAGTGTTACAGCTGTTTAAGATCGGTGCTCGAAGCGAGGGGCGGGTTCACAAACGGGGACAGTAGAAACTTCATATGGCTTCATATCTTTGTACTGCAGGAAGGAATGACTTAGTCTTGAAAACTTGAAGGGCGGGTACTTCTCAAAACCACTTGCAGGATGCTTCTTCAGAGAAAGGGTTTACTCTTGTTTCCGTTCCTGCTGTTTTTCGTGCGTCCTCTTCCTCTCTATACTTCGTACCCTTCCTTCTTCTATTATCTCTGTTCGTCTCTGATGATCTCATCCATTTCACTTCCTCAGAGTCGTATATATATATATATATATATTATATATATATATATATATATATATATATATATATATATATATATATATATATATATATATGTGTGTGTGTGTGTGTGTGTGTGTGCTGTGTGTGTGTGTACATATGGTGTGTGTGTGCACCGCAACTTGAAGAAAGATCAATAAGAGTTTATAAAGATACATTCGTGCTACTCCTGACACATCATGTCTGTAATATTAAAACTAATTCACATTTATAAAGAATAAAATGAAAATTTACTTGCTTATTTAAAGAGGAATACAAAATACTGATTGATGTTCATATTATTGTTGTAACTTTTTTTTATAAAGATAGATTCAATGATATTCCTTCTATTGCATTATTAGAACAATCATTTTTGGCCGTTCTCACAAACATATACAAAAATACCACTATTTCTCTTTACATATCTCACAAATTTTTTTATGTTATTCTATTCTCCTTACCAGTGCTTTACCCATTTGACCAATGTAAAAGTTATCAGAAGACTTACGTGAAATTTAAATACACTCCTCCGTAGATTGTCGGGGGGGAGTTCTTGATAAGTTCATGTTTCCTTGTTTTATTCTTTTCAAAAGCGATATTAACACCAAAGTTCTTCAAGAGGTAGTGCAAACCATTTTTTTTTTCTGTAAGGTTCTTTTTGGTTTTGATACATGGTCTTTTTGGTCGCTACTAATGCATTGTTTCTTGCCTGCATTCCGAATCTTATCTATTTCCTCATCTATATATTTTTGGGCTACATACCCGTAGTGCTCTTAGAATCATAGATGCAAACACTGATTTTTTAACCTTAAAGTTTTGTCTAGAGTAGACATGCACATAGGAAGAAATATTAGTAGGTTTTCTGTAAACACTTTACAGCCACTACTATTTCTCCGTATGAGGACATCCAAAAATGGCAGGCACAACTATTTCCAGTTCCATATATGGTTGGCACCTTAACAATAGTGTTTCATGGGCCTTTTAGCTTTACTGTAATACTGTTGTATTACAGTAAAAAGACATTATATATATACGTATATACATATATGCACACACACATATGTATATATATAATATATATATATATATATATCTATATATATATATATATATATATATATATATATATATATATATATATATATATATATATATATGTATATATATATGTATATATATATATATATATATATATATATATATATATATATATATATATATATATATATATATATATATAAATATATATTCACATGCGACTGATTGGCTTGATTAACTTCCCAAGTATGTAAAATAAACATTAGGTAAACACTACACAATAATACTACGTTTCCAAATGATACAGAAGGAATATATTCCTCTTGAAAAGTCTGCAGACTTGTACAGATTATTTGTCACGGTTTTACATCTCTATCCTCTATAGATTTAGCAACTGCGATAAACTGGTAACAATGGAATAGACGCTTTATCATCCCTCCACGGATTCATTTGACAGGCCTTATCTTGCAAAAGTGTTGCAACTTGCAATTTTGCAACTAGCAAGATGCTATTAATGGAAATACAATTCACTGAAAGTATAAAGTATTTATATAAATATCAAAAAAGTTACATAATCTAGACATGTATCATTATTATCATACAGATAATGATAGAAATTGTTTGTATGTATATATATATAAATATAAACTGAACAAGTTCAAAACCTGCAGTCAGATTTGTTCCTACTTTTGTACTTAATTTTATACCGGGATTTGCAAAGATATCCCGGGATTGGGATTATTAAACACGGAAAATAACGTGTTTGTGTGTGCGTGTGTGTTGGTTGCATGTATTTGTCCTCCTAACCACCATGTCTTTTATTTATTCTTCATGCCTCACTGGTTGAAAGGATATATACGTCCAAAGTGATATCAAAAATATTTCTGTCTATTCTATCTTCCTTGAGAGGTCCTTCAACGTCTCCTCTGGGTACCTTTCCAGTATTCCTCTGGCGTCTCTCGCAGTTTCCCCCTCCATGTGCATTGGATTACATCGAAGATCAATCTGTATAAATGATAAGTGTAGTCCAGTTTGCTGTGAAATGTAGTGTTCGTAACGGAAATTTAAACGGAATTATAAGGTTTTACTTTCATGTGGAGCAACGAAGGCACCCCTGACACCCCTAAAAAGAAAACAAATTATAACGCACTAATTATTGACTTGCTTTGGCGTCAAGATATCCCCTTTTCTGCACAATAAGCGTATTTTGCTGAGCGAGACGTATCTCTAAAATGTGATTATAAATCTTATTCCCAATGTATTTACTAACAAATAGTCATCATGTCGAATATTTCCTAAAGATTTTTAGTTATTAATGTCCTATATCATATTTTATTCTATTAATAATATCTGCAGTGTGGCATGACAGTGTCGTTGGTATCCGTAAATATTGGAGAATAATGTTTATATTATTCTCTTTACAAGTGGACTGAAGCATTCATGCCATTTAAAATTTTGTTTTGCAAAATAAATAAGAAATATTTCGCTATCATGCTGGCGCAAAAAAACTTGGATACTTTTTTTATCATGGATATATATTTTCCTTTATTCGAATGCTGATATCTGCATACTGTTTTTTTAGTGACATAAAAGCAGGCTAATTAATCAATGGTTTTCTGCAGAAACACAGGAACAACTGTTTGGGGAAAGGAAATAGTATAATTTTGGTGAGGAAAATGTTTCTTACTTTCAGCCATTTCTCACACAAAGTGTTTCATTGATAAAGTACCACCAGTCTTCATTTTAACGTTTTTACATTACTCAGTGCCAATTTGATCACGATGCAAATATGTTTTTACAGGTAACGTAGAATTATACATATTGTGTCAAATATAAGATTACATCAATCTATCTCTTTGAACTTAGTATATGTTCTGTTGCATACACACATATACACAAACACCACAGGCACACTATAACTATGGGTATGTGCGTGTCCACACATGCACTCACACACACACACACACACACACACACACACACACACACACATATATATATATATATATATATATATATATATATATATATATATATATATATATATATATATAGTATATATATATATATATTCTGAAGATGAAAAACAGCCGTTGGCTAATCCCCTGAATTTGAATTGATAAATTTCTCAATTGTTTTAATTGCGCTTTGATTAAGAATTTTAAAATGAGACCAAAATGCAAGTGATAATTTTTAATGTCACTTGCGTTTTCTTCTCAATTTTTTGTTCTTGATCAAAATGCAAGTAAAATAAAAGAAAAAAACAGTAAGGGTTGTGTGTTCGTTCAAATTCAGACGATTAACTTAGGGCTGTTTTTCATCTTCAGAGAAAGTTGCAACGCAGTAGTGACAGGGAAAATTGTTCATAAACAGTTGAGAGAGACTCAAGACACCCAGCCTTTTAATCACTTAATTTAAGCAAGTAGGTTACAAGTCCTTCTTGGACATATCTGTTACATGGTCTAATGGACCCTGTCTAAGTAAAAGGAGAGAAATCATTAATTGGTGACGTAACCTACCTTGGCATCCACCACAGACTAGCAACTCTGCAGATAAATAAAGTTACCAAATCTAAGGCTAAAAACTACACTCAGAGTTACAAAAATAGTTTTTATTTACCCAAAAGAACTAATATGAAAACCCAGGAAAATAATTTAAAAATTCCAAAACCACGAAACACAACTACTTTTCTAATAGTCATCTTGATTTCACATCTTGATGTCATCTTGATGTCACACATATTGTCATTTCTCAAAAACCCATCAGTATTATCGCAAACAAAATTCTCCACCCAACAACCTGAGGAATTCTCTAATACCTTAAAGTTTCCCAAAACACTACGACTATGTTGTTACACATTCCAATCTGTTGGCGACAAAGTTTGTTGCACCTTTATTCTAAATACTAACATCCAGTGCCAATAACATGGCTTGGGCACTACCAGTAAGCCCCCTTCCCCCTTGGCACGCACTAGACCGGCCACTGATATATAGTTTCACAGTTTATCCTGCCATATGATTCAGGGAACTTCAACACTAGTGTCCTCCTATCACGACAGCTACATCCAAATAAGACAGTCTACGCAATACAAATTATGACTATCATTATCGCCCCCATAACAACGATCACTGTAACTGTGTAACGTTCTGCAAAGAAAAAATTGTCTTCTCCATTCTTCCTCAATGGAGGAGCCGTAATTGTTTCAAATGTAAGTGGAACTTTTACCACCTCATGGTTCTTATGTAGGTGTATCATAAACACCATTGTCTTCCTATGTTCCTGAACTTGAATATTCCTTAACTCCAATGCAGGTGCTTCCTGCACCTGCCTTGTAGAAGTATCTTAGATCACTGGTTAGCCCAGAAATCATCCTGAGACGACTCCCCACAAGCCATCGAAGATTTTAGGTCCCCCCTGTAGTAGTAGATAGAAGTCTGTGAAGTCTGGGAATTCTCTAAAGTCATCATGCATCCGTGTTTCCTCACGAACAAGTTCTAACTGACACCCTAACAAGTCTATGAAAGTCTATGTATCTAGAAAGAAAATCCTACTTTCACACATCTGTCATGAACTAACTCACACTAACCTCATAGTCAATTACTAAAAACTGAAATTCCTAATTAAAAACAAACATGGTCTCTATCCAATGACCTTAAAAATTGGAAAAAGCTTATCTGAATAGGTATACAAATAAAACTCTGTAATATTTATACAATTAATCTCAGGAAATACAAAGTTTGACCCTTGTTTATATGTTATGTATCCCAAAATAAATTTCACTTACCTCTCTGAAAGTAACACGTCATCTTAAAAAGAAACCACTAACACCACTTAACCCCCTTTACTGAGTCCCAATAATAAAAAAAATTATAAATCAAACAAACTTTCTCCATATTACCAAACGTTGTTTTGCATCATATACAAAAATTACCGCCACAAATCAGTACCAATCCATGAATAACCCTAAAATAAAAATTCCTCATAATGAACGTCATCATCCAAAATGCCAGAAAAGAAGAACCACCCATGAACATCCAACTCTAAAAGGAAAACATGAACAATATTCTTATCTGAGACACAACTCAACATTGTCAACACCAAACGACATGTTCCCACCCAAAAATCCGCAAACAGCCAAATTCCCTGTCTAGCTAACCTCATTGTTACAAACCTACTAGAGAGAGAGGTCCGCTACAAGTTCGTTATAATGATAAACAAAAAGAATTCAACACCAACAGTTGAAACTGGGGATATGAATATAGAAAGAAAGACTAAATACAAAAAGGTTTATTTACAAGCTTACTAACAAAGATAAATGCAGAATGGTGTCTCCTATTTACATAAAAAAGGCAAATCTTTCAATGCGTGAACTGGGGAAGAAGTGAGGTAATTCAAATACTTGCTGGCTAGTTTTGCGACTCGAAGCGGTGGCTTCACAAAGAGAACGGTGGAACTTCAGTCGTCTTCTTGACTCCGTACTGCGGAAGGCAATGTCTATTCTTGATACTCGAAGGGCAGGAACTACTCGAAATCTCTAGTAGAAAGTTTCTTCTCTCAAGGCTTGCTCAACGTCGAAAATATCTCGGTCGTCCACTCCTGACGACGACTTGACCATAATTCAACCAACTCTCAAGCGCCACTTTCTCTCTGATCCTTCGTCCTTCTTCTCTTATCTCACTCTGATGATCTCTGCTGCTGATCTCTCACTGATAATCTGATTTGTGGCTCTTACTGATGATCTCTTACTCTGTGACTAACTGATGATCTCTGCTTCTCCTACTCCGTCAGTCGTATTTATAAGGCATCCTTGGGGCGGGGCCTACTGGCGAACGTCACAGACTCCCGAGATTGCGGGAACGATTTAGAAGAATCTGACGGAATATTGCATATATTTCGCTGCGTTTCTCACGTCACATTGGCACCTGTCAAGTTCCACAGAACACCTGCCGATTCTAGAACCACCATGAGACAGGCGTCTTCCAACACACACGCGAAATCATCCGTGCTGTAGAACTTCTCGAAGATGCGTTTTCTTTTCCTTTATCTTTCTTTGCTATGAGCGATTACACATCCCCCCATAAAAAGAAAAAAATGAAATCAACTGATTTTTTTTATCTAACGAAAAACAAGAATTAAACAGCAGGGAAACAATTCTGCATAAAGCTTCAATCCAGTCAAACATGCATACTTCTCCACTCACACGCTCACTCGTGCGAAAACAGAAACGGTCAGTAGTCTACTCATTCTGAGAAATATCTAGAGAGGCTATCAGCTAATACATTTATCCCTTCCTCTTTTACTTTTTCAGTTTCTCACGTCACGTCGGCGCCTGTCAAGTTGCACAAAACTGAGGCAATAGAGAATAGAACCAGGAAAACATGATGACGGCAGATAGTCATTGAATCAGCGCAGCTTTTTCTATACTAATAGCAAATTATGTTAGCCCTATTCCCATGAGAGGTTATTGAGGAACTAATAAACAATTATAAACACATCTGTTTGTCTCAAGAATAACTCGATAGTTCTATAATTTCTCATGAATAGGTTTTACTATATTATCAACGATAATCGTGGGATATTTTCTGCAAGGATTTCATTCCAATGTCTACTTGATTATCTCACATCTACATATAAGCTTTCTCACACTATGCTAAGATAATACAAAAAGTGAGCAATGAATCATTAATAATGAAATTTGGCCATTTCTAAGTGAGTTGAGATCTTATCAACCTATGCTTTCCAAGTATACATATATATATATATATATATATATATATATATATATATATATATATATATATATATATGTATGTATGTATGTATGTATGTATTCTTCTATTAAAATAGAATACGATCTTAAGTACAAAAGGCCCATTAAAACACCACCTCCGGTTTAAAGCTAAGGACTATATTTAGGTGGGCTCTCTCCCACCCTTATCAAGTAGTGAATGACAGAAGAAGTTACTCACATTTGCGAAATATATTAGTGGGAAAATACGCCCTTAGGTGATGCCTGGGGTCACCGCTAAGCCGACGGTAGCTCTGTCAGTTTTCTTAATCAGATTCATCGTGTTTATGGTCCGAGTCCAAACCATCATTGGAAAGGTTCATCCAATATCTTGTTGTTGTTTTATCAGTGAGGGTTTTACCATCTGACATTTGTATCGACAGGTGCTCTTGTAAAAATATTCTGGATGAGTTACAATCCATGGTTATGGTTCGTGTTATTTATATGATGGGAAATTGCCAAACTATGTTGTCCATATCTAACCGAGCGCTTATGCTGAGTAAATCTCTCCAAGAGAGATTTTCTGAAGAATCCATAGGTATGAAATCGATATAGAAAAATGTCTTCCTTAAGTCAATGATGGAGCAGATTAAGATAATTGACAAAACCAATGTCGCCTTAGCGGTAACCCAAGGCATCACCTAAGGGCATATCTCCCACTATACGTATATTTCGCAAATGTAACTTCTTCTGTCCATTCACTACTTGATAAGGGTGGGAATTAATCCACTGAAATATAGTCCTTAATTAGTGTTTTTAACGGACTTTTATACTCTCTTCCTCTGTCTCTCTCTCTCTCTCTCTCTCTCTCTCATCTCTCTCTCTCTCTCTCTCTCTCTCTCTCTCTGCATATATATATATATATATATATATATATATATATATATATATATATATATATACACACACACACACACACACACCCACACACACACACATATATATATATATATATATATATATATATATATATATATATATATATATATATATATATATATATAATGTAGAACTGGACGCCCAAAATAGCAGGAAAGTAAAGGTTATTCAAAGGATTCCTGGACCACGTGGCAGAGCATTTTATTTGAGCTGAAATTCCACTATGTAAAAAATGTAAAATCAAGAAAATACCATCCCATTAATATTAGTTTCTTGTCTTCATTAATTTTCAATTGCCAATTTTCTGAGGAAGCCGGAAGAATCTAATAATTCTCTCAGTGAAAGTGAAATTACACAAAAATGTTGTGGGGTTTTCTGGTATTCTGAAATGGATTCGTGTGTTCATGCATCTGTTTGGAATCAATTCATTCGAATGCGTTGTCTTATTCGTAAAAGCAAGGTTAAAGGAAACTGACATTTAGGTATATAAGATCGAGAGATTTTGGATGGCGCATGGCTACGATCTAGTAATATCATGCTAATCATAGTATCGCAGGTATATTACGTGATTACATTTTCCGTAAGTCTTGTTGATCTTTGACAAAACTAGCAAATTCACCCTCCTCAAATCCTAATTCTCTGTGTAATCTCATTAATTCTGAAAGTGACGACATTATTCTAGATAAATAGTTAGCTGAAATATTAATTAGGTTATTAATTAGTAAATTAAGCAATAATATAACTATAATTATTCGCATTAGTCACTTGCCAGAAAAAAAAATGTTAATTAAAATTCCGAAAACGTAGCTTCCCTAATCCTGATTGCTCATTAGTGTTTATGTGTCCAAGAACATAATTATCCAGGTATATTGGTGCGCCATTTATCACGTTCTGAATTTTTACTTTGGGGATAAGGACCAAGTTATTAACCTCCTAGGTTCCCACAACCATTCAGAACTGATAATACTTAAGATTACTTCTTCTTAAACACTTAACAGTCATTGGCTTTTACTATTTGGATACATACACGGCAAATACTAGACACCTGAGCAAATTGAGGAACAAATAAAATACTCAGATTAAATTAAGGTTTATTCACCGAGGAAGCCTAACACCTCTAGATACGACCTGTAATAATAATATTACAGAATAATAGTAATTTTTAAAAAAATGGAAAATATGATAATTGGCTAAGCAGCATAAACATAAATGCATTCTGTATATTACGTAATATTTTTCCAGGCAAATGTTCATTGTAGAATAGGCAGATGTCGATAGTATCTGATGGAATTAAGGGTGCTCGTCTGAAGCTACCGGGAAACGATGTTACTGCCAGAAGTATTAACGGTCCTGGCATGGGGAAGGTCATTTGCAGGAAGGCTTGCAAAGGGCACAGTGTAAGAGGAAGGGCGAGAGCCATCCGATACTCCAGCAACAGAGAAACTATGAGGACAAAGACTTTTGGTTTCTTCAGATGAAGGACTGGCAGGTTTATGGGTTACTTGAGTAGCGCTTCCATAGTGATTACTGTTGGTGAAGACTCGCCAACTCCCTCACTCGCTCACTCACGGCCTTACTTCGTTCGTTCTCCGTTTTACCTCGGGTTAGGAAGAATTAAAACATTTATGTAAAACTGCCACCGGCAAAGGACTAAACAACTAGTTCTCCTGCCTAGGAAGTTTTATTACTGTAATACTTACTGGCCCATTACTCCAGGTATATTAAATAATAATAATTCAAAATGTATAACATTTGGTCACAATATATAAGTATATATATATATATATATATATATATATATATATTATATATATATATATATATATATATATATATATATATATATATATATATATATATATATATATATATATATATATATATATGTGTGTGTGTGTGTGGTGTGTGTGTGTGCTATAGAAATCTGAAGGGTGGATGACAAACCCAGACAAATTTTGGCATGAAGTGCCTGTGTGACCCCAGGAAGGTATAACTCAACATCAAAGCCCTATCACAATGAAAGACATCAAACACAGGAAAAGAATGAAGTTTTTGAACTGAGTACTCCAGAATTTCTTCAGACATGTGACGTATGATTAACCTGCAACAATAAATACGCCACAATATAAATTTCTTATCACTATTTACGTGTAATTTTATCATAATTGAAGATAATCATCAATATAATTATCAAACATATACCTCACTGCTTGGTTGTATTACTAAATTAGATATTTTTGGCTTCGTTATAAACCAAATTTCATAGCTATAATGCAACGAACCGAAACTAGCAGGTTCAAACCCTCAACATATACACATGCCATTCTCTCCATCATACGGACGTGCATAGTAGCTGCTACCTCAACCCAGCATGCAAGTTGTATGATGAGGCGATTTCCTAATATCGCTTTTAGTTTCAAATGTAAATTTCCTCATTAATTCGATAATTTCTTTGTTTTTACTTTCCGAGTTCGTTATAGCGACAATCGCATAGTATCGCTATGGATTATTTTGTTATCAAGTTGGTTTAAATGAGATTTGGAATGATAATAATTATTGGGCGTTTTGACATCAACACCACTACATACCTAAGGTTAGGTAAGTACGCCTGTTGTTGCAAGGGAGACAAACCTTTTCTCCACCCAACCCCACACAAACTCTCAGACACAACTGAGTGGAAACTTGAGAACTACAATATTTTTCCTGGTATTTCTACAGAAGCAGTCCGCACGGACGGCAAGGAACGTAACCGCAGATACGACATCCACTAGGGACTGGGGCATCCAATGTATTTCTCAGTGTTTAGTAATGGCCCCTGGGGGTTTAATTACAGTCGTCCGAATAAATATTACTTAAAATTATTGTTCAGTGAGTAAAAATGCATAGAAAAACAGCAAATGCCATAGTCTAGGCCGCCGCGGATAAGTATCCTAGATCTACCTTTTTCCTTTCTATTTACTGTCTACGTTCAATAGAGATGCTTTTTATTCCCTTCTTTTTCCATCCCCGTCTGGTTACGGATTGGGATCCACCTAGGTTCTTTAGTACAATAAAGAGAAGGGGTTCAACACCAACAATTGAAACACGGGATACGAATATAGAAAGAAACTCAAACTCAACACAAGTGTATTTACAAGGTAATTCACAAAGGCAAGTGCAGATTGGTTTCTCCTATTTATATAACAAAATTAAATCTGACTATATGTGACAAGGGGGAAACAGTGCAGTAGTAAAATACTTGCTAGCAAGTGTTACAGCTGTTAAGATCGGTGCTCGAAGCGAGGGGTTCACAAAACGGGGACAGTAGAAACTTCATATGGCTTCATACTTTGTACTGCAGGAAGGAATGACTTAGTCTTGAAACTTGAAGGGCGGGTTACTTCTCAAAACACTTGCAGGATGCTTCTTCAGAGAAAGGGTTTTTACTCTTGTTTCCGTTCCTGCTGTTTTTAGTGCGTCCTCTTCCTCTCTTATACTTCGTCCCTTCCTTCTTCTATTATCTCTGTTCGTCTCTGATGATCTCATCATTTCACTTCCTCAGAGTCGTATATATATATATATATATATATATATATATATATATATGTATATATATATATATAATATATATATATATATATATATAGTAATATATATAATATATATGTGTGTGTGTGTGTGTGTGTGTGGTGTGTGTGTACATATATGTGTGTGTGCACCGCAACTCAGAAGATCAATAAGAGTTTATAAAGATACATTTCGTGCTATCCTGACACATCATGTCTGTAATATTAAAATAATTCACATTTATAAAGAATAAAATGAAAATTTACTTGCTTATTTAAAGAGGAATACAAAAAACTTGATTGATGTTCATATTATTGTTGTAACTTCTTTTTATAAAGATAGATTCAATGATATTCCTTTCTATTGCATTATTAGAACAATCATTTTTGGCCGTTCTCACTAACATATACAAAAATACCACTATTTCTCTTTACATATCTCACAAATTTTTTATGTTATTCTATTCTCCTTACCAGTGCTTTACCCATTTGACCAATGTAAAAGTTATCAGAAGACTTACGTGAAATTTAAATACACATCTTTAGTATTGTCGGGGAGTTCTTGATAAGTTCATGTTTCCTTGTTTTATTCTTTTCAAAAGCGATATTAACACCAAAGTTCTTCAAGGGGTAGTGCAAACCATTTTTTTTTTTTTTCTGTAAGGTTCTTTTTGGTTTTGATACATGGTCTTTTTGGTCGCTACTAATGCATTGTTTCTTGCCTGCATTCCGAATCTTATCTATTTCCTCATCTATATATTCTGGGCTACATACCCGTAGTGCTCTTAGAATCATAGATGCAAACACTGATTTTTTAACCTTAAAGTTTTTGTCTAGAGTAGACATGCACATAGGAAGAAATATTAGTAGGTTTTCTGTAAACACTTTACAGCCACTACTATTTCTCCGTATGAGGACATCCAAAAATGGCAGGCACCCAACTATTTCCATTTCCATATATGGTTGGCACCTTAAAATAGTGTTTCATGGGCCTTTTAGCTTTACTGTAATACTGTTGTATTACAGTAAAAAGACATTTATATATATACGTATATACATATATGCACACACACATATGTATATATATATATATATATATATATATATATATATATATATATATATATATATATATATATATATATATATATATATATATATATATATATGTATATATATATATACTATATATATATATATATATATATATATATATATATATATATAAATATATTCACATGCGACTGATTGGCTTGATTAACTTCCCAAGTATGTAAAATAAACCATTAGGTAAACACTACACAATATATACGTTTCCAATGATACAGAAGGATATATTCCTCTTGAAAAGTCTGCAGACTTGTACACGATTATTTTGTCACGGTTTTACATCTCTATCCTCTATAGATTTAGCAACTGCGATAAACTGGTAAACAATGGAATAGACGCTTTATCATCCCTCCACGGATTCATTTGACAGGCCTTATCTTGCAAAAGTGTTGCAACTTGCAATTTTGCAACTAGCAAGATGCTATTAATGGGAAATACAATTCACTGAAAGTATAAAAGTATTTATATAAATATCAAAAAAGTTACATAATCTAGACAGTATCATTTTATTTCATACAGATAATGATAGAAATTGTTTGTAGTACATATATAAATATAAACGAACAAGTTCAAAACCTGCAGTCAGATTTTTTGGTTCCTACTTTTGTACTTAATTTTATACGGGATTTGCAAAGAATATTCCCGGGATTATTAAACAGGAAAATAAACGTGTTTGTGTGTGCGTGTGTGTGGTTGCATGTATTTGTCCTCCTAACCATGTCTTTTATTTGTTCTTCATGCTCACTGGTTGAAAGGATATACGTCCAAAGTGATATCAAAAATATTTTCTGTCTAATTCTATCTTCTTGAGAGGTCCTTCAACGTCTCCTCTGGGTACCTTTCCAGTATTCCTCTGGGCGTCTCTCGCAGTTTCCCCTCCATGTGCATTTGGGATTACATGAAAGATCAATCTGTATAAATGAATAAGTGTAGTCCAGTTTTGCTGTGAAAATGAGTGTTCGTAACGAAATTAAAACGGAATTATAAGGTTTTACTTTCATGTGGAGCAACGAAGGCCCCCACCCCTGACACCCTAAAAAGAAAAACAAATTTATAACGCATAATTATTGACTTGCTTTGGCGTCAAGATATCCCCTTTCTGCACAATAAGCGTATTTTGCTGAGCGAGACGTATCTCTAAAATGTGATTATAAAATCTTATTCCCAATGTATTTACTAACAAATAGTCAATCATGTCGAATATTTCCTAAAGATTTTTAGTTATTAATGTCCTATATCATATTTATTCTATTAATAATATCTGCAGTGTGGCATGACAGTGTCGTTGGTATCCGTAAAATATTGGGAGAATAAAAATTTTATATTATTCTCTTTACAAGGTGACTGAAGCATTCATGCCATTTAAAATTTTGCAAAATAAATAGAAATATTTCGCTATCATGCGGCGCAACCAAAAAAAACTTGGATACTTTTTTATCATGGATATATATTTTCCTTTATTGCGAATGCTGATATCTGCATACTGTTTTTTTAGTGACATAAAAGCAGGCAATTAATCAATGGTTTTCTGACAGAAACACAGGAACAACTGTTTGGGAAAGGAAATAGTATAAATTTGGTGAGGAAATGTTTTTATTACTTTCAGCCATTTCTCACACAAAGTGTTTCATTGATAAAGTACCACCAGTCTTCATTTTAACGTTTTTTACATTACTCAGTGCCAATTTGATCACGATGCAAAATAGTTTTTACAGGTAACGTAGAATTTATACATATTGTGTCAATATAAGATTACATCAATCTATCTCTTTGAACTTAGTATATGTTCTGTTGCATACACACATATACACAAACACCACAGGCACACATATAAACCTATGGGTATGTGCGTGTAAACACATGCACTCACACACACACACACACACACACACACACACACCACACACACACACACATATATATATATATATATATATATATATATATATATATATATATATATATGTATATATATATATATTCTGAAGATGAAAAACAGCCGTTGGCTAATCCCTGAATTTGAATTGATAAATTTCTCAATTGTTTTAATTGCGCTTGATTAAGAATTTTAAAATGAGACCAAAATGCAAGTGATAATTTTTAATGTCACTTGCGTTTTCTCTCAATTTTTTGTTCTTGATCAAAATGCAAGTAAAATAAAAGGAAATAAACAGTAAGGGTGTGTGTTCGTTCAAATTCAGACGATTAAATTAGGGCTGTTTTTCATCTTCAGAGAAAGTTGCAAGCGACAGTAGTGACAGGGAAAATTTTTTGTTCATAAAACAGTTGGAGAGAGACTCAAGACACCCAGCCTTTTAATCAGATTAAGCAAGTAGGTTACAATTTCCTTCTGGAAACATATCTGTTACATGGTCTATGGACCCTGTTCTAAGTAAAAGGAGAGAAATCATTATGGTGACTTAAACCTACCTTGGCATCCACCACAGACTAGCAACTCTGCAGATAAATAAAGTTACCAAATCTAAGGCTAAAAACTACACTCAGAGTTACAAAAATATTTTTTTTTTATTTCCCAAAAGAACTAATATGAAAACCCAGGAAAATAAATTTAAAAATTCCAAAACCACGAAACACAACTACTTTTCTAATAGTCATCTTGATTTCACATCTTGATGTCATCTTGATGTCACACACTATTGTCATTTCTCAAAAAACCCATCAGTATTATCGCAAACAAAATTCTCCACCCAACAACCTGAGGAATTCTCTAATACCTTAAAGTTTCCCAAAACACTACGACTATGTTGTTACACATTCCAATCTGTTGGCGACAAAGTTTGTTGCACCTTTATTCTAAATTACTAACATCCAGTGCCAATAACATGGCTTGGGCACTACCAGTAAGCCCCCTTGGCACGCACTAGACCGGCCACTGATATATAGTTTCTCACAGTTTATCCTGCCATATGATTCAGGGAACTTCCAACACTAGTGTCCTCCTATCACGACAGCTACATCCAAATAAGACAGTCTACGCAATACAAATTATGACTATCATTATCGCCCCCATAACAACGATCACTGTAACTGTGTAACGTTCTGCAAAGAAAAAATTGTCTTCTCCATTCTTCCTCAATGGAGGAGCCGTAATTGTTTCAAATGTAAGTGGAACTTTTACCACCTCATGGTTCTTATGTAGGTGTATCATAAACACCATTGTCTTCCTATGTTCCTGAACTTGAATATTCCTTAACTCCAATGCAGGTGCTTCCTGCACCTGCCTTGTAGAAGTATCTTAGATCACTGGTTAGCCCCAGAAATCATCCTGAGACGACTCCCCACAAGCCATCGAAGATTTTTAGGTCCCTTTAGTAGTAGATAGAAGTCTGTGAAGTCTGGGAATTCTCTAAAGTCATCATGCATCCGTGTTTCCTCACGAACAAGTTCTAACTGACACCCTAACAAGTCTATGAAAGTCTATGTATCTTAGAAAGAAAATCCTACTTTCACACATCTGTCATGAACTAACTCACACCTAACCTCATAGTCAATTACTAAAATCTGAAATTCCTAATTAACACAAACATGGTCTCTATCCAATGACCTTAAAAAAATTGGAAAAAGCTTATCTGATAGGTATACAAATAAAACTCTGTAATATTTATACAATTAATCTCCAGGAAATACAAAGTTTGACCCTTGTTTATATGTTATGTATCCCAAAATAAATTTCACTTACCTCTCTGAAAGTAACACGTCATCTTAAAAAGAAACCACTAACACCACTTAACCCCCTTTACTGAGTTCCCCTAATAAAAAAATTATAAATCAAACTTTCTCCATATTACCAAACGTTGTTTGCATCATATACAAAAATTACCGCCACAAATCAGTACCAATCCATGAATAACCCTAAAATTCCTCATAATGAAACGTCATCATCCAAAATGCCAGAAAGAAGAAAAAACCCATGAACATCCAACTCTAAAGGAAAACATGAACAATATTCTTATCTGAGACACAACTAACATTGTCAACACCAAACGACATGTACCCAAAAATCCGCAAACAGCCAAATTCCCTGTCTAGCTAACCTCATTGTTACAAACCTACTAGAGAGAGAGGTCCGCTACAAGTTCGTTATAATGATAAACAAAAAGAATTCAACACCAACAGTTGAAACTGGGGATATGAATATAGAAAGAAAGACTAAATACAAAAAAGGTTTATTTACAAGCTTACTAACAAAGATAAATGCAGAATGGTGTCTCCTATTACATAAAAAAAAGGCAAAATCTTTCAATGCGTGAACTGGGGAAGAAGTGAGGTAATTCAAATACTTGCTGGGCTAGTTTTGCGACTCGAAGCGGTGGCTTCACAAAGGAGAACGGTGGAACTTCAGTCGTCTTCTTGACTCCGTACTGCGGAAGGCAAGTGTCTATTCTTGATACTCGAAGGGCAGGAACTACTCGAAATCTCTAGTAGAAAGTTTCTTCTCTCAAGGCTTGCTCAACGTCGAAAATATCTCGGTCGTCCACTCCTGACGACGACTTGACCATAATTCAACCAACTCTCAAGCGCCACTTTCTCTCTGATCCTTCGTCCTTCTTCTCTTATCTCACTCTGATGATCTCTGCTGCTGATCTCTCACTGATAATCTGATCTGTGGCTCTTACTGATGATCTCTTACTCTGTGACTAACTGATGATCTCTGCCTTCTCCTACTCCGTCAGTCGTATTTATAAGGCATCCTGGGGGCGGGACCTACAGGCGAACGTCACAGACTCCCGAGATTGCGGGAACGATTTAGAAGAATCTCGACGGAATATTGCATCATATTTCGCTGCGTTTCTCACGTCACATAGGCACCTGTCAAGTTCCACAGAACACCTGCCGATTCTAGAACCACCATGAGAACAGGCGCTTCCAACACACACACGAAATCATCCGTGCTGTAGAACTTCTCGAAGATGCGTTTTCTTTTCCTTTATCTTTCTTTGCTATGAAGCGATTACACATCCCCCCATAAAAAAGAAAAATGAAATCAACTGATTTTATTTTTTTCTAACGAAAAACAGAATTAAACAGCAGGGAAACAATTCTGCATAAAGCTTCAATCCAGTCAAACATGCATACTTCTCCACTCACACGCTCACTCGTGCGAAAACAGAAAACGGTCAGTAGTCTACTCATTCTGAGAAATATCTAGAGAGGCTATCAGCTAATACATTATCCCTTCCTCTTACTTTTTCAGTTTTTCTCACGTCACGTCGGCGCCTGTCAAGTTGCACAAAACTGAGGCAATAGAGAATAGAACCAGGAAAACATGATGACGGCAGATAGTCATTGATCAAGCGCAGCTTTTTCTATATATGCAAATTATGTTAGCCCTATTCCCATGAGAGGTTATTGAGGACTATAAACAATTATAAACACATCTGTTTGTCTCAAGAATAACTCGATAGTTCTATAATTTCTCATGAATAGGTTTTACTATATTATCAACCGATAATCGTGGGATATTTTCTGCAAGGATTTCATTCCAATGTCTACTTTGATTATCTCACATCTACATATAAGCTTTCTCACACTATGCTAAGATAATACAAAAAGTGAGCAATGAATCATAATAAGAAATTTGGCCATTTCTAAGTGAGTTGAGATCTTATCAACCTATGCTTTCCAAGTATACATATATATATATATATATATATATATATATATATATATATATATATATATATATATATATATATATATATATAGTATGTATGTATGTGTATGTATGTATTCTTCTATTAAAATAGAATACGATCTTAAGTACAAAAGGCCCATTAAAACACCTCCGTTTTAAAGCTAAGGACTATATTTAGGTGGGCTCTCTCCCACCCTTATCAAGTAGTGAATGACAGAAGTTACTCACATTTGCGAAATATATAGTGGAAGATACGCCCATAGGTGATGCCTGGGGTCACCGCTAAGCAGTCGCTGGCTCTGTCAGTTGTCTTAATCTGATTCATCGTGGCCTTAAGGAAGATATTGTCTTTATGGTCAGAGTCCAAACCTTCATTGGAAAGGTTCATCCAATATCTTGTTGTTTTATCAGTGAGGGTTTTACCATCTGACATTTGTATCGACAGCTGCTCTTGTAAAATATTCTGGATGAGTTCCAATCCATGGTATGGTTCCTGTTATTTATATGATGGGAAATTGCCGAACTATGTTGTCCATATCTAACCGAGCGCTTATGTTGAGCAAATCTCTCCAAGAGAGATTTTCTGATGAATCCATAGGTATGAATCGATATAGAAAATGTCTTCCTGAAGTCAATGATGAAGCAGATTAAGATAATTGACAAAACCAATGTCGCCTTAGCGTAACCCAAGGCATCACCTAAGGGCATATCTCCCACTATACGTAGAAAAAAAAATATTTTCGCAAATGTAACTTCTTCTGTCCCATTCACTACTTGATAAGGGTGGGAATTAATCCACTGAAATATAGTCCTTAAATTAGTGTTTTTAACGGGACTTTTATACTCTCTTCCTCTGTCTCTCTCTCTCTCTCTCTCTCTCTCTCTCTCTCTCTCTCTTCTCTCATCTCTCTCTCTCTCTGCATATATATATATATATTATATATATATATATATATATATAATATATATATATATATATATATATATATATATATATATATATATATATATATATATATATACACACACACACACACACACACACACACACACACATATATATATATATATATATATATATATATATATATATATATATATATATATATATATAATGTAGAACTGGACGCCCAAAATAGCAGAAAGTAAAGGTTATTCAAAGGATTCCTGGACCACGTGGCAGAGCATTTTATTTGAGCTGAAATTCCACTATGTAAAAAAATTTAAAATCAAGAAATACCCCCCATTAATATTAGTTTATCGTCTTCATTAATTTTTCAATTGCCAAATTTTTCTGAGGAAGCGGAAGAATCTAATAATTCTCTCAGTGAGAGTGAAATTACACAAAAATGTTGTGGGGTTTCTGTTATTCTGAAATGAATTCGTGTGTTCATGCATCCGTTTGGAATCGATTCCGAATGCGTTGTCTTATTCGTAAAAGCAAGGTTAAAGGAAACTGACATTTAGGTATATAAGATCGAGAGATTTCGGATGGCACATGGCTACGATCTAGTAATATCATGCTAATCATAGTATCGCAGGTATATTACGTAACTATATTTTCCGTAAGACTTGTTGATCTTTGACAAAACTAGCTAATTGTCCCTCTTCAAATCCTAATTCTCTGTGTAATCTCATTAATTCTGAAAGTGACGACATTATTCTAAATGGATAGTTAACTGAAATATTAATTATGTTATTAATTAGTAAATTAAGCAATAATATAACTATAATTATTCACATTAGTCACTTGCCAGAAAAAAGTTAATTAAAATTCTGAAAACTAGCCTCCCTAATCCTGAATTGCTCATTTGTGTTTATGTATCCAAGAACTTAATTATCCTGGCATATTGGTCGCCATTTATCACGTTTTCTGAATTTTTACTTTGGGGATAAGGACCAAGTTATTAACCTCCTAGGTTCCCACAACCATTCAGAACTGATAATACTTAAGATTACTTCTTCTTAAACACTTAACAGTCATTGGCTTTTACTGTTAGGATACATATACGGCAAATACTAGACACTTGAGCAAATTGAGGAACTAAATAAAATACTCAGATTGAAATTAAAGTTTTATTCACCGAGGAAGCCTAACACCTGGAGATACGAACCTGTAATAATAATAGTACAGAATAATAGTACTTTAAAAAAATGGAAAATATGATAATTGGCTAAGCAGCATAAACATAAATGCATTCTGTATATTACGTTAATATTTTTCCAGGCAAATGTTCATTGTAGAATAGGCGGATGTCGATGGTATCTGATGGAATTAAGGGTGGTCGTCTGAAGCTACCGGGAAACGATGTTACTGCCAGAAGTATTAACGGTCCTGGCATGGGGAAGGTTATTTGCAGGACGGCTTGCAAAGGGCACGGTGTAAGAGGAAGGGCGAGAACCATCCGGATACTCCAGCAACAGAAAAACGATGAGGACGAATCAACTTTGGGTTTTCCTCCAGGATGAAGGACTGGGCAGGTTTATGGGTTACTTGAGTAGCGCTTCCATAGTGCTTACTGCTGGTGAGGACTCACCCACCAACTCTTTCACTCGCTCACTCACTGCCTTTATTCGTTCGCCTCCGTTTTTATCTTGATTAGGGAAGAAATAAACATTTATGTAAACTGCAACCGGCAAAGGACTAAACAACTAGTTCTCCTGTCTGGGAAGCTTTATTACTGAAATACTTACTGGCCCTTACTCCCGGTATATTAAATAATAATAATTCAAAATGTATAACATTTGGTCACAATATATAAGATATATATATATATATAATATATATATATATATATATATATATATATTATATATATGTGTGTGTGTGTGTGTGTGTGTGTGTGCTATGGAAATCCTAAGTGGATGAAAACTCAGACTAATTTTGGCATGAAGTGCCTGTGTGACCCCAGGAAGGTTATAACTCAACATCAAAACCCTACCACACTGGAAGACATCAAACACAGGAAAATGAAGGAATTTTTGAACTGAGTGCTCCAGAATTTCTTCCAGGCATTGTCTGACGTATGATTAACCTGCAACAATAAATCACCCATAACATAAATTTCTTATCACGATTTACGAGTAATTTTATCATAATTTAACATATTAATCAATATAATGATCAAACATATACCTCACTGCTTGGTTGTATTACTAAATTAAATATTTTTGGCTTCGTTATAAATCAAATTTCATAGCTATAATGCAACGAACCGAAACTAGCAGGTTCAAACCCTTAACATATACACATGCTATTCTCTCCATCATACGGACGTGCATAGTAGCTGCTACCTCAACCCAGCATGCAAGTTGTATGATGAGGCGATTTCCTAATATCGCTTTTAGTTTCAAATGTAAATTTCCTCATTAATTCGATAATTTCTTTGTTTTTACTTTCCGAGTTCGTTATAGCGACAATCGCATAGTATCGCTATGGATTATTTTGTTATCAAGTTGGTTTAAATGAGATTTGGAATGATAATAATTATTGGGCGTTTTGACATCAACACCACTACATACCTAAGGTTAGGTAAGTACGCCTGTTGTTGCAAGGGAGACAAACCTTTTCTCCACCCAACCCCACGCAAACTCTCAGACACAACTGAGTGGAAACTTGAGAACTAAAATATTTTTCCTGGTATTTCTACAGAAGCAGTCCGCACGGACGGCAAGGAACGTAACCGCGGATACGACATCCACTAGGGACTGGGGCGTCCAATGTATTTCTCAGTGTTTAGTAATGGCCCCTGGGGGGTTAATTACAGTCGTCCGAATAAATATTACTTAAAATTCTTGTTCAGTAGGCAAAAATGCATAGAAAAACAGCAACTGCTATAGTCTAGGCCGCCGCGGATAAGTACCCTAGATCTACCTTTTTCCTTTCTATTTATTGTCTTCGTTCAATGGAGATGCTTTTTATTCCCTTCTTTTCCCATCCCCTCTTGTTACGGATTGGGATCCGCCCAGGTTCTTTAGTACAATAAAGAAAAGGGGTTCAACACCAACAATTGAAACACGGGATACGAATATAGAAAGAAACTCAAACTCAACCACCAAGTGTAATTTTACAAGGTAATTCACAAAGGCAAGTGCAGATTGGTTTCTCCTATTTATATAACAAAATTAAATCTGACTATATGTGACAAGGGGGAAACAGTGCAGTAGTAAAATACTTGCTAGCAAGTGTTACAGCTGTTAAGATCGGTGCTCGAAGCGAGGGGTTCACAAACGGGGACAGTAGAAACTTCAAATGGCTTCGTATCTTTGTACTGCAGGAAGGAATGACTTAGTCTTGAAACTTGAAGGGCGGGTTACTTCTCAAAACCACTTGCAGGATGCTTCTTCAGAGAAAGGGTTTACTCTTGTTTCCGTTCCTGCTGTTTTTCGTGCGTCCTCTTCCTCTCTTATACTTCGTCCCTTCCTTCTTCTATTATCTCTGTTCGTCTCTGATGATCTCATCATTTCACTTCCTCAGAGTCGTATATATATATATATATATATATATATATATATATATATATATATATATATATATATATATATATATATATATATATATATATATATTTATATATATATATGTGTGTGTGTGTGTGTGTGTGTGTGTGTGTGTACATATGTGTGTGTGTGTGTGCACCGCAACTCAGAAGATCAATAAGAGTTTATAAAGATACATTTCGTGCTATCCTGACACATCATGTCTGTAATATTAAAATAATTCACATTTATAAAGAATAAAATGAAAATTTACTGCTTATTTAAAGAGGAATACAAAATACTGATTGATGTTCATATTATTGTTGTAACTTCTTTTTATAAAGATAGATTCAATGATATTCCTTTCTATTGCATTATTAGAACAATCATTTTTGGCCGTTCTCACTAACATATACAAAAATACCACTATTTCTCTTTACATATCTCACAAATTTTTTATGTTATTCTATTCTCCTTACCAGTGCTTTACCCATTTGACCAATGTAAAAGGTATCAGAAGACTTACGTGAAATTTAAATACACATCCTTTAGTATTGTCGGGGGAGTTCTTGATAAGTTCATGTTTCCTTGTTTTATTCTTTTCAAAAGCGATATTAACACCAAAGTTCTTCAAGGGGTAGTGCAAACCATTTTTTTTTTTTTCTGTAAGGTTCTTTTTGGTTTTGATACATGGTCTTTTGGTCGCTACTAATGCATTGTTTCTTGCCTGCATTCCGAATCTTATCTATTTCCTCATCTATATATTCTGGGCTACATACCCGTAGTGCTCTTAGAATCATAGATGCAAACACTGATTTTTTAACCTTAAAGTTTTGTCTAGAGTAGACATGCACATAGGAAGAAATATTAGTAGGTTTTCTGTAAACACTTTACAGCCACTACTATTTCTCCGTATGAGGACATCCAAAAATGGCAGGCACCCAACTATTTCCATTTCCATATATGGTTGGCACCTTAAAATAGTGTTTCATGGGCCTTTTAGCTTTACTGTAATACTGTTGTATTACAGTAAAAGACATTTATATATATACGTATATAAACATATATGCACACACACACACACACATATATATATATATATATATATATATATAATATATATATATATATATATATTATATATATATATATATATATATATATATATTTATATATATATATATATATATATATATATATATATATATATATAAATATATATTATATATAATAAATATATATTCACATGCGACTGATTGGCTTGATTAACTTCCCAAGTATGTAAAATAAACCATTAGGTAAACACTACACAATAATACTACGTTTCCAAATGATACAGAAGGAATATATTCCTCTTGAAAAGTCTGCAGACTTGTACACGATTATTTTGTCACGGTTTTACATCTCTATCCTCTATAGATTTAGCAACTGCGATAAACTGGTAACAATGGAATAGACGCTTTATCATCCCTCCACGGATTCATTTGACAGGCCTTATCTTACAAAAGTGTTGCAACTTGCAATTTTGCAACTAGCAAGATGCTATTAATGGGAAATACAATTCACTGAAAGTATAAAGTATTTTATATAAATATCAAAACAGTTACATAATCTAGACATGTATCATTATTATCATACAGATAATGATAGAAATTGTTTGTATGTACAATATATATAAATATAAACTGAACAAGTTCAAAACCTGCAGTCAGATTTGTTCCTACTTTTGTACTTAATTTTATACCGGGATTTGCAAAGATATCCCGGGATTATTAAACACGGAAAATAACGTGTTTGTGTGTGCGTGTGTGTGGTTGCATGTATTTGTCCTCCTAACCATGTCTTTTATTTATTCTTCATGCCTCACTGGTTGAAAGGATATACGTCCAAAGTGATATCAAAAATATTTCTGTCTATTCTATCTTCCTTGAGAGGTCCTTCAACGTCTCCTCTGGGTACCTTTCCAGTATTCCTCTGGCGTCTCTCGCAGTTTCCCCTCCATGTGCATTTGGGATTACATCGAAGATCAATCTGTATAAATGATAAGTGTAGTCCAGTTTTGCTGTGAAATGTAGTGTTCGTAACGAAATTAAAACGGAATTATAAGGTTTTACTTTCATGTGGAGCAACGAAGGCACCCCTGACACCCTAAAAAGAAAACAAATTATAACGCACTAATTATTGACTTGCTTTGGCGTCAAGATATCCCCTTTCTGCACAATAAGCGTATTTTGCTGAGCGAGACGTATCTCTAAAATGTGATTATAAATCTTATTCCCAATGTATTTACTAACAAATAGTCATCATGTCGAATATTTTCTAAAGATTTTTAGTTATTAATGTCCTATATCATATTTTATTCTATTAATAATATCTGCAGTGTGGCATGACAGTGTCGTTGGTATCCGTAAATATTGGAGAATAATAAATTTTATATTATTCTCTTTACAAGTGGACTGAAGCATTCATGCCATTTAAAATTTTGCAAAATAAATAAGAAATATTTCGCTATCATGCTGGCGCAAAAAAACTTGGATACTTTTTTATCATGGATATATATTTTCCTTTATTCGAATGCTGATATCTGCATACTGTTTTTTTAGTGACATAAAAGCAGGCTAATTAATCAATGGTTTTCTGCAGAAACACAGGAACAACTGTTTGGGAAAGGAAATAGTATAATTTGGTGAGGAAATGTTTCTTACTTTCAGCCATTTCTCACACAAAGTGTTTCATTGATAAAGTACCACCAGTCTTCATTTTAACGTTTTTACATTACTCAGTGCCAATTTGATCACGATGCAAATAGTTTTTCAGGTAACGTAGAATTATACATATTGTGTCAAATATAAGATTACATCAATCTATCTCTTTGAACTTAGTATATGTTCTGTTGCATACACACATATACACAAAAACCACACGCACACATATAACTATGGGTATGTGCGTGTCCACATGCACTCACACACACACACACACACACACACACACACACACACATATATATATATATATATATATATATATATATATATATATATAGATATATATATATAGATATATATATATATATATATAGTATATATATATATATATATATATATATATATATATATATATATATATATATATATATATATATATATATATATATATATATATATATCTATATATATGTATATATATATATATATATTTCTGAAGATGAAAAACAGCCGTTGGCTAATCCCTGAATTTGAATTGATAAATTTCTCAATTGTTTTAATTGCGCTTTGATTAAGAATTTTAAAATGAGACCAAAATGCAAGTGATAATTTTTAATGTCACTTGCGTTTTCTTCTCAATTTTTTGTTCTTGATCAAAATGCAAGTAAAATAAAAGAAAAAAACAGTAAGGGTTGTGTGTTCGTTCAAATTCAGACGATTAACTTAGGGCTGTTTTTCATCTTCAGAGAAAGTTGCAACGCAGTAGTGACAGGGAAAATTTGTTCATAAACAGTTGAGAGAGACTCAAGACACCCAGCCTTTTAATCAGACTTAAGCAAGTAGGTTACAAGTCCTTCTTGGACATATCTGTTACATGGTCTAATGGACCCTGTTCTAAGTAAAAGGAGAGAAATCATTAATTGGTGACTTAACCTACCTTGGCATCCACCACAGACTAGCAACTCTGCAGATAAATAAAGTTACCAAATCTAAGGCTAAAAACTACACTCAGAGTTACAAAAATAGTTTTTATTTACCCAAAAGAACTAATATGAAAACCCAGGAAAATAAATTTAAAAATTCCAAAACCACGAAACACAACTACTTTTCTAATAGTCATCTTGATTTCACATCTTGATGTCATCTTGATGTCACACACTATTGTCATTTCTCAAAAACCTATCAGTATTATCGCAAACAAAATTCTCCACCCAACAACCTGAGGAATTCTCTAATACCTTAAAGTTTCCCAAAACACTACGACTATGTTGTTACACATTCCAATCTGTTGGCGACAAAGTTTGTTGCACCTTTATTCTAAATACTAACATCCAGTGCCAATAACATGGCTTGGGCACTACCAGTAAGCCCCCTTGGCACGCACTAGACCGGCCACTGATATATAGTTTCTCACAGTTTATCCTGCCATATGATTCAGGGAACTTCCAACACTAGTGTCCTCCTATCACGACAGCTACATCCAAATAAGACAGTCTACGCAATACAAATTATGACTATCATTATCGCCCCCATAACAACGATCACTGTAACTGTGTAACGTTCTGCAAAGAAAAAATTGTCTTCTCCATTCTTCCTCAATGGAGGAGCCGTAATTGTTTCAAATGTAAGTGGAACTTTTACCACCTCATGGTTCTTATGTAGGTGTATCATAAACACCATTGTCTTCCTATGTTCCTGAACTTGAATATTCCTTAACTCCAATGCAGGTGCTTCCTGCACCTGCCTTGTAGAAGTATCTTAGATCACTGGTTAGCCCCAGAAATCATCCTGAGACGACTCCCCACAAGCCATCGAAGATTTTAGGTCCCTGTAGTAGTAGATAGAAGTCTGTGAAGTCTGGGAATTCTCTAAAGTCATCATGCATCCGTGTTTCCTCACGAACAAGTTCTAACTGACACCCTAACAAGTCTATGAAAGTCTATGTATCTTAGAAAGAAAATCCTACTTTCACACATCTGTCATGAACTAACTCACACCTAACCTCATAGTCAATACTAAAAACTGAATAATTAAAACAAACATGGTCTCTATCCAATGACCTTAAAAAAATTGGAAAAAGCTTATACTGATGATGGTATACAAATAAAACTCTGTAATATTTATACAATTAATCTCCAGGAAATACAAAGTTTGACCCTTGTTTATATGTTATGTATCCCAAAATAAATTTCACTTACCTCTCTGAAAGTAACACGTCATCTTAAAAAAACTATGTAAAAGAAACCACTAACACCACTTAACCCCCTTTACAGAGTTCCCCTAATAAAAAAAATTATAAATCAAACTTTCTCCATATTACCAAACGTTGTTTGCATCATATACAAAAATTACCGCCACAAATCAGTACCAATCCATGAATAACCCTAAAATTCCTCATAATGAAACGTCATCATCCAAAATGCCAGAAAGAAGAAAAAACCCATGAACATCCAACTCTAAAGGAAAACATGAACAATATTCTTATCTGAGACACAACTCAACATTGTCAACACCAAACGACATGTTTCCCAAAAATCCGCAAACAGCCAAATTCCCTGTCTAGCTAACCTCATTGTTACAAACCTACTAGAGAGAGAGGTCCGCTACAAGTTCGTTATAATGATAAACAAAAAGAATTCAACACCAACAGTTGAAACTGGGGATATGAATATAGAAAGAAAGACTAAATACAAAAAAGGTTTATTTACAAGCTTACTAACAAAGATAAATGCAGAATGGTGTCTCCTATTTACATAAAAAAGGCAAAATCTTTCAATGCGTGAACTGGGGAAGAAGTGAGGTAATTCAAATACTTGCTGGCTAGTTTTGCGACTCGAAGCGGTGGCTTCACAAAGGAGAACGGTGGAACTTCAGTCGTCTTCTTGACTCCGTACTGCGGAAGGCAATGTCTATTCTTGATACTCGAAGGGCAGGAACTACTCGAAATCTCTAGTAGAAAGTTTCTTCTCTCAAGGCTTGCTCAACGTCGAAATATCTCGGTCGTCCACTCCTGACGACGACTTGACCATAATTGCAACCACCTTCAAGCGCCACTTTCTCTCTGATCCTTCGTCCTTCTTCTCTTATCTCACTCTGATGATCTCTGCTGCTGATCTCTCACTGATAATCTGATTTGTGGCTCTTACTGATGATCTCTTACTCTGTGACTAACTGATGATCTCTGCCTTCTCCTACTCCGTCAGTCGTATTTATAAGGCATCCTTGGGGCGGGGCCTACGGGCGAACGTAACAGACTCCCGAGATTGCGGGAACGATTTAGAAGAATCTCGACGGAATATTGCATCATATTTCGCTGCGTTTCTCACGTCACATAGGCACCTGTCAAGTTCCACAGAACACCTGCCGATTCTAGAACCACCATGAGAACAGGCGCTTCCAACACACACACGAAATCATCCGTGCTGTAGAACTTCTCGAAGATGCGTTTTCTTTTCCTTTATATTTCTTTGCTATGAAGCGATTACACATCCCCCCCATAAAAAAGAAAAAAATTAAATCAACTGATTTTATTTTTTTCTAACGAAAAACAAGAATTAAACAGCAGGGAAACAATTCTGCATAAAGCTTCAATCCAGTCAAACATGCATACTTCTCCACTCACACGCTCACTCGTGCGAAAACAGAAAACGGTCAGTAGTCTACTCATTCTGAGAAATATCTAGAGAGGCTATCAGCTAATACATTATCCCTTCCTCTTACTTTTTCAGTTTTCTCACGTCACGTCGGCGCCTGTCAAGTTGCACAAAACTCCTGACGATTCTAGAACCATCATGAGAACAGGCGCTTCCAACACACCCACGAAAACATCCGTGCTGCAGAACTTCTCGAAGATGCGTTTTCCTTTCCCTCATCTTTCTTTGCTGTGAAGCGATTACCATTACACATCTCCCCCAAAAAAGAGAAAAAATTAAATCATCTGATTTTATTTTTTTCTAAAAAGAAACAAGAATTAAACAGCAGGGGAACAATTCTGCATAAAGCTTTAATCCAGTCAAACACACATGCTTTTCCACTCACACTCACTCGTGCGAGAACAGAAAACGGTCACTAGGCTACTCATTCTGAGAAATCTCTAGAGAGGCTATCAGCTAATATCTTACCACTTTCCGTTTTCTGAACTGATTAAAACTTTGAAATGCTAAAACATCTCTTGCGTTTTCTCAAAACTAATTTCTCTCAGTAACACAGTCACATCGAACACTGGTGGTGGCCAAGGTACGGGGCGTTCTTTATAATTCTGAAGCAAGTTTACATTTATTGGCTTTGCTCTACTCTTACCCACATTAATTCCATAATGTATATTTCCCCTCTCCTCTAACACTGAAAAAGGACCTTCAAACTTATAAGGTAAAGCGCAACCTTCTTTCTGGACTGGTACTAAAACTTTATCTCTTACACACAAACTTCTCTTTTTTGCTCTAATCTCATGTTTCCCTTTAGTTTCCCCTTGACTTCCTCTCACGCTTCCGTTCTCCTCCGCTAGTTGCCAAACATCTCTTAAATTGTTTTAATAATACTCTAGATTAGTTATGCAATCTTCCCTACCCTTACTTACAGACAAAGGTACGACCATATTGATGAATACATTCTCGAAAGATTCGCCTATTGAAGGAATATTACACAACGGAACTCTGGGAATTACTTGAATCGGTTTCCCGGCAATTTGATATTCATGACAACTTAAAACATACCTCTTCATGTCACTTCTCATTTTAGGCCAAAAGTACGCCCTACTAATAGACCTGAAAGCTTTATTTACTCCTAAATGTCCTTGCTCATCATGTGCTAACTTCAAAACTAGCTCACGAAACTTCCTAGGAACCACTAATTGTACAATGATTTCCCCTTTACTACCTGACTTAGGTTGAACATAATGACACAAAACTTTGTCCTTTAAACAAAAAGTTTCCTTACACACATCATCGATATCATCATCCAGCTCACATTCAAAAATTTGGGTTGGTGTCTCATCCTCTCTCTGCAACTTGACTAGCTCATCCTTATCCAAAATGTTAGAGCCTCATTCATCACCATAACTAGTACTAGATATCGGTACATTTACTATGTTACCCTCGACAGCTACACCTTCTGTTTGGCTATCACTGTCAACATCAATAGAGTCCGGTCTCTCAGCTACACTCATGCCAAGATCAACCTCGCCACCTCTATCACACTCGTTCGAATCCACAAACTCACTCACGTTCGAATCCACAAACTTACTCTCATACGAATCCACGAACTCACTCTCGTTCGAATCCACAAACTTACTCTCGTTCGAATCCACTAACAAATTATGACCGTAGTCTATGTCTGTATCTAAACCTGACCTAGTTACTACCATTTCAGGCACTGGAATATCCCTCACAACAGGATTCACATTCTTGGATAAAGCTAAGTCATTACCGACAATAATGTCAATGCCATCAGTGGGCAAACTGTCAACCACTGCAAGTTTCACTTCTCCTGACACTACATGACTCTCTAAATTCAACTTCAACAAAGGACAAAGAACACAAGTGTTAGGAAATCCACCTAACATGACTTTTTCTTCCATGTTGATTTCCGCCCTGTTCAGCACACTCTCTTTCCTAATCAGTGAGACAGCAGCTCCTGTGTCTCGAAGCAAGACTACTTCTCTCGAAAACACTCCTCCATGAGAGGAAACTATGCCTTCTGACAAAAATTCACCAAAAAAATTTCTAGTTTCTCTCATCACATCATTCCTACTTGACGAAAGGTTAACTAGAGACACTGGTTTCTTACCGTCCGTCCTTTCTACTACACAATTTCTGACTAAATGCCCTTTCCCATTACATTGGAAACAAGTTAATTCTGAGCCACTAGATGCCATTTTACTCTTACAAACCTTAGACGTATGACTAGGTTTTCCGCATGTATAACAGGAATAGTCACTTTTACTCGCTTTGCTATTACTAGGACTGAAACCTTTACTGTTTTGTACTCTACCAGACGAAGGATCATCTCGTTTCTTACTAACACTCACATTATGAGTTAGACTATATTCGTCAGCTAGCCTAGTTGCTCCTGCAAAAGATACTTTTTGCCTATCTTCTATATAAAGCTTAATCTCTGGGGATACGTTATCTTTGAAGTTTTTTAACAACACTAAGTTCTTCAAACTATCAAAATCATCAACTTTAGCAGAAGTTAACCAATCAAAAAACAGCCTTTCTAACTTCTTACCGTATTCTACATACATAATATTCTCATCCATTTCCAAACTTCTAAATTTCTTACGGTATGCCTCCGGTATTAACCTGTACACACTAAGAACAGTTTCTTTCACAATATCATAATTATCACATTCCTCCTTAGACATGCAACTATACACAGTCAATGCCCTACCACTCAAAACTGACTGTAAATATAAAGTCCACGTTTCTTTAGGAGAACCTACTCTTTCCATTAACTTCTCAAAACACATGAAATATGTCGTAACATCTTCCTCATCAAACTTTGGTACTAATTTCAACACTGCACTCATACCTAACCTATCAGCTCTGTTTTTGTTTTCGCCTGTCTGACTGTTACGAGTACTTTCCCTTAACCGAACAATTTCCAACTTGTGCATACATTCTTTCTCTCTTTCTTCCTGTTGCATTACCAACATTTCTCTCTCTTGCTGCATTTTCATTACTTCTCTCTCGCTGCATTTTCATTACTTCTCTCTCTTGCTGCATTTTCATCACTTCTCTCTCAGCTGCTCTTTCATCTCTCTCATACTTTTCTCTTTCTTTCTTCTCAACATACTCACGGAGATCATTCCCCTCTAGACCTAGGAGCGTGCCTGACTCAATAAACCCTTTCACCATCTCACTCATTCTGGTTCTTTCTATATTCTCCCTGTTTCAATCTGTTAGTGCTATTCTAAGCAAAATCGCAACGATGTTATGAACCGACTAGAGAGAGAGGCCCGCTCCAAGTTTGTTATAATGATAAAAAAAAAGAATTCAACACCAACAGTTGAAACTGGGGATACGAATATAGAAAGAAACACTAACACAACAAAGGTTAATTAACAAGCTTACTAACAAAGATAAATGTAGAATGGTGTCTCCTATTTACATAAAAAAGGAAAAATCTTACAATGCGTGAACTGGGGAAGAAGTGAGGTAATTCAAATACCTGCTGGCCAGTTTTGCGACTCGAAGCGGTGGCTTCACAAAGGAGAACGGTGGAACTTCAGTCGTCTTTTTGACTCCGTACTGCGGAAGGCAATGTCTATTCTTGATACTCGAAGGGCAGGAACTCCTCGAAATCTCTAGTAGAAAGTTTCTTCTCTCAAGGCTTGCTCAACATCGAAAACATCTCGGTCGTCCACTCCTGACAACGACTTGACCAGAATTCAACCAACTCTCGAGCGCCTTTTTCTCTCTGATCCTTTGTTCTTCTTCTCTTATCTCACTCTGATGATCTCTGCTGCTGATCTCTCACTGATAATCTGATTTGTGGCTCTTACTGATGATCTCTTACTCTGTGACTAACTGATGATCTCTGCCTTCTCATACTCCGTCAGTCGTATTTATAAGGCATCCTTGGGGCGGGACCTACGGGCGAACGTCACTGACTCCCGAGATTGCAGGAACGATTTAGAAGAATCTCGACGGAATATTGCATCATATTTCACTGCGTTTCTCACGTCACATCGGCGCCTGTCAAGTTCCACAAAACTCCTGCCGATTCTAGAACCATCATGAGAACAGGCGCTTCCAACACACTTGCGAAAGTATCCATGCTGCAAAACTTCTCGAAGATGCGTTTTCTTTTCCTTTATCTTTCTTTGCTATGAAGCGATTACCATTACACTCATAAACCATGAAGTCACCATTACCCTCAAAATAAATCCTCACCAAAACCTCATTAATCGTCACTAATACCACAAAACCTCATTAATCCTAAAACGGATATCCTCACCCACCTTTAATCAGCACTAGTGCCAAAAACATCTACCTCCATTACATTACAACCAATATAAACACCTTAGGTTAAATTCACTAAACCACCAAAATACAACATCAAAGAAAACCACCTCTGTGGGATATAACCTAAGAAAACCACAATCCACAAAATACCAACCATATACCACAAAAATAACACTGGCGAATATAACCTCATAAAACTGCAAGCCACCAGAAACCATAATAACAAAATGTACCAATTCCACCACCAAAACCAGAATACCACAAAGAACCACAAAACCACAATCACCACCCCATTGGCTCATAAAAGAAGAAAATTCTTAAAAAACAGTATTAAATAAGACTGAGTAACTAAAACATAATACTCTACAGGGCTCTGTCTTTCCCATTTCATCATCCATTTGTGAGACATAGAGAAAAAAGAAAATGCATAACTGCGCAATGGCTATTTTTACCATTTTCCAGTCCTCTTGATCTTTGATATATCCATTACTCTAGAAAGACATGTCTATACATCCAAGACTAAAAACCTTTTTCCTCTCTTTTCTTCCATAATCCTAAAAGGACCCTGAAATTTTGGACTAACTTACAATTTAATTCATTTCTCACATTAACCTTCAAGAACACATTATCCCCAACAGCAACTTTAACATCCTCTTTAACATTGCTCCGCTCCACCATTTCTTGTGTCTTCAACTGGAAATTGTGGCAGACAAGCATGTCTCTCTTTCGCTGTAGAGATTAATGACTGAATTGTGTCCTCCCCACAGGGAGGTATAGGCAACAAATCAAATGTGCCTCGTGCTGGGCAAACAGTTATTGCTTCAAATGGGGACATTTTAATAGTCACTGACCGTAGTATTAATGTTATGCCTAGCTGTATCTATATATCTAGCCCAGTTCCTATCGTTGCCATTAATAGTTTTCCAGACAGACTCAAGCACTTAACTGTTTACACGTTTACATAACCCATTAGCTTCTGGTCAGTATGGAAGGACTGTTACCTTCTGTATCCCCATAACTTCTGCCAGACACTTTAAGGCCCTATTTACAATTTCCCTACCATTATCAGTCAACAAAACCTCGGGTACCCAGTATTTACATATAAAACCATTGAAAAAGGCCACAGCCACTTCTACTGTTTCATGCTTTAGTGGGAAAATTTCCACTATCCTTGTCACTTCTTCTACCACCACTAATAAGTACCTGTAGCCATACCCAGATTCATAAAAATTCCCTATTCTTGTTGGTTTACAAGTGTTGCACATTGTACACTTTTTCACAAAATTTTCCACATCTGCCCATATATTCTTCCAAATATATGCATTACACATCTCACTATACATCTTTTCCACCCCCAAATGTAGACTACCAAACTTGCAATGCACTATATTTAAGACCACTTGAATTAGGACTTTCGGAATTACGATCTGTGTCCTATCCCCTTTACTTTACTTGTCTTTAATTTATATTTAATTTTCCTAACCAACAGATTACCCTCTAATTCCAAATCTTAAAAAGCCAATTTATAACCTTTCCTACTTAGGCAACGCTAGTAGGGAAATGTTTTATGGGGACACACAAGATTGAATAATCCTTTCCTACTCCCATTTACTAGCCTCTTTTTCTACCTGTTTCCTGATTTTGTAGGTTATGCGGTACACAGGAATAAAAATGGATTTGGTACACTCTTCTAGATTCACCTTATGTTTTAACACCTTAGTCAGCCATAACTTGTCCCCTTTTAAAGCCACAATATCCCTAAATTCAGCAAAATCTTTCCTTGTAATCTGCATTAGCTAAATGATCCCTATAGATTTTCCTCCTTATTTTCAATTCTGCTTCTGAAAACTCTGAATCACTGTCCCTACTCTAATCCTGAAGGTCTACTACATAATTATTCTTCTGATACTTCCTATCTGTATCATTGCAATTCAACAATTCCACCCATGTACCACCTATGTTCGATGCCTTGCTTACTGCAACTGTGCTAAAAACCTATTTTAACTTTTTGCTATCCTCTTTGGGCATTTTCACCTCCCTCAACCTGACTTTCACCATAGTCATTATTCCTGGATTTGAAACACCATCTTCTGATAAAACCCCTTTCAATACATGACCATCATACACAGCACCCTCTTGTGACTGGTTATTCACCCTATGTTCCACATTCGCATGTATATCACCCATATTAATACAAGTATCCTCCATGACAAAAAACATAACCCTAATGTCAGAATTAGTATCAACATTATTATCACCAATATCACCACCAGTAATACTGCCACTATCACCAAGTTCACCAATATCCACCATATTAACCTCAGTATCCTTATTTACCTCAGTTCCACGTACACCTTCATATGGAATAAAAGCCACCAAGTATCCCAACCGTTGTGCCACTAACACCTGTATGGACCGATATCCTGTGTCTCCTACATACAGGATGGCTCAACAAAAGTCTGTTGCCCAATGCAACCCCTTTTATTACCTAAAATAGCTCTAGTAACACCCGATCACCCAGAGCCAACTGCACTCTTATAAAACGTAACATTTAATCCATGGGCTTGTACATCACACACCATCTTTGTTGAGGGTTTCAAAGGGAATTGGGAGAACATATATATATATATATATATATATATATATATATATATATATATATATATATATATATATATTATATATATATATATATATATATATATATATATATATATATAACGTCCGAAGATATGGCATTTACTAGTAACTCGAACAATAGAAGACTGTTGTAAGAGAAAGTACATCTCGGGTGATCCTTAAAATACATTTATTGCGACGTTTCAAAACACAAAGATATTATTGTCAAGCTGTATGTGTGTGTGTGTGTGTGTGTGTGGATAGATAGAGAGGGAGATGGAGATATAATAGATAGTTAAAATAGGAGTTAAAAAGCAATTTTGAATTGCATGAATAAAGCCAGCAATAGGAAGGCATGTACTCTCAGAGGAAGGGAAAATTTAGATAAAATATAATGGGCAAAGACTTTTGTTTCCGTGCACATTAACAATTATGAAAGATAAAATAGCCTGGAAGTTCATTCATATTTTATGAGCGGTAAAAGCCATCCATTTTTTTAATCATCTAGCTTAGCCTATGTATCGCGAAAATCATGAATAATAAAAGTTTTGTTCTATTAATGTTTCATTGACGATTCAAACTTTTGCCGTTATATGGCAATATCTTTAATTTATAATATTTATTTCGGAATTTTTTTAATATGAAACAAATTATATTGATATTCACTGTTAGAATCCAGTCCTTTTTCCTTAGGTTTCTTGTGATAGTTTCATACGACAAGTATGCAATATAAAGGAGTTTGACAATGAGGTATGCAACTGAATGAGCGCCCGGATAATTCCGTAATTACCAAACGTCTTACACTACACTCTTGGGGAAAAAATATGCTTAAAGAGCACCATTTGTAGCAATATAGAAATTAACTTATAATCCAGCTAACGCTTATATTTTCAGAGACAAGAAGGGAAACCTTTTTATCCATTATTTTTTTTTTTTTTTTTTTTTTTTTCTCTATCACAGTCCTCCAATTCGACTGGGTGGTATTTATAGTGTGGGGTTCCGGGTTGCATCCTGCCTCCTTAGGAGTCCATCACTTTTCTTACTATGTGTGCCGTTTCTAGGATCACACTCTTCTGCATGAGTCCTGGAGCTACTTCAGCCTCTAGTTTTTCTAGATTCCTTTTCAGGGATCTTGGGATCGTGCCTAGTGCTCCTATGATTATGGGTACGATTTCCACTGGCATATCCCATATCCTTCTTATTTCTATTTTCAGATCT
>NC_087216.1:48069941-48073918 GCF_015104395.2 Macrobrachium nipponense | reverse complement strand
ATATGTGTGTGTAAAAATCATTTCTCTATCATAAGTCTTTTCAGAGAATTAATAACTGGCGTATTCTTCATTCAAAAGTTATTTTAAAAAGCTTAAGTAGTCACAAGGATTGGGAAAATCATTTCTCTGTTCAAATAGTTCAAAAAGGATTAATAACTGCATTCTTTATTCAGGAGTTATATCTATGTGTGTGTGTAAAAATCATTTCTCTATCATAAGTTTTTTCAAAAAGATTAATAACTGGCGTATTCTTTATTCAAAAGTCATTTTAAAAAGTTTAAGTAGTCGCAACAAGGATTGGGAAAACCAGTTCTCTATTCAAATAGTTTTTTCAAAAAGGATTAATAACTGCATTCTTTATTCAGGAGTTATATCTATGTGTGTGTGTAAAAATCATTTTTCTATCATAAGGTTTTTCAAAAGGATTAATAACTGGCATATTCTTCATTCAAAAGTCATTTTAAAAAGTTTAAGTAGTCGCAACAAGGATTGGGGAAACCATTTCTCTATTCAAATAGTTTTGTCAAAAAGGATTAATAACTGCATTCTTTATTCAGGAGTTATATCTATGTGTGTGTGTAAAAATCATTTCTCTATCATAAGTTTTTTCAAAAGGATTAATAACTGGCGTATTCTTTATTCAAAAATCATTTTAAAAAGTTTAAGTAGTCGCAACAAGGATTGGGGAAACCAGTTCTCTATTCAAATAGTTTTTTCAAAAAGGATTAATAACTGCATTCTTTATTCAGGAGTTATATATATATATATATGTAAAAATCATTTCTCTATCACAAGTCTTTTTAAAATGATTAATTAATAAATGCATTCTTCATTCAAAAGTCATTTTTATTTTTGATAAATATAAAATTCTTCATGGAAAACTTATTACGACTTGCTCGGCCTGTATCCACTAACTAACTAACCTACCTAGACTATCGATCCTTAACGATTCCTATAGAAGCCTAGTGAGGGTAGCCAGTATCGATCGATCTTTGCCTAATTTTACCCCGAAAAGTATGGATAAGTATGTGTGCGTTCTTACTGTAACATATATAATCAATCTTGCAAAATAGCGCAGAAGAAGTATTGAAGCAGAGAAGTATTGTTGTTGTTATGAGAATTAGAGATATCATTAAGATGTTAATTTAACAAGCATCCTTCCTTTTCAATGTCAAGCCTATACACACTTTAGATATACTAGCAAAATAGGACTACTGCACTGCTGCTGCATCATTATTATGACAGCTCGCGTGTTTCTTTAGTGCAAAGCAAGCAAGCAAGTCTGTGTAGAGAGTATCTGGGAGCTATATACTACATATATGTAAATTAAAAGAGACAACCAAATATATTCCCCCTTTGGATTTATTCTTAATTAGAGTAATGGATATTAATAGAGTTATGTTTTGTTTGTAGAAAATTTTTTGGAAATACCAGTGCTAGCTCCTAGCTAAGGAGGGTTGCATTCTTTATTCAAAAGTCATTTTAAAAAGTTTAAGTAGTCGCTAATCATTTCTCTATCATAAGTCTTTTCAAAAGAATTAATAACTGGCGTATTCTTTATTCAAAAGTCATTTTAAAAAGTTTAAGTAGTCGCAAGGATTGGGAAAATAATTTCTCTATTCATTCAAAAAGATTAATAACTGTATTCTTCATTTCAGGAGTTATATATCTATATAAATATATATATATATATATATGTGTGTGTGTAAAAATCATTTCTCTATCATAAGTCTTTTCAAGAGAATTAATAACTGGCGTATTCTTTATTCAAAAGTCATTTTAAAAAGTTTAAGTAGTCGCAACAAGGATTGGGAAAACCATTTCTCTATTTAAATAGTCTTTTCAAAAAGGATTAATAACTGTATTCTTCATTCAGGAGTTATATATCTATATAAATATATATATATATGTGTGTGTAAAAATCATTTCTCTATCATAAGTCTTTTCAAGAGGATTAATAAATTGCGTATTCTTTATTCAACAGTCATTTTAAAAAGTTTAAGTAGTCGCAAGGATTGGGAAAATAATTTCTCTATTCAAATAGTCTTTTCAAAAAGGATTAATAACTGTATTCTTCATTCAGGAGTTATTATCTATATATATATGTAAAAATCGTTTCTTTATCATAAGTCTTTTCAAAAGGATTAATAACTGTATTCTTCATTCTTCAAAAATCATTTTAAAAAGTTTGAGTAGTCGCAAGGGAGTAATCTCGTCTGTATCGTTGCAGATTATAAAATTGTTAATAATTGCAAGTTGAATAGTCAGTCAATCATTCACCTTTATTTAACAACAAGTCGAAAGTCTCTAACACAATACCATATAGGCTAAGTTTATGAAAAGGTTGTTAGAAATGAATAAAAAAAAAGTAAACTTTCATTCTAGGTTTACATATATCCGTCGATCAAATTCAGGTTTTTCAAAAGAATAATAACTGTATTCTTCATTCAAAAGTTATTTGTAAATAGTCGCAAGGAGTAATCTCATCTGCATCGTTGCGGATTATAAAATTGTTTTCATAATAGTAATAATAATTGCACGTTGAATAGTCAGTCAATCATTCGCCTTTATTTAACAACAAGTCGAAAGTTTCTAACACAATACCATATAGGCTAAGTTTATGAAAAGGTTGTTAGAAATGCCGAATAAAACAGAGTCGACTTTTATTCTAGGTTCATATATCATATAGTATACCTATCGATCAAATTCAGTCTTTTCAACTGTATTCTCCATTCGAGTGTTTTTTGAAAAAAGTTTAAGTATAGTTGCAAGGGTTCTGGGAAAATCATTTCACTATTCAAATAACCTTTTCAAAAAGATGATGATTGCTAACTGAAGTAGTAGTGCTCTTGTATTCTATACATATGATCTCTTAGATTAAAAGACCCTACCAGAGATTAGCTAATCTAGCTTTGAATAAGGAAATATGAATATTTTTGATAAATATAAAATTCTTCATGGAAAACTTATTAGGACTTGCTTGGCCTCTAACTAACTACTACCTAACTTTGGACTAACTATCCTTAACAATTTCTAAAGAAGCCTAGTGAGAGGGTAGCCAGTATCGATCGATCTTTGCCTAATTTTACCCCAAGTATTACGATGGTGGATGAGTACACACACTTTAGATATACTAGCAAAATAGGACTACTACACTGCTGCCGCATCATTATGACAGCTCGTGTTTCTTTAGTGCTAAGCAAGCAAGCAAGAGCAAGTCTGTGTAGAGATTTATTCAGATTCACTGTAAGAGAAAATCCTCTCTGCATCAATGCTAATCACACAGCTTAAATTTATACCATATTAGATGGAAAGGTTTTAGGAATACTGAAAATGTTATTTTCAATATAGTTACAGAGTATGGACCTATTAGTATCGACCACAGCACAATTGAATTTATACATTTGGCTAGGAATATTTTTACTAACCATCTATTGGTGATATATTGGGATAGTATAGGTTTCTTTTAATAATAATTAAATAATAATAAAGATAGGATAGGAAAATAATACAATTTTATTATTATTCAGAATGTTAAGACTTTCTTTTTAATCATTTTAGAAATTTGCTTAAAGAATGTCCAAGTGGTTGGTTGTAAATCTATTCTTATATGAAAGAATTGTTTTAATTTTTTCAGAATGTAAAAGTTCATTAATGTTCTAGGTTTGGCATAAAGGTGCCTCCAGGAACTCGTCATTCTTTTATATAGACTTTTAAGTATTTGTTTGTCTCATATCACTTAAAAAAACGAGTGGTACAGGACCATGATGTACGATCACGATACGCCACTTTTGAAAACAGTATTTCGGCAATTGTTCTAAGACATGCCTACGTATTGGAGCTGGTTTCTCTCACACACAGCGCACTGATCATTTAATGATAGCCCAGGAATTGTCAGGCTGTTACAAGATATGCTGTATTTCTCGGAAACTTGTCTGAAAACCCGTTTGAGCGTGAAAAAAAAAGAGGCCACACAG
>NC_087216.1:48029941-48059941 GCF_015104395.2 Macrobrachium nipponense | reverse complement strand
GATTGTATCTTTGAGGTCATTCTTAAACATGTTACAAATACAAGGGTCTAAATGAAACAAGCCACAAATAATATGAAAATTACAATGGGAAGTAAGTTGTATAATGGCAGATTCTAAAAGATTTCGTTTTAAGACATCTTTTGATCTTGCAATTACTGAACTAACAATCCAATTTATACGCTGGTTGTTTTTACTTAATTGAATGAATATTGCATTAGATGTTTACCCAGTTTTGACAGAATATTTATGCTGTTTGATTCTTACTTTTAAGTCCTTGCTCGATAGCCCGAGATAAAAGGATGGGCAGTCCATACATGGAATTTTATATATTATGTTGTTGCTTTCTCTAGGGCCATTTTTTTTTTTATTAAAATTCCTTTTACAGTGTTACTATAGGAAAAAAAACTAGGTTGACCTTAAAGGATTTTAACAATGATTTAATGGTTTCAAAACCGTCAAAATAAGGCAAACTGAGAATGTTCTTAGAAGTTTCTTTCTCTGCGTTACTTACACTATAAAACTTTTTGTGGGCTTTATTACAAAAAATATCTAAAATGTGTGAAGGATAACATAAATCTTTCCCTATTTTTCTTATGTATTTAATTTCTTGATCCAAATATTGGGGACTGACAATGTGCAATGCTCGTAAAAACATAGAAGAAAAAATTGATATTTTGATATTAAGATGGTGGCATGAATAGAAGTGAACATATGTTAAGTTGTTGGTTGGTTTCCTATAAATACTGAATTTACATTGAAATGGTTCTCTGTGTATCAAAACATCTAAGAAAGGGAAGCAATTGTCTTTTCCCAATTCTAGAGTAAACTTAATCGATGGTACCTGATTATTTAATTAAAATGAAATCTCAAAATACTTTTTGAAATCATACAAACTTCACATCTAGCAAACTTAAGGAATAAAATTCACTTCAAATAGTGCTCCAACTTCAAATGACTGTAAACGGAATTTACTTACCCAGATACAATTGCAGAATGTCTAAGCCACTGGTTCTCAAACTTTTTAACTCGTCAGCCCCCAATGAAGTTTCAAATTTTCTATTGACACCTTAGCCTAGCATTTAATAATTCAAGCAAAAGAAACACCAATGTCAATATTAATTTGATTATTATTGGTTTAGTACTCTATATGCAGTTTAATGAAAAGGTAACACAGAGTAAGAAAATACGTTTAGTACTTTAGATATATGTGTGTATGTTACTTAATTCTCAGTGCAACATACCATTTTCTTATTCCACTGTTAACCTCAATGTGAAGGATGTGCCTGATGGGGCCCAACAAGATGTTAGGTTGATCCTAATATTAGGTTGCAGGTTGGTGAGCTTCAACCGTAGGTCACTTCGTTCTTCCAGGTTCAGTCTGCTTCCGTTTTGTTAAGACTGCGTTTGAATGACTGAAACCAGATTCAACTTAGGAAAGAGAGTAAGAATTGCTCAACTACTGCACAAGACTGAGGATATGTAGCAGCGTTGCCCTCATTAATCCAAAATTCACGGAGACCTTTTCTTCTGAACAAGGTATTTGTCTTCAGGTTCACAGTTATGTCAGTGAATTCCTCCATCAGGTGTGAGGCAATATTTGCATTCTGTATTTCAACATCGAATTAAGTTAGTGTCCAGTCTGGCACTTTCATTTTTTCCAGGTCTTCAAAATGCTATTTAAAATCCTAGATTGAATTCTTTAGATCAGTCATGAAAGTTTCTAGGTCCCTATCAGAAATGCTTTCACTTTGTATCTGTTGTAAATTTGAAAAATACTAAGAATTTCTACGTGACAGTGAAAATCTAAACAAGCTAAGTTTCCCTTGATATCCAAGTAAAACTGTCCTGTACTGAATGGTGGTAATATATTTATCCTGCAGACCTTGTTGTGTCTCGTTTAATTGAGAATAGAAGTCTAACAAATAGAACAGGTAAATGTTGCCTTTTTTCATCTCTTCATATAAAGATGAGTCAATTTCTGCCAGGAATTGAACAGTTGAATCGTTTAAGTCATTCTCTTTGTACAGCCGTGCAATCAATCGTGAGTTAAGCGGATGTGCCTTGATTTTGTTAATTACCCTGATGCATACTTTCAAGGCATTATGCAGCACATCATTGAGTTTCTTGGCTAAACGATGTTGTCTGTGTAGTACACAGTATACAGTATGTACAACAGGCACTTTTTGTTTGAGTAAGTTCGCAAATCCTCTGTACTGACCCACCATTGCTAGTGCAGCATCAGTAGCCATTGCAGTAATATTCCTAAGAAGTATATTGTTCTTTTCAAAATACTGTTACACGCATTGTACAATTCTCTCGCATTTTGCATCAGCTGTGAGATATTTGGCAAAAAAATTTCATCAATAATTTCCTTTTGACTTTTACTGTAATGCCTGAAATAGGCCATGACAAGATTGACGCTGCCAAAAGTTGAATCATGATTTTGTAGAGATACCTTACTACCCAAACTTCCGATACCAAGGTTTTTTCTCATCATGTACTATTTCATCAATTTTTCTTTGCATTTTACTGTTACTTAATGGGATATTTTTCAGAACAGAGCGAGACTCTATTCATAACAGTTTATATAACTTCTTTAATGGCTGGGATTATGATTTCCTCACCGATAGTGTGCACATTTCTTTTGTTTGCTTTCAGTGTTGTATGAGGCTTTCAAAGCTCCTTCAGTATCAGCACTGGCTGGTGATGTAAAAAAAATCTTGGCCTTTGAAAGACTTTTCTATTTTATTATTCTTATTTTTTGTTGTCTTGAAATAGTCAGGGTCTTTGTTTTTCTTATCAGAGTGAACCCATTAAAGGTGGTCTTTCATCTTTGAAGGTTTCATGCTGTGATGTCATTGGTTAGTGAAGTAATGAATCCATATTTCAAATATTCCTGAGAATATTGTTGGCATTTCCTTTTGGAAGCAACAACAGCCATTACAATAAAAATCTTTAATGCAAGTAATAAAAATCAGTTCAAGGATAACACTTAAGGAACTGAGAGTGTACTGAACTACTATAGCTATGCGAGACAGCGAGAGAGAAATGGGTGGGATAGGGTGGATCGGGGTGGCAGATGTTCTTGCACGCTCAGTACTGGACATGAACAGGAAAACATCTTGTATGGATACTAGAGCTGAAAAGAACAACGACTGGGGATTGGTTGGCTGAAGCTGTCTGTTGAAAAATCTGAGATTTTTAGTGAAAAAAAAATTTACCTTTTTAATTCAAGAAAGCAATATAATGAGGTATGATAGATAATCGGCTTTTACAAAGTATTAATGATAATTTAGAATTGGAGGCTTCATTGGTCTTATAGACTCCAGCAGTGAATATTCACTGACCTGTTTGTTATTCATCGACCCCCTTTTGACCTCATGACTGTTCAGTGTCCTCTGACCCCGTGGATGGTCCCATTGTCCCTTGGGGTCGACATTGACCACTTTGAGGGTAATGTCCTTAACCACTTTGAGGGTGATTTCCACTGGGAGGGTAATGTTCTGGACAAAACAACTCGTTGGTTCCATTAGTTGATTTGTCAGTGTGCAATTATTGTTAACCCTTAATGGACGGATACCCTCACCTGAGTGGTAGCAAAAACTTTTGGTAAGCAAAAATATTTGGCGCCATAGATCATTTTGTTGCACAAACCTACATTGAACAGAAAACTAGAAGTAGAAAGATCACTCCCATAGCTAGCAAAACGCCCAAAAACTACAACACACAAACAAACTAGAATACAAAACCAAACACTAAATCACTCGCTTTCTCAACACATCCCGACCATTAAACCCCAACTCTTTCCACTTTTCCTTACGAGGTGTTTGTTTTAATTATATCGCAACTTGTATAACTGTAAATGAATAAAAAAATCATCTTGTACATAATGTTATTGAAATGAATTATTGTATGATTATTGTAATAATTATTATTGTTTGGATGCTACATATTCTGCAAACTGTATGTCCAGAATTACGAACTTTGGAGAGGTTACGACGAGTAATGGAAGAGGTGTGGTGTTGTGTTTATCAGTAAATGGACCAAAGAGATAAACTCCCCATTTTTCTTTTTATGGTCCACCAACTGAATTTCGAAGAAAGAAAATTTTGTCAAACAAATAAGTTCATCAACAACCAAAATGCCATAGAATTCCGATCTGTATATATATATATATCTATAGTATATATATATATATATATATATATATATATATATATATATATATATATATATATATATATATATATATATATATATATATATATATATATATATATATATATATATATATATATATATATATCCATAGAATTCCACGAAATCTGTATATATATATATATATTATATATATTATATATATATAGATATATCCTATATCGAATATATATATATATAGATATATATACTATGATATATATATATATATATATATATATATATATATATATTATATATATATTATCGAGAAAAAGATTCCCCTTCGGTTGGTTAAGCATATATGAAAATATATTAATTCCGAGGTAGAGCGAATTAGATATTAAAGGACATTGTAGCTCGATATATGTATATGAATCACGGAAATGTGATATGACTTATAGATTTGCTACGTGCTGTCAAAAGCACTACAAACACTACCGGAGTCGAGGTGGGTTGATGTTGTCTCCAAACCAACTAATTACCCGCACGGCGAAGGTATATGAGGGTGAGAGGCGACATGAACTTTTAGCCTCTCGCGGTGGTGTAGTAGGTAAAAGCTTCACTGACGTTTCCTGGATTTGAAAAGATCCATGGGTTCGCGCCCTGGTCCAGGCAAGTCTATTATTGAGAAAAAAAATTCCCCTTCGGTAAGCATATATGAAAATATATTAATTCCGAGGTAGAGCGAATTAGATATTCAATGGACATTGTAGCTCGATATATGTATATGAATCACGGAAATATATATAATATATATATATATATATATATATATATATATATATATATATAATTGATATATCTATATATATATATATATATATATAGTAAGAAAAAAAAAATATGGAACTATGTGTGGAAAGGGGAAAAAAATTGTTTTCGTTTCGCCATAATCCTAATGGTGGCAGAAATGGGAGAAAAATATTTGCTCACTGTGGTATCCCACTTTTCCCGTCTCTCGTATTCGTCCCGAAACGGCTCAATAAGTGGAATTCGTGAGAGAACTGGATTCCTTGGCGGTTTTTCTCATAATTTGCTGGGCACTGTTCATGGTGGTTTTAACTTATTGCCATTTTAACTATTGTGAATCTTTAGGCCTTTGTAATGCCGTTAAAATGATAACAGAAAATATTTTTGAAGGCTTTAGTTACCATCGATGAGTCCTAGATGAGAAAGATTTTTTCTGATCTACCCTTGTATGTATATCTGTAATATCCTTTATTTCAGCAATGGAAATAAAAAAATAAAATAGGGGAGTCAATTTATGAGAGGATATAACAAAATAGTGGGGGATTTTGCTTATTTGTTAAAACATTTTCTTACTCGGGGTCGTCACAAATAACTGCCCTGATTATGCAAAATGTTGGTTTGATTATTATCATTTTTTCCCTGGGAAACTAAGATAAAACAATAGTAATAAAAAAAAATGGAATACATTCTCGAATCATTGCATCAGGATGAAATAAAGTGGAAAGAGAAAAGTCTAGTAATACAGTTCCAGTGATAAACAAATTTATCAATCCTGTTTACATTGAAGTGTTCATGTGTATATTACGAGACTATCACCTGAAGTGAATGCAAACCAACTGCTTCCACCTAGGCACGTCCGAATTACTGGGACCACATAAATTATTAGAGGTGCGTAGCCAGCCCGGGTACAGTTTTAGGAAGTGGATAAGTACCAAGTTCCAAGTCGTTTTGTAATAAAACCTACAGATAATTCACTCCACGTTTAAACTAGTATGTTTAATCTTAATCGAGAAAATACGGAGGATTCAAATATCCTAGAAGAAACAGGATTCAACTTTTATTCTTGGGCAATAACACTCAATTATTCATAAATGGATAGAAAAAAACTCATAATTATTTAAAAGCATTCACTTACACACGCACATATATAAATATTTAAATGTGTGTGTGTTTCTGTTTGTTTATGGGTGTGGGTGCATCGTTTACGTGTGTCTGTTATTCGTGGCGAGTGAGCGTGTATGTGTGTTTGCTGCATCAAGTTTAAATTTTTCGTGTATATCTTCCCTACATATGTAACCTATACGAATAATTCAGTGCTCAAGTGTTGTTCTTGAATCCTGCAGTCTCTTGTTTTGGTAATAAAATACTTTTAACTTCCTCCCCGCAACGGTTTTCCACACAAATCTGACTACATAGAAGTTCACCATTAAAAAATTTCATCTAAGCAAAAAACTGAATGATGAAAGACGTTTACAAATTAAATATCTTTACTTGATGCACTATATACCAGCCTCCATTGTATCTTAAAATAACTATTTTCATTGGATCCTTTTGCTATGGGACTGAAGATGAAAATACAAAATCACGGGGAACACATATAATGAGAACAAAAAGGAAATCTACTTGGTAAACATTAATTTATTAAGAAAAAATACTTGTCTTAAGAAAAATAAATCACATAATAAGTGATAGGTCCTATGGTGAGAATTTTGCTTCTTAACACTTACTTAATTTACAAGCATAATGATAAATTAAAGGAGACATATCTCACTTAAAAGAAAAAAAAATATTAAGTCACTGAATTATAAATTAGTACATCAAGTAATTCCAAGGTGTACATAAAAAGGCCATATTAAGAGCTTATTCAAATTCAAGTAGCCTTGTAATTAGGTCAGCCTGGATAGAGCGGATTTCTCGTGGCAAATCGGGTGGGATGACAGAAGAAGCGTGTTGTACTTGGTAAATGACACTGACACCATTCCTGGAAGGGAAATGACTCCAGATAAGACGAATAATAACCATCTCTTTTAGGCCGAGTCAATATGCAAGTATAAATTGATGAATGAATAATCACTTCTAACATGACTCTATGCACTTCTAGTAAGAGACACACACTGGCACGATAAATACACTGTTTGAGTTGAAGAGAAAACTATTTACTGAGAGGATGAAATGTGCGAGAGAGAGAGAGAGAATAAACGACTTGAAAAAAAAAATACTCGTCAACTAATTTATCCTTCTTCTAGGGTCAAAGGCAGCATTTCACCAATCTCCTGGAACAATGGCACATTGGTTGAAATCATTACATACCCATCCTGTTCAGGACTGTGGTGCACCGAGGCCAAGAGTGAAGTTGGACCTTTTTTTCTTGTCTTCCTGGCAAAGACAGCATTTGTTCCAGTCGGTCTTCCCTTTTGCTTGTTATTTGAATTCACACTTTGCAATCTAACTCTTGATTAAGTTCAAGGGGCTTTCTTTTTACCACCTTAATATGATACGCACATTGATGTATGGGATACAAATAGGTTTGGTTACCTTACACCTTGCCTGATCAATCATCCAGTGCCTTTAAGTACTTAAGCCTTGTGTGATCTTTACACCATCCAGGTAAGAACAGGAACAAGCCATGTAGATCCCCACTTACCCTTGGCTCAACTCTCCCACGCTGGCACCTCCAGTCAATTCAGGCGTGGCTGTCTAACTTGATCTATCAAACGTATATGTACTCACTACTAGCTAATTAACATGCAGCTATTAGACAGTATTAGGGACACTAAACTACTAAATTATTCTAAAGCAAATCTAGGTACAGTGTAAGTAAAACAAGATTAGCTGACACTGGGGCCCTTGCTGTGATATACAGCAGTGAAGTCACCAATGTGCCTTGGTTGTGCACAGACAGTCACTCTTTGAAGCTAAAACTAAAAATAAAACCGCTGCCTAAATTATATTATATTGAACAGGAAGACAGTTTTCAATGACTACTGAATCCATCCCAAGATAGGACAATTGAAGGTTTTTGGCTGTCATGTTGAATGCTAACTTTCTTTATATGCTATGGGAAATCTTTATTCAGAAATACATTTTACTTTTGCTTGGTGACTGCAGATATTTTGAAATTTTGAGTGGAAACAGTAATTTTTAAGAAGTGGCCAATGGATTATTATCATAAAAAAATATTTTATCTGATGTGCTATTACCTTCGTTGCTCCCTGGGTTTTTTGGCACTCACAAACTTATTTCAGTGTGGATCCTAGTCATTGGTGACGTCCGAGAATTAGCACTTCTGTCCAGCATGAGAAAGTCTGAGGGAAAGTCTGAGAAGGTTGTGGCCAGAGTCTTCAGTGGTCGAGCAGATAAACAGATCACTGTGTGGTGAGCAGAGTAAGTGTGATAAGTTTGAGTCCCCCATCTGGTATGTGGTTTTGGGTATCGAGCAGACAGAGATATATAGCAAGTAGGTTTGTAACTGAACTCATTTTGGTGGTTACCCTTGCCATATAAGGCTTGTTGTTGGGGGTGTTGCTCCAGGCATGAGACTTGGTCCTTTCAGAATATGGAAAAGGAAGTCGCCAGTAAACGTGGAGGGTTAATTTGGTTTGGGGCTTAGCTAGAAGGAAACAGTAATCTTTCCCAGATGTTTTCCCTGGCAACTCATTAAATCCAAAACCCTTGGAAGGGGACAGCAAGATAGCAAATACCAGAAATTCATGAACTATGGGTTTTCCCTATCACCCTACTCAAATGAAAAAAAAAAATTAGCAAGAAACTAGGCGAAAACAGTGGCGTAAATTTCGTAAAGGTGAGTATATATATATGTGTGTGAATATAATATATATATATATATATATTATATAGATATATATATAATATATATTAAAGCTATATGTATAATGTATATGTATATGTATGTATATGTATATGATATCTATATAGATATATGTATATATGATATATAGATATCTATATATATATATACTATATATAATATCATTATATGGTTATATATATATATATATTATATATATATATATATATTATATATCCCTATATATATATATATATATATATATATTATATATATATAGATATATATATATATATATATATATGGGTGAGAGACGGTGAGCTCCTGTACCGGATCTATTTTCAGCTCCTCCAGATGGATACGCATCTCCCGAGAAATATTTCTTTTAGACTACTCAATTTAGCAAAGTCATCCACCTCTTTTGATTTCAGCCAATCATCCAGAAAATGGGTCTTTTTCCTGGCAAACTTGACGTATGTCTCCGCCGAGTCTTTCTTTAGATTTCTAAATTTTTGCCGATAAGCCTCTGGCACCAGATCATAGGCTTTCAAAATGATAGACTTAACACTGTCATAATCGGAGGCCAGAGGCTCATCCAAAGTGTTGTAAACTCTTTGGGCCTTCCCAACAAACCTGCACTGAATCAACGTTGTCCACATATCGAGTGGCCACTCCAATTTCTTTGCTATGTGCTCAAAAGCAATGAAAAATTCATTTACATCATCCTCCGAAAATTGAGGCACGAGTTTCAAAGCCGTAAACATATTGAATTTACCCTCACCGCAAGACATATTAGTCTGGTTATTATTTCTACCTTGTTTAAGAATTATTTGTAAATTTAACACCTCGATTTCATTCGCACGTTTTTATCCCGTTCATCGGCCTTGAGCTGTAAAGCTTTCAAGTCTAACTCGCAAATACGAGCTTTTTCCCGTAACAGTTCTAATTGATGGTCCTTGTCACCACAGACCTCATCAATATCATCCCCCAAATTTAATGCTCACAAGCTGTCGGCTTCACTTTTTTTTATATGATCCTTTTCATTTTCTTTATACTCCTTAGCAGCCCTAATCACCTGAAATAACAGATGTCCTTTCTTTACCTCTGGCCAAACCTAAATTTAGGGACTCCGATAAAATGTACAACTGATCTTTTCTAAGCTCAAACAAGTTCCTCTCCCAGTTAGGATCAGCTAAAAACCTTGCAGAAAACAGTGAGGAAGAGTGCGGCATGAATAGGTGATGCTGAACCTCCCTTCGGGGAACCGTGACGATTAACCTTCGCATGATGAAAACCTCTCCCACATAGTAAGGTTGACGGGAAAATAACAGCGTAAAACCATCAGGCGAAAGAGGCAATACTGAAGACGATCCTCCACTCGTTGAAACATGAAAAAAGGGAAACGAGCGGATAAATAAAACTATATAACAACAAAAACAAAACCCTTGAGGGAAGCGAAAAGAATCAACAAGCAGTTTCTCGAGACTTGAAAAAAAAAATTAACTTAGGTTAAGAGAAACCGAAGGAATAATTTAAGATGATATTACAATATATATATATATATATATATCTATAATATATATATATATATATATATATATATATATATCCTCAAAGACTCAGCCCTCCTTGAATATAAAAAAGGCTTGGTTTTCAGATACAATGATACAGTATATTATAGTAAGATTATATTGTTAACACTGAAAGACTTTTTAAATTTTACCTGGCTTTCCTCGTCTCCCGGATATTTACATGACGATCACCAACAATATATTTAACTATCTTGCAGAAAAATGCGCTTGCCATTGATAATCGGGGATTATATCCAAACAGTATATCCTTTTCCATCGGCCGAGTTTGTTATGATATGCAAATGGAGGCCACGAGTATGCGAACTTAAACATTGGTTTTGGCCCAGAACTATCAGCATGCAAATTGTGCCATTACGAGATTATTCACTAAAGTATCGTTAACTAATTTCCTCCTCACGAAAAAAGAAGTCGTTTTACCAATAGCCACCCTATTCAACGGTATACAGTATGTGCGCAGGAATTTCCCATTTTCATTCCATGAAGGCTTTTAGCTGCCCTTTATATTAGAGGATGCATTTCTTAAAGAAAGAGCATCATGCTGATTTTGACAGCCGTCCAGCAAACACTAATTCACAAAATTGGTTCAGGTGAGTTCACAATTCACATGGATTTAGTCTGAGATATAAATTGGATATTATTTATTCAAGATCATTCTGTTACCGAAAATAAAGTAACAAGATAATAAACCTCAAATTATCTGCAGCACAGTTGGTAAGACTTGAAAATAAATGAAACGGAACTGAATTGGCAGTTTAACTGTGAATACCCATTCCTTGACTAATTGCTGCTCTCTTTAGGATTTAGTATATAGATTTTGCCTGTTTGTCTCACTGAAGAGTAAGCGAGAGTGAATCCTCCCCTTAATCTTACAGGAAAGAATAACTGAAGTCAGAAAGGCTCATGCAAGTTAATTGGGACTTCTTTTATGATTGAGCAATGAAGGTGGTAGGAGTATAGATTTCTCTCAACACACCAATCCTTGGATTAATAAATCTCTCCTCTGCTTAATAGGTTTACATGACGTCACAAGAGTAAAACCAATATCAGATATGAGATATAGTAAGGGAATCGGTATAGGCAACGGAAACTAAAAACACTAAATGCAAAATTACGAAAAACACTAAAACAAACGCAAAACATAATAATAAAAATAAGATAAACCGTAAACAAACTACCATACTCAAAGTAAAATGGATAACGACCTACTTGTGTACCTATTATGAAATCACACGTATGTGGGCCGTCGCTCCATTCTGCTGAAACCACACTCGTCGGATAGGCACACGTTTTCGTCGTAATTCCGGCACAAAGAAGTTGTTGTTTTGTTGATCATCTCGGTGTAGCGCTCGGAGTTCCCAAACACAGCATTTCCATTATTGTCTTAAAAATAAGTAGGGACCAATACGGCAGCTTTACCAACAACACACCAGACCGTTACTTTCGGGCCATGCTGTCGTTTTTCATGCAGTTCTCTCTGATTTTCAAGAGCCCAATAACGACAGTTCTGTTGATTCACCTTGCCATTGATATGAAAATGAGCTTCATCACTCTTAACTAAAATGGGGTTGTCATTTGCCTCAAAAATTGCTTTCATCTGACCTGCTAAGTTAAGCCTATGTGCATAGTCCCTTGGTTTCAACTGTTGAACAACGACTAATTTGTAGGGGTGGAAATGCAGGTCTTCAAACAAAGTATGCCTTACTGGTCGATTACCGATACCAAGTTCAATGGAATGCCTCCGAGTAGATCGATTGGGACTCCGCAATATAGCTTGTCTGATACATTCCACATTTTCCTGTGTACCTACGTACTTTTGGTGGGGACCCAACGTACGATTGTCTTATGGGTAGGAACAGCCTGATTTCGATTGATGTTGAAGTGGCGCCGAAATTCACTCCTAACTGCTGTAACAGAATCGTTATTCTTCATGTAACTGTCGAAGGCAAACACACGATGTTCTACCGTCCACAGCACCATGGCTTCGCCTGAGTTATGACAGAAAATGTAAGAGAAAAAAATGCTAAGACCCCACGTTCAAAATAGTACCTGCCAGACATGTCCCTTTCTATGGTGCTGAGAGAGAGATAGAGAGAGAGAGAGAGAGAGAGAGAGAGAGAGAGAGAGAGAGAGAGAGAGAGAGAGAGAGAGAGAGAGAGCACCAAAGCATCCTAACGCCATTTAACGTTTGACAATTTAACAAATATTTTGTATCATTTAAATAAAAATGGGAAAAAAATCACAGCAAGATGTACTAAGGCATAGGGAAGGTGGTTTAATTAAGTTTCCCCTGTTTGATGGTTACTTATCAATGACTGACAGAGATAACAGTTTCTTTAAATGTTGCTGTTTGAGAAAGGAATATCCTCTTTGCGTACAATATTTATTGGTAAGATTATTAACAAAAGTGGAATTCGTTCTCTGCTATCGAATATTTCTGAACTTTTGCTTGTGAGTTTCTTAAATGTTTTATTTTTAACAACAATTGTCCTGCATATTACAATAGCCTTTTTTGTGCATACCACAAAACTCACCCGAAATATTTCTAGAATTGATATCTCAAAGAGATATTTATGGGATTTGGTATTAACTCCACCATATATTTAGAAAAAAAAGGTGACTTTTTTTACAAGCATTCACAGAAGCTTCAGTTGTCTATGATGGGACTGTTGAGATAAACAATTGATTTACAATATTCATAATTAACTACAACTGCATTCGTTTCAATGACTTAATTGGAAATCAAGTGTAGTTGCTAAACATATAGACGAAGGAAAATATTCTATACCACAACTTTGCCGAACACAAGTACATCTCGGTTTCTGGACGAAGGATGTACGACTGAGAATGATGTCTCTCATTCCTTCCCTATGGAAGTGTTCGTCAGTGGCTCTACTATCGTCTACAAGACGACATCCCAATCCTCGTCTTTATTACTGTCGAAGATGAGCTGGAGGAGAGAGGAAACGCAGCTCAGAGACAGCACCATCAAACCGCATTCTTATGTTAAATTTATGGAGATTTCAAATACTACCTGCAACCGGGGACGTCGATTCTCACCAAATGGCAAGGTTATTAAACTTTTGCATTTCGTACCTTGATATAAGGGCGTTTCGGTCAGATTGATACGGATTTATTCTTGTAAACTTGTAAGCTGGGGGAGCAGCAGTTTCATTTCTATTCTCTAATGTAAGCAGCTTATGTCAAAAATAGTTTGCCAACAAATGTCTCATTGTTTACTTTGTTTATTCTTGTGTTGATGGGGGTGGTTAGAGCGACTTCATCGCGAACACTTCTTCATTGTAAGAATTTTTCCTTAGGGGAACACTGGACCAACTTTAGGTCTGCAGGAATTCACTATAGGACTGTTCATGTGGAAGGAAAAAGAAAAATCATGAAGTTTCTGAAATATTTCGAAAAGTATGAGTAATATGTTATCAAGATTTTCATTATGAACTTCAAGAGCTCAATATGTGACATTAAAAAAAAAAAAAAAAAAATCTTAGCTTGGGGAAGTTCTGTTTTTCCACGGGGTCGAAGGAGATAAAGGGAAGTGCGATTAGTCCCAGTCCCATAAAAAATAAAATTCAGTCAGTCACAAACACTTGCACAAACAAATGCCATTTCGTGCTATATTCATTTTTGCATATGCAACGGGCTTGAAAGTCTAAACGTCAAAAGTTAAAAGGTCAGGTTTTCGAAAGCGTGTTTGTAATCTTACGCATAAATTTGTCAAAGGACGTTCAGCTCTTTCACCAGCTGATGCAACGCATTGCAGTGAGCGAGCAAATGCCGTTTGCGTGTTTACACAGCTTATATTCCTGATTTCTTTATCGTTTACCACGAAACACTAGAACTTCTGAACACGGTCAACTAATCGCATATTCCTCGTATGCATTCCAAGTTTTGCATAAAACTTCTTATATGCTTACTACGGTAAAATATATAAAATGACATGTTTGGAAACTGTTTAATGTCCATTTTCCGTTAATAAAATAGGTGGTAAAGATATAATAAAAGCAAATCTCCATTCTTTAGTCAGATTTATCAAACGAAAGCGTGAAATTCACAGGCACAGATAAATATTGAATCAAAATATTCAGGGACAGTTCTAACCATGTCACAATATTATCTTACATTATGGAGATCCAATACTGCCTGAATACGAGATCATTGATGTTACCTAAGTCAAACTTATTCCGTCTTCGGCAGTTGCCACTTTCCCCAGACAGAGGTTGTGCTTCTAATGTTCGAGCGTTGTATTCGCATTTAAGTTATTCACACATTATGTGGATAATGATAGGAGAGTAATGAAAGCTGTGGAATGGTAACACTATTAAATATTTTCATAATATAGCAATGTTGCTACCAATCACTTTGACGCGATTTGTTATTCAGCATTTAGAACCCTGTTATAATTTATTTTTACATTCAGCATGGTAACCCACTCGTGTCTATCCAAAATTACATTAATTACTATATTCTTGAAATATACGCAAACAATAGTCAATGCCTAGCTCACTCCCTAAGAGACAGAAACTTACACTTGTGGTCTGAGCCAATATCTTTCCTGCAACTAACTCACACAATGTAATGTTTGAAGCGAGAATTGAACTACCTATGAAATACGAAGAACGTTGCGTCGTTTGCCTTCTACCTGCTGAAGAATATTTAGTGATTTTTTTTTCATAGACGTGACTTGCTATACTAACTCATTCACTATTTTTTACTTTCATAAAAATACTTATTATCACAAAACTTTATGAAGTATAAGGTCAATATTATTAGTAATGATTTTTTCTTTAACTCTGAGCATATTCATACGTCTACGACTGTTCGTCGACAATATTTGGAGAGTCATGTTCATGTATTCATATTTACTGGAAAAGAGTAATCATGGTAATCTGATTGAACACAATAGAAACACAAGTTAAAAGTCACAAAAGGATATATGGTATAAGAAGAAAGAAAGAAAGAAAGAAGAAGGTTTCTGATAAGATCCTAGACTGCCACTTCCTTTTCCCATCGCGGAATAAAATCCACGATAAACTCTGCACTTAGATGATTGACTGCAAGAGGATTCGACGGATCCGAATATGAAGGACCTTTTTTAACTAGTATCCCGAAAGGGAGGTTCAAAAGTACATGTCCCGAAAATTCTCTTTGAAAGTAAATTCCTAGAGCCTTTTCTCCTCATCTTTAAGAAGGATGACTTCAAGGAGAACTGTCTTAGCTCAAAGGTGTATGATGTAATGATATTTAATGAAGTCTAGATCAGTGGTTCCTAAACTTTTTTTTTTTTTGCCATGCCCTACCTAATCACCTCTAAAACCCTGACGCCCTTTGTGGTGATATATAATTCTTATTATTCAAAAAGTGAACTCCTATTCACGTGGAGCTTCGAAGACTAAAAGGCCATTAACTTACTTTAAACAAACCTCCAAGGATCATGACATCTATGGAAGAGAAATGAAAAAGAAATTAATATGAAAATAAAAAAAAAAGAATATAAGTGATTATAATAATAATAATAAATAATAATAAATAATAATAATAATAATAATAATAAATAATAATAATAATAATAATAATAATAATAATAATAATTACACCACAAAAAGGCTTCAGGAGATGAATAAATCACTAATTCCAGTGAATTTTGAAATTAATGTTCCCTCGGCTTTGTAACTTCTCCAAGTAAGGGATGTTTATCATAATCCAGTATCGTCCTGCAGGTGAAGAGTTCTTTATGACAAAATAACTAAGAAAACTCCGTTAATAACAAGATATTAGTACTTATATTATTTCCAGGACTATTTAAAATAAAACGAATATTCCATTAGAAGATTTGCGCTACCACCTTACCAACAGTCTTAAGTCACTTTCCCATACAGGTCTCCTGTCACCATGATTGCCTTGTTGTCTCTTCTTCAATGTAGTTTTTTAAATCATATGATTATTAAAATTTCTCACCCATCGTCGAAAACATATTCCGCGTTACATTGAAATAAAGATTTAAAACACATATCTTGCTCTTCGTCGACATTCTCTCTCTCTCTCTCTCTCTCTCTCTCTCTCTCTCTCTCTCTCTCTCTCTCTCTCTCAGTTCCCTTCATTATATATTATTACAGAGATGTTTTTGTAATTTGCAGAACTCATGTTGTCTTTCTTGGGCAGATATTTATTTTCATATCAACTACTATATTTTTACCGTCTCAAATACATCTCTTCTTTTCGATTTTATGTTTATTTTTACACAGGCTACTTTGCCTGTCTCACAGATAGCTACTAGCTCTACGAAGAGCATGAAATGCCCGTTCGTGGAACAGATGATCCTGGCATCTCACCCCACGAAGACGAAGTAAACTGCATTTTATATTATGAGGTGAGGTATGAGGAACAGCGAGAGTAAACAGCTTACCGATTTATTCAGTCAATATTTACAAAAGCTTAATGGCTCGACATATTGAGGAACAAAAATGTATAGGCAGCAAATCCAACGCGCCTCGCGCTGGATCGCTATGGTATCGCTAACCATAGTATTAATGTTTTATGACAAACCGTATCTATGTATCTGTCCCAGTTCTTATCATTTCCACTTATTGTGGACTCTAAGAGCCTTAATACTTTCCTGTTGGCTCATTCAATAACCCATTAGCTACTGGTCTGTACGAATATGCTATATACTTGTATCCCCATAACTTCTGCAAGACGCTCTAATGCCTTATTCACAAATTCTCTGACTCTGTAATAAGCACTTCAGGGACCCCGTAACAGCAAACATACCCATGCAAAAATTTTATGGAAACCTCTACTGCTGTCTTATTTTGTAGCGTAAAAAAACTCAACAAATTTAGTCAGCTCAAAAACTACTAAAGAATGTTTGTAACCATATCCTGATTCACAAAATTCAACAAAAGATCCATATACACCCTCTGAAATGATCCACTGGGGACAGGAAATGAACACAGTATACAAGAAGTAACCCTCGCATGCATTACAAACAGAACATCCCTTCACGAATTTCTCTACCGATGCAAAAATATTCTTCCAAAAATATTTACTACATATCTTGTAATATGTTTTCTCAGTGCCAAATGTAAACTACCAAATACTCAATGCACTATCTCCAAAATGCTGGAATTAAAACTTTTGACACCATAATTTGTGTTGCGTCCCTTCATCATCGCTACTTTTCAACCTATATTTAATTTTCCTGACTAACAAATTACCCGCTATCTCCAGACCTAGTACATAAGGCAACTTATAACCCTATCTAACTAATTCCCCTCTGAGAAAATGCCTTTGCATCTGCTAAAACTTGATCCTCATATTGTCTCTGCTCTAATAAGCAAATATCCTGGTCTATACATTCACCGGATACATTACATACACGATTATTCTCTATATCAACAAAATTCCTACTAAGGGCATCCACTACCACATTATGCTTACCCCTTAATACGTTTGCGCTTAGCATCAAAATCCCTAATTATCAAAATCCAATCCATTAGCTCTCTTAGGGAAAACATCTGGTTATCAAAAAGATCCAACGATGGCTTATGATCTAAAAGAACATCCACTTTATACCCCATTAACAACATCTTAAAATGAACCAAACTGGACGCAACAGCAATGGGCTCTTTGTTTATTGTGGCCATCAACTCTTTCATTGCTGCCCGTGTCTTAAACATTCGACTGTAGGAAGCAATAGGGTGCAATTTACCATCATATTTTTGGCAATTGGCAAGCAACCTATCTCATTATGACTGTCATTTGCACTAATGTGGAAGGCATTTAAAGTCAGGAATCTTCAAAGCGCGAAATTATGAAAGCAACTTTGAATTTCTGAGAGACTATCTGGAGCGCCTCACCCCATAAAAATTGTATATCCTCCCTTAAAACATCTGTCAAGGGAGCTGACAAAATGGAAAATCGTTTTGGGGATAGGAAAATCTATGATGGCAGCACAGCAAACCATATATTAAAAACACAACAACGCATCTTATTATTACCTATATAATTGAATTTCCTTTAGTAAACTCATGACACTATACATCGCGAAACCCACTGAGTATGAGAAAAACTGAGAAATGAAATTCTTTCAAAACGTCTCCCAAACTTAAAAGTGTCGACAAAAATCAATATTTCTTCTTAGTGATAGCGAGATAACCCTACCGGGTCCCGGGACCACGCTTCACAAACTGCATTTCCTAGATACCTATGTAAACTCCTATTCCACTTATGAAAGTCTGTTTCTAAGTTGGAACGAACGCTAAACTAAGCAACATCTATTTTCACCGCGCCAAAGCCCAATCTGTTACCCTTTCCCAAGAAAGAAGGCAAAACTCACTCACCTGAAGATTCCCTGTTGGCAGCCCAAACTCGGCCATGGAAAGATCCCTGAATTTCTCTCTGTCATAACTCATAATTACCCATGGCCACTGAATGAAATCCCGAGTTATAAAAATAAGCTTCATTTGAAAACCTAGCAAGGCATTAACTGGTTAAAGGAATGAGTCATATACTCTGACTCTCCCCCATAAAAATAAAAAATTAACCTAATATATGAAGAACTGAATATGGCTGCTCCTGTATACATAATAGGCACTGTGGATTTGCAGCATCCCCTATTTCCTATCATAAATACTTGTACATAAACATTTATTACTACGATCAAATCATTCACAGCGTCAGTGATCGTTCATCTCATCTATGGAACTGTGTACTTCATAGTTCCAGTGGAGCATGCACATGCTTGATAGAAGGGAAGAGGCGGGTCTAATGTGAGAAAAAGCACTGGCGCTCACCCAGTACTGCATTCACGTTTTTATAAGTTTATGAACATGAATGAGAAGTTGCCTCAATGCTCTGATTTCCACTGAGAAACATAATCTTCACCAATCATCCCCAGAAATCAAGGAAACTTTTTTCGCCCAAAATAAAACAAGAAGAATGGATTTAGTTTTCAAAAGAATGGATCAACCTGAACCAATTTATATGTAATGTTTAAAAATAAATTTTGTGCGTGTGTTTGTGTATGTGTGTGATTTAGTTTTTCAAAATATTAAGATAATGCATAGAAATTTTCTGAAGCCGCATCCTGACTAATTTAAGGCACGAGCTGCCACTGGAACTGAACATAGAAAAAGGGATCTGAAACACAGAGCAGTGACTAAACAGAAATCGTAAGACCAAATTCCATAACACCATATTACCACTTAATAAGTCATATTAATTCATAACTGTCAAGACACAGTTAAATCAGTCTTTGGTCAGTTCAGCGACTTGGCCACCACTTCTCATTAAATGCTCATTAACCTAGGCCCTAGGGCATCTCGTGTCAATTTACAGATTGCATCTCTGTCAAAATAGAAATATATCATATAAATAAACAGAAAAGTTCACCAAAATAGTATAAATAAACCGGTAATAAAAATATCATATAAAGATAAATATGAACAGAATATAATAAAATAAAAATTAAATAGCTTAAAAAAAAAAAATCAATTTCACTTCAACTGTAAATACAGTGTACACAAGAAATTAATAGTCTCTCAATGTTCGGTACTTACTTACAGCAAAAAAAAGATTCCATTTCCAAGAATTTTTCACCATTTTCTTTCCAGCAGAAGGTACTGTGACAAAGCAACACACGCAACGTTTCAAGTCACGCCAAAAATCCCAAAATCTGATCTTACCAGAAATTTTCCGGATCCACACAATGAAACACCTGGTTCAATAAAGCATATTTTGCTCAATAAGTTTTGAAAAATTCGAAATTTGAAAAATATTCATAGATAAATGGTACTTAATAAGCAAGGCTAGAAGATCTCAAATTCTTATTTACATTTTACGCAACTTTGTGATTATTTTTTTTTAATAGTAGATGATTGTAAATATGCCCCCAGATTACAGTACGCGGAGAAATATAGACATAGCAGAGGGTGATCTTATATACCTATATGTTCCTAAACAATATTTCCTGAAATCATTACTTAATATAGCCTAGCTGTTTGATATAACCTAATTATTTATGCAATATGCCATCTAATATAACTTTACAAAAATAAAGAAAAAATAATCTTCCATTCATTGTAATTTCATTTTATTCTAAAACGTTCTAAAAAACAATAAGTCTTTTTCTACATAAATAATTAACCAGTTTATTTGTTTGGTCCGCTTTCTTCTTAAGTAAGCGTATAGGATTCCGATGAGATAAGAAACTCATACCCCCCCAAATAAATACATAACAACAAGGTATTCATTGCGAACTGAGTGTCCTGCAAACTATTCTTAAGGAAACACGTATCTTAGTGTAATTCTTCTAACGAAGAGGCAAAACAAACAAGGCAGCCACAATAAAAAATAACCAATAAAAAACATATCTACAAAAATAACATGACAGGGCATCTTTATATAAAGAAACTATCTAATAACTATTTTTAACAAGCAAACAAACGCATATATTGAACACAGTATTTACTATGTTCACATGAAGTCAAAATCTGTTACTCGAAAGGTGAAGATACCTGCGGTCAGGGTAGTTTATACATTAGTAAATATATATTGCTTGTAGTACAATCCGCTAAATAAGGATTAAGAGGGTTTCAAATCCATTCAACCCTTACGGAAGTGATGTTATTGCTAAATATTTAAAAATCTTATCTATATCAGTAGTTTCCTGTGACTAAACTGTAATTCAAATTTAATTGCTGCATCGCATACACTCCAAAATCCTATTCAAGTTCAGCAAAACACTTTTGGAATCCTGCCATACTAATTATAATAACGATGATGACAAGAAAAAGACAAAAATAAAACAATGCAGAATAGGAAGAATAATGCATCACATATGCCCTTTTAGTAAGGATAAACATTTTCGTAGCAATATTTAGCAATTATCTCTTTTTGTGGCATGCGATAGAGAGAAAGAGAGAGAAACCAACCCCGAGCAAATGAAAAAAGAATTGCAAAGAAACAAATACTAAAGTTAATCAAACGCGAACGTATTGAAAAATATTCCCTGAAATAACCCGAAAAGTTAATTTTCATTATCACTGAAAATATGCCACTTACTAAAATGTTTCAGTAAGTGGCACATGGGAAGCTCAAAGGAAATAGTTTAATAAGCTTTATAAAGTAGTTTTACGTTCGTTAAATGAAAATATAGTTTATTTTTTTTATTTTTTTTGTTATGGGAATTTATTTAAAGAAAATGGAGTTTAATATATATATATATATATATATTATATATATATATATATATTATTAATATATATATATATATATATATATATATATATATATTAAACTCCATTTTCTTTAAATAAATTCCCCATAACAAAAAAAAAAAAAAAATACGAAAATAAACTATTTTCATTTAACGAACGTAAAAACTACTTTATAAAGCTATTAAACTATTTCCTTTGAGCTTGCCATGTCCACTTACTGAAAAACATTTTAGTAGTGGCATATTTTTCAGTGATTAAATGAATTAACTTTTCGGGTTATTTCAGGAATATTTTTCAATACGTTCGCGTTTGATTAACTTTAGTATTTGTTTCCTTGCAATTCTTTTTTCATTTGCTCAGGGTTGGTTCTCTCTCTTTCTCGCGTGCCACAATAAGAGATAATGGCTAAATATTGCTACGAAAATGTTTATCCTTACTAAAAGGGCATCATGTGATGCATAATTCTTCCTATTCTGCATTGTTTTATTTTGTCTTTTTCTTTGTCATCATCATTATTATAATTAGTATGGCAGGATTCCACAAGTGTTTTGCTAAACTTGAATAGATTTAGGAGTGTATACGATGTCAACAATTAAATTTGAATTACAGTTTAGTCACAGGAAACTACTGATATAGATAAGATTTTTAAATATTTAGCAATAACATCACTTCCGTAAGGGTTGAATGGATTTGAAACCCTCTTAATCCTTATTTAGCGGATTGTACTACAAGCAATATATATTTACTAATGTATAAAACTACCCTGACCTCAGGTATCTTCACCTTTCGAGTAACAGATTTTGACTTCATGTGAACATAGTAAATACTGTGTTCAATATATGCGTTTTGTTTGCTTGTTAAAAATAGTTATTAGATAGTTTCTTTATATAAGGATGCCCTGTCATGTTATTTTTGTAGATATGTTTTTATTGGTTATTTTTTATTGTTTGTGGCTGCCTTTGTCTGTTTGCCTCTTCGTTAGAGAATTACACTAAGATACGTGTTTCAGGACACTCAGTTCGCAATGAATACCTTGTCGTTATGTATTTATTTGGGGGGATGGAGGTTGTTATCTCATCGGAATCCTATACGCTTACTTAAGAGAAAGCGGACCAAACAAATAAACTGGTTAATTATTTATTCTTCGTTAGAAGAATTACACTAAGATACGTGTTTCCTTAAGAATAGTTTGCAGGACACTCAGTTCGCAATGAATACCTTGTTGTTATGTATTTATTTGGGGGGGATGAGTTCTTGTCTCATCGGAATCCTATACGCTTACTTAAGAGAAAGCGGACCAAACAAATAAACTGGTTTTATTTATAGAAAAAGACTTATTAGAAGTTTTAGAATAAAATGAAATTACCAATGAATGGAAGATTATTTTTTCTTTATTTTGTAAAGTTATATTTAGATGGCATATTGCAAAATAAACAAAATAATTAAGGTTATTTCAAACATGCTAGGCTAATATTAAGTAATGATTTCAGGAAATATTGTTTTGGAACATATAGGTATTAATAAGATCACCCTCTGTATGTCTATATTTCTCCATAGATTATATTTTTATTAGTTCATTCACTTGTGTTTTTATTCTATCTTCTCTCTTTCTCTTAAACCTACACAGAGGAAAAAAAATAAACATCGACGAGAGAAGATATCCTTGATAATGGGGTTGCAAGGAAGTATAAATGACCAGGGATAAGAAGGCCCAATATTGGTTTTCTGTAAAAGGGAATCTGCAACCATTCGCAGCAGAGACAATCTTGTCTGGTGTTCTACTTTTTAACGACTAAAGGCTTTTCTCGTAGACAAAATCAATTTGAGACTGCAACAGTAAACAACTTCTGGCTCTAAAATACTGACGAAATTTGTCCACGTCTTTGTTTAAAGTGATGGTAGTAGGAATGGTTGTTTGCCTGAACTTTACCGAAAAAAGGAGAAAGTAAGCCTGGTTGTGGATTTTCTACAGTACTGCCAGATAAATAATGTTCCCAACTTTGTAAGGTTTAGAATATATAAATATATAAAATTTTACCTTGACACCACCAGGAAATTACTTGTAAACAGAAAGCATACGAACGATTTCATAGGGTTGCTAATAACATTCGTAATGAAGTGTTGGACTCTTTCTCGTTTTTAGATAGTAATGACTTTACTAGGCTTTTTAGCAAAGTATCAGATTTCGCTGATTTTATACAGAGAAGGCATAAAAAAACTTTTTGTTTTAATTTGGAATTAACTTACCTAGCTTCATTGGCTACAACAAACCGTTTTTAATTTTTTCTTATATATTTTTTTCTTCTAAACGTGAGGAATTCCTTTTGTCTTTTGGATTAGAATCCCTACTAGCCTCTTGTAACATTATTCCACCGTCTGAAAAATCTGAATTTGTGTACTGATCTCAGCCGTTTACAAAATGAATCGATGGTTCTTTCACACAAAGCTTTTCTAATTAAAAATACATTGGACACCCTTTTTTCAATAAGAGCGATTACGAAACCCTCAAAACTTTGTCCAAGCGTGATGATTTGATTATCATGAACCTGATAATCGGAATACGTCAACAAATGACCAAAAATTAAGAAAGCTAAATTGGTCTCCCAAATTATCAAATCATCTTAGAATTGAAGACAAGATCAATAAATTTCTCCGTAGCCTTAAGAATGAGAACATCATTAGTGAGACACACATACCATGATTTTTTTGTTACAGGCTCCTCTTTTGGAATTTTGTCCACAAACCCAACGTTCCCTTTGCCCTATCTATAGAACTCCAAATTACAAATTGGCTAAATTTCTTGTTCCCCTATTGGAGCCCCAAACCACTAACAAGTATACTGTATCTTACTGTGAACATTTTAAACAACGCATTCTTCCACAAGATTCGGACCTTTTCAAGGCAAGCTAATATACCGGTCAGAGAAACCACATATATAATTGTATCGTAGTTTTTAGTCCTCCTCCATTTTCCAAGAATGTTTTTTTATAACTGGCCGTACTGGACACAGCTTTTATTTTTAATGGCGTGCTTTTCAGACAAATAGAGGGAATGGCCATGGGGTTTGGGTTTCCTCTCGGATCTACGTTCGCCATCTTCATTTGCTCCCTGGAGGAGCGCATACTCGATGAGTGAACCTTTGCCTATCGTCCCCTATTCTATGCCAGATATGTTGATGACACTTTTATTTCATTTAAACAAGACGACTATGCTGAACGCTTCTTAGAATTTTCTAAATCCTATCATCAAAACATCACATTCACCATAGAAAAAGAACACAACTCCAATCTAGCATTTTTAGATATACTCGTAAACTAAAGATAATGGCAATTTAATACATCTATATTCAGAAAGAAAACTTTTATTGCTTTGGGGTCTAATTTTTATAGCTTTTGTTTTTTCAATTTTTAAACTGAACTCTATTTTACACTCTCATATACATCGAGGTTTATCTCTAACATCGGATTGGGCATCTTTCACCAAGAAATTGTCTTCTAACAACAATACTTCACCCATAACTGTTCCCTATTCATCATGTTGTTCACAGGATTCTAAAAAAAAAAAAAAAAAAAAAAAAAAAAAAAAAAAAAACTTTTAAAAAAAAAAAAAAAAAAAAAAACAAAATAGAAATTTCTCCAATAGGCCAAAGTGTTTTGACGTGCCAAAACTCGCATTATATGCAGCGTTTCCTTCTTATATGACGACAAATTTCGGAAGGATTTCTTGAAAATCGTCCAAAAATATATTGGGGCTATCGATCTTAAATTAATACGTAAGAACCTTAGAAGTATTGGTTCTCTTTTCAGATTTAAGAATCGGCAACCACCTTTCATGTCGCCTGGTTTTGTCTCTGAGTACAATTGTCGTAAATGTAACATGGGAAAATATATTGGATCCACCAGGCGGCTTCTCAGGGTGAGGGCCGATTCCCACAGAGGGATAAGCTATAGAACCGGATGTCGATTGACTAATCCAGAATCCTCTAATATACACAGCCATACCATTAAATGCAAAACGGAAATCTCTGAACTGTCGAACAACCACTGCTCCCTTGTATTTGTCTTAACTCTCTGCCTTTTTCTGAAAAAAATGTATATCTTATTCTTTCTACGTCAGGTCCACGTTGACCGAGTGGATTTCGCGCTCGGCTACCAATCCGGTGGTCCGAAGTTCGATTCTCGGCTCAGCCAACGCGGAACCAGAGGAATTTATTTCTGGTGATAGAAATTCATTTCTCGATGTAATGTGGTTCGGATCCCACAATAAGCTGTAGGTCCAGTTGCTAGGTAACCAATTGGTTCCTAGACGCGTAAAAATATCTAATCCTTCGGGCCTGCCACAGGAGAGCTGTTAGTCAGCTCAGTGGTCAGGTAAAACTAAGATAAACTTAACTTAACTCTTACTACGTCCTTATTTCTCTTGGAACGGTAGGTTAACCTCCAGTATTTTTTAAGTGTGTCTGTATTTAAGTATGTTGTCTGGTTTTACTATTTTTTATTCCTAAGTGCGTCTGTGTTTGGGTGGTGTTGTCTGTTCTTAACAATTTTATCGTTTTATTCTGTTGTTATCAGTTTCCTTTACCCGCTTTCTAAATTAAACTTTTGTATATAGCTCTTTTAGTAAGCTTATATTTATATATTGTATTTTATTGTTGTAGATCTCCCTGATGATGTGATTATTGAATCATGAAAGCTTGTAATGAACGGATACTGTGTCATCTGCTTCTGTATTCCTGGCCTTGATCCAGATGTGTCTGTATATATATATATATATATATATATATATATATATATATATATATATATATATATATATATATATATATATATATATATATATATATATATATATACTTAAAATAAATGAAAAGGTCTAGCAAAAGTGAAATATTTTTGTCATAAACAATTCACTAACCCGTTGTCTGCTCGACTCGTGGATTCTGGCTGCCAGACGTCCAAATTATTCCCGCCGTGGCTTTGCCATAAACAAACTCACGTATTCTAAGTTGAATTTGGAGTGAATTAAAAACGAAATGGTGTATAATACAATAAAATAAGCACTGTGAAGTTTCAATTGTGATGGCAGTAAGATAAAACCAAACAATTACATGGTAAAAAAGCATTTCAGTTCGAAAAATTACCCCGGGAATATGAAGTCTCATACTTTCACTAATATAGACAACAAAATGTTCTTTTATTGCGCTGATTACACTCAATCTTGATAATATCAATAAACGTTTTATAAAAATGAGAAAATAACACGCCATATTGGATTAAAAACAGCGTTGAAAACAGATTTTACGAAGACCCCACATGCTTATTTAAAATTGTATGGCGGTTTCATATATCTCGTTCTGTAGACGAAACTTCAATCTGTTGAATGGTATGCTTAAATATTGAATTGTATCGTTGTTTCACCAATTAAATATCTTATGAAAAAGTGGCCAATTTGTCATGCAAGTGCCCCACAGCGGTGTTCTACCCTAACTGATATAATCTTCCTCACTATTGCGTTTTAAATTTGGTTATAGTTTTTCCCATCCCTCTACATTTACCTTTGCAGACCTCCCTTTCTTTTTAATAACCTTTATTTTTATTTCCTTAGAACCCCCAAATGCTCTCATCACTGACGACTAGGTTAACACCGACGTCGAGGTTAACCTACTTTCAGGCAAATGTTAGTCATAACATCATCACAAGGGGTAATTTCACCAATATTTGCCCTTTTCTTTTCGTTTTTACCAGACACTAGGCATTCATCAACATCATCACTTTCACTGAAAGCAACAAAATCGGGATCATCAACAGTATCATCCACTGAAACGTCCGAAAGGACGTCGTCTTCTTTAGCTTTCTCCTGCATCAACTTTTCCCTACGTGACTGCTTCGGCACTACTGTACGGTTGATAAAAATTAGTTTAATGCTACACATCTGCATTTGAGGTTGATGTACGCGGTGATTCACTGTATTCACTTTCATCTGAATGCATATTTGCGTTACAATAGCGCAAAAATCACGGCAAAATAAGCAAAAAGAATAGAACAACACTAGACCATCCACATTTAAAAACACGCCAAATAGAATGAATGAGGTGTGTCCATTGCCAACATGCTTGCAACATCGTCGGTTTATTAATAATATTATTTTTTTCATTCTTTTTGAATATTCTTTTTACCAATAGTTGTATGATTAGTTTTATGAAGCAGAACACTATTAATAGTATCAATAACTGCTTAATACTCACCCCTTACGGTCTCTTTGAAACATGTTTTGTACTCCTCACAACAGCAAATGTAGCTTCTTTCTTCGCCTTAAGCTCTTGCAACTGATCCTTTATGTATCCTTCTTGAAAACTGCTGAATACTTCTCCACTCAAGGGTCTTTTTTCCAATCTATCATGACACACTTGTTCTTCAAACATTCAATTATAAAACCGCATCTTAATTTTTTGGCTTTGGCTTAGCAGTTGTGTTTCATATCTTCTTGCATAAGGGACACCTTGAGTTCCAAAAACTTCATACAGGTGTTGCAATGTACTTCTGTTGTAGTGTTGCTGTGGGTACATGTTGAACCAAACAAAAACTTCTGATTCCCTCTGAAGATGGAAAAAGAAACCCACAAGATAACTGAGCATAACTTGTTTACTTGTAAGTATTTTCATATTTTATTCAACGCTCTAATACTCTCAGGCCCTAGCTGTGGCCCTTTCTCAAGAAATGTGTAGGTGAAACAAATTACTTCAAAAATGAAAGAAAGTAAATATAAATTTGTGATACCCTTGATAACACCGTAAAAAACAAAATATGTAAAAATAATTGGAAGGAGAAGACAATAATGCAGATTATGATTACTAAATCTTTTATGCTACTTCAGTAACTGTGTGGATATTGCCGATTAATAGATGTTATCACGTTATCTCATATATCTAGATTGTGCATGTTATTCTCTATAAGTATTTTGTATACTCCATGTATGTGGCCTTGAGCTGACATAAAATTATACTATTATTATTATTATTATTATTATTATTATTATTATTATTATTATTATTATTATTAAACTAAGTCTTCACTTACCCAGTTGTTACTTTAATATCTTAACTTTGATGTCATTTATCAAAACGTTCCTCACCAGCTAACGATTCTGAACATATATCAGTTTATTCGAATATTTTACAAGTACAGTTAATTTCTTCTCGTCATAATATGCAAATAATTTAGACCACGGGTCATTGTAATTATCCGGCCGCTCTATCCTCAGAGCAATCAGCATACAAATAATCTAATTGCGAGATATTCACTTGGATGCCGTTGACACATAATCCCACTCTCCCGAATATAGTTTTAGCAACGAGCATGAAATCCATGGCTTCAATATTCGTGGTGCGCTAATTTCCGAATATCATTCTCTGAAATCTATTTCGCCTCGCTCTGGAATTTTTAGTCTAGTAAGAAAAAATGGGCCCATCCCCAGAACTCCTTTGAATTTTTGTTCGGGCGCAGAGATTTTTAAGCCTCTGCAGATGAGTCGTTGGCGTTTTTTTTGTTTTTTTGTTTTTTCGTCCACACGATTCAGTTCAGCAGGATAACGATGTCTTTACGGTAGAGGCTGGAGAACGTCGTTTTGCAGTTTGTTGAAATGAGGTCCTGAAAACACATCTTACGTAGGAAAGTTTGAATTTTGAAAAGTGTTGCTTCGGATGTCATTTTGGAGACGTCTGCACGAAGGATTTCTATTAACCAGTTTTGTTATAATTTTTCTTGACAATTATCTTTCCATAATTAGGTTTTAATTCATATAATAAATACCTGTTATTTTATGTAAATTGATATTATCTAATTTCAATAGATTCACTAATGAATCCTTTTCGGCAATGCTGTTATTTACAAGAACATAACAATTCATAATACGTGATTAAAAGCGAGTTTCTAACTATGCTTTGAAATTTGTCATAACTATTATTATTATATATTATATCATCAAATGAAACCTATTCACACGGAACAAACCTACGGGTTTATTTGACTTGAAATTCAAGCTTCCAAAAAATGTTCGTTTTAGCCTCCCACACAGACCCACTGCAGTTAGTTAACTGATATCAGAATTAGTAGAGTACAGGATTTGACCGCTCGGCGTTAACTGCAAAATGTTGTAAAACCACTGGTGGGTGGGTCATAAATGAAAACTAAGAAAACAAAGAAATGAAGGGTCACCATGGGAATGCAGTGGGCCTAAATCCGGACCAGGTATGTCTCCCAAGGCAAAAGTAGCTAAGAGCCTCTTGTTTTTTATTTCTTCCTTATATTTGGTTGATATATATATATATATATATATATATATATATATATATATATATTATAACATATTATATATATATATATATATATATATACATATATATATATATATATATATATAT
>NC_087216.1:48004941-48024941 GCF_015104395.2 Macrobrachium nipponense | reverse complement strand
CTAATCGACTTCTGTATACGACAGTTAACTCTCATATGAGTTTCTGTCACTCCTGGCTCTAAAGTTTCATGGAGTTATATTATTCCTTTGAATATAATGAATTGAATTTTGCGTGTATTTATTTTGGATAAGATCTGCCTAATAGGACCATTCTATTAAATAATTGTGTATTTTATTTAATATTATGGCAACAATAAGTCATGAAGAGAGATAGCATCCGAAACATAGGCAGCATAAACCAGGTAAAATGATGCACATGAGTGTTAAAACTGCAAAGGAGTCGAGGACATGGAATATGAAGCACCCTCCCGTATCCAACCCGAGAGGTTTGAGGATCCAGTTCCACATTCTGCCTCTAGAGGAGACACAGAACAACACATAGATATTAAATTCTATTTGTCACTCACCTTTTGTTCTGAATTTTTTATATCTTAATTCTGCCTGTGCGTGTGTGAATGAATGTGACTTTAGAGACGGGGATAACCCACATGAATGGCACTTCTGAAAAGGTAGGAAAATAAGATGTACTTATTTTTCCCAATTCCTACTACTCGCTTCAATATCTGGATTCTTCGCATCTCTTTTAGACTAAAATTTTATTTCCGAGAGGAAATTTTCACCATCTGTCGCAGGAATTGAGCCAACACACGAGTGTCCAGCAAGGACACACACACGGACTCACTCTACTAAGATGAGGGACATAAGCCTAATACAGTTCATTCATACTTAGTACATTTGCGCTACCGTAACATTGTGCTTGGGCTGATATCGCTTTCTAGGCCTGGAAGTATTCATGCAGAAGGCCAGTAGCCCGCTTTTGTACGTGCGTGCGTGGCTCCTCCCCTATTTAATACCAATCCTCCTCCCCCAACCCGCCCCCAACCTCTCTCTCTCTCTCTCTCTCTCTGGGACGCCAAATAATCTTTAATAAATCAATCAATCTCTCTCGCTCTCTCTTTTTCTCAAATGCGCTATCTATTCTATTGGTTCTCTCCCTTTCTCTCTCAAATGCGCTATCTATTCTATTAGGTTTTGATTGCCCAGGGATCAGCAGGTCTTCATAACCTCGCTGAGGCACCTTTCTCTTTGCTACAGATATTGATGCACCTGAGTTTATGTTTCTCCCATTTTTCCACTATGGGTTATACATATATTTCATCAAGTGAAGATTACTGGGTTACAGATTTTATACTATTGAGTATGTATATTCTGAATTTGTTCGTAAAAGCAAGGTTGATATTTCACACTCCATAAACGAGTAAAATAAAAGTGAAATATAATTGGTTTCTTGTCTACTTTACGTTCCCTTATCTCTCAAACCTCATCAAATTGTTCCTCTTAACTTTTAATTTTCTTCTTCCCAAGATAAATTTTCTTTGCTCCTCTCTTCTTCTCGAAATTTTCAGACTTTTAATTTCGTTTGAGTTTACTCTTTCGCAAAACTTCAAATGGTTTATTAACTTTTCTTATTCTCCTGGACAACGCTGAATTTTCTTTTGCAGGCGAGTTAGAGCAAGTGCTCTGAAGAGTTCTGTAAGTACCGCCTACTGAACTTCATAATGGCCTTTAGGATTAATATAATGTTTACTCAAATATTATTAGTAAAACTTGCATTACTCAGAAATACCATATTGTAGTGAACCAATTTTATGATGTAATCTGTGTACGAATTTCATAAGTGTTTTTACTGCTATATGGAGCTATTGATTTCTATCTTTCCTTTCATAAAGGCGAAATAAGGCATGTTTTGAACACTTATATCAGGCTCTTGAAAAAAATTAAAATATACTATGAGAGCCTAAAACACAGCAGAAAGAAAGTTAGCAAGAATATTATGTCTAGATATATTTTCTCGAGCTACTGAGAAAGTCAGTAATAACAAAGAGGTTATACACGATGAGCTGCAGTACGTCATTAAATGATAAGCATCCCGTTTTATATACTTCGTGATCAAGTTATTCATATATATATATTATATATATATATATATATATATATATATATATATATGATATATATATATATATGTATATATATATATATATATATATATATATATATAATATATATTTATATATATATCTATATATATATATATATATTATATATAAGTCATATCACATTACCGTGATTCATATACATATATCGAGCTACAAATATCCTTTAATATCTAATTCTTTAATATCTAATTCGCTCTACCTCGGAATTAATATATTTTTCATATATGTTTAACCGAAGGGGAATTTATTTCGGCGATAATAAAATTGCCGGCCGGCCGACGGACACGAACTATCGACATCTTCAATTTTATGACTGGCAGTGAAGCCTTAGCCCACCCTGGCCACAGCAAGAGGATATAAGTTTATGCTGCCTCCCACCTCAAATACCTGTCGCACTCAGGTATTTGTAGTTTTTAGGCAGCCACTCCTTGGAGTAGCGAAACAAGTTGTCAACAGATTATTCATCCAGAAAACAATACATTTTGAAAAAAACAAGGAGGCATATACAACCTTCGTGGCAAAACCTTTATATATATATATATATATATATATATATATATATATATATATATATATATATATACTATATATATATATATATATATATATATCTATATAGGCATTCTAAGTGACAAAACTGTTCTTCATAAACTCATAATTAATGATTCGTAAGCCATTTTATATAGTTACGATAAGTCTACATATGATGACAGCAAATGTATAGCATGGATTTTTTTAAAATTAACCATCACTACTATCCTAACATTTGTTATATTATTTTTACAGAGTAGCAGGATACTTTCGTTTGTATAAAGAAATGAATCTCTCTCTCTCTCTCTCTCTCTCTCTCTCTCTCTCTCTCTCTCTCCTCTCTCTTCATAAAATTCCGTTCTCCCTTCGTATTTCTAAAAAAAATCATCTGAGAGAGAAGAGACGATGTGAGTCGTTTTCAAATATTTGTCGTTTCCTTTCGGTGGAGTTTGTCCCTAACGAAGGAGTGGATTTCTTTTGTCCCTAAATTAGCAGTAGGGCCAGCATAATGAAGCTCTGTTTTCCAACACGAATAGATGGGAATTAACTGACATTTAATTTTTTTTATGAAAGTAAAAGAGGACAGATAAATAAATAAGAGATGAGTTTTAGGTTTCCTGTTGAAAGTCTGTTCAATAAAATTTAAACCTCAGGGTATGATTATATGTTATGAAAAATGTATGAAAATAAGATAACTAGTCTTTATCAATGACCCTTAGTATTTAAGAATTATCTTTCGATTAGGATTCTTTCAGTAATTACAAACTGATTTACAGTTTGTTTCTAGAATATCTTTTACTTATCCCAGAAAACTACTAACAGAAACAAACTAATACGCATAGTCTCATGTAATTTATGCATTAAAATACCATCAGCTATTAATAATAATAAAAAAAAAGGATAATTAAGAAATATACATTCAGTTACAAATGCCCTATTTACACAGAAATAAAACTATTTTGTTTTCATTCTGAAAATAAAATAAATGAAAGGGAGACCCAACTGGCAAAGGAGAGGCAGTACTAAAATACGCACAGCCTCAACGAGAATCACCATCTCTGTCAATTTCCTTCGGATACTCAGAAGCCAGAGGCTCAAATAGCGGAGCTAGTGTTGACATTCATTCAGAAATTGTGATCAGTGGAGATCCCCGATTTTTTGGTTCTGTTGTTCTGTTCCAATCAGGATAGATTGCTGACTAGATTTTGCATTCCAGTTGATCAGGAGGGACGCCGGACCGTTTAACGTCTTCATGGCTTCTTAAGAGTTCGGGGAACTCCGTTCTTTATTCTAAAGACATATGTCTTTCGTTTTGGATTATGAAAGTATACCTTCAAATTTCTATTATATTTTCTTATGCTTACATATATATATATATATATATATATATATATATATATATATATATATATATATATATATATATATAATATATATATATATATATATATTCCGAAGGAAGTAGTAGGGAAAGACATCCTCATCTTTCAACAGTTTATTAATGCCGACGTTTCGCGACGAATTCCAGGTCGCATTTTCAAGGCTAAAATATATATATTTAGTTTCGAACTTTAATAATTGATCTAATTTAATTTATATTAAAAATGTCATGGCAACAGCTCTCAATACAGTATAAAGTAAAAAGGAAAAGGTAAAAGGTAAGGTAAAAGGTAAAAGGTAAAAGGTAAAAGGTAAAAGGTAAAAGTTAAAAGTTAAAAGTTAAAAGTTAAAAGTTAAAAGTTAAAATTGAACAGCACCTTCAAAGTCAGACATATTAAAAGTACAGGACTTCACTAAAATTTCAGAAACACCTACCTATACAAAAGAAGAGTAAAACTGACACAATATAGGTAAAAATACAGTGAGGCAGACCAGCTGCCCAAACTAGGCTATGAACAATTTTACAGAGGACGTTTGGGTATTTAACGACGGTACAGTCTTTTTAATAATGATAGATTCTAAAAAAAAAAAAAAAAAAAAAAAAAAGAAAAAAAAAAAAAAAAAGACTTTACCGTCGTTAAATACCCAAACGTCCTCTGTAAAATTGTTCATAGCCTAGTTTGGGCAGCTGGTCTGCCACTGTATTTTTACCTTTATTGTGTCAGTTTTACTCTTTCTTTTGTATAGGTAGGTGTTTCTGAAATTTTAGTGAAGTCCTGTACTTTTAATATGTCTGACTTTGAATGTGCTGTTCAATTTTAACTTTTACTTTTAACTTTTAACTTTTAACTTTTAACTTTTAACCTTTACCTTTTACCTTTTACCTTTTCCTTTTACCTTTTTACCTTTTACTTTTACTTTTACTTTTATCACTGTATTGAGAGCTGTTGCCATGACATTTTTAATATAAATTAAATTAGATCAATTATTAATGTTCGTAAACTTATATATATTTTTAGCCTTGAAAATGCGACCTGGAATTCGTCGCGAAACGTCGGCATTAATAAACTGTTGAAAGATGAGGATGCCTTTCCCTACTACTTCCTTCGGAATATATCTTCTTTGAGCTCCAGCTCCGCCCTTATGTGTATATATATATATATATATATATATATCTATATATATATATATATATATATATATATATATATATATATATATATATAAAGTGATCTAGCTTTACCTTAGTCTTCGTATTCCTATGTAATTTAGCTAAGAAGTCTATTTATATTCCATAAAAATTTTATCTTTGTATCTATACCTCAATTGGTTGAGTTTACCCACTTCCATCGACTCTCCATGGCTCGGGGGACTGTTTCCATTTCCTGATTAGCCTCCTTTTTAAACAGCAGGGAGCGAAATGTTTAACATGACTTAACAAACAAAATCGTTTAGATTTCTCTTTTCAAACAGTGCCCATATTTGAATATTAAGGACAAAAGTTTCTACCAAAGAAGCAAAGTCGCAACCTCTGGTACACTTCAGTGCAAGAAATTTTCTTTCCTTCTTCCTAAAAGAAAAGAAAAGTTATGCTTTTCATTTACTAGAGTGTCTATACTATCTTTATGGAACAAGTGTCCTGCGTCATCTAGTAGAATGCCTTGCTTTTCTACCTTATTTACAAAAAGAAAAAAAAAAAATACAAAATCATACAGGATTTTCATTCTGACAATCATTTTCGTTGGAGATCTTCTAATGCTTCTCATGTATTTTTTTTCCTTTTTAACTGAGTAATTAGAGGATACTTAATTCGGGCAAAATAAAGTTAATTAATGATTAACTAAAGGTTGCATTGTATTTTATGTAATTAATTATTTATCTAATTTCATTATTATATATTTCAAAATTTTCATGACCATATGTATAACTGCCATTATTTTCTGATTCATGAGAGATGTAAAAACATAGTAATGATTAAATAAAAAAAAAAAAACTGTGGTTGGTTTGGGGGCCGGGTTAAACGGAAGAGTTCTCTTGCAATTCACTTCGCGCGCGAAAACAAACAGATTTTTTTCGCAACTGCCGGGGGCTTATAAATAAGAACCCGAAACAATGGCTGTTTTTGTGTCACAAAGTCTGTTCTAATGAGGGATTTCCCAATTGGGGTTATTTGCTATGAATCGGTTCCACTAATCTGCATCTCGTTATTCCAGAAGCAACATAATGTCATGGATTTTCGATAATCTTTGAAGATAAATCTTAGTTATTTTGTTCCCCGAAAAATGTTCGCGGCTGAGATGGGGTTTAAAGGAGTTTCATTCGATGGTATAATATGTTATATGTGTTTCATTTATGTTTTATATATATATATATATATATATATATATATATATATATATATATATATATATATATATATATATATATACATATCAGGTGTTCATATAAAGGCGTTGTGTTCAAATTGCATTCATACAAATAAAACCCGAAGTTTCACATTACTTGAGGCCTTTTCAAGGCTGATAAAGAGGGCAAAATAAGAATGATTGTTTACATGTGATAAAAAAGTATACATAGAATTTATTTTTTTCTCTCTTTGTTTATATTATGAAACTGTTTGATCATAATGGACTCAATTACTTAGTGTCATTCCTATAGACCCAAGAGCGGGCCACCTCTCACCTCCTGGTTTGGCCCACTACCAATGCCACTAAGAGAGAGCAAACCAATTCCTGTAGGAACTCACCCAGATCTTCATGACCACAATGAAAGCTCGTCCAGAGGCGAGGCATTGCAACCTGTGCCTGAGTCGGTCACCCCTACTTGTGAGTCGACAATATCAACGATAATATCCTCCTCTCCCTCCCCGTCCTCAACTGACTATAGTCGGTTCACTTAAGGTAGATTCTTGGGTGAGCCTATGCCTGTGAGACGTTTGTTTGGCGGCCGGTGATTGGCTGGGAGCTGCCTACATCGCGGTACCAGCCAATCAGCGGCCGCCAAACAAACGTCTCGTAAGCATGGGTCTCATCCAAGAATCTACCTCAAGTGAACTCAAGTAACTGCGACTAATGGTGGTAAGGCTGTTGCAACAGCCAGAGCAGCTGGCAATGAGGCATCTTCATCAGACTTAGGTCCCCCAAATTCCCCTACGGGGTTATCAAACCAGTCTTGGCGAGGTCCAAGGAAGAGACATAAATGGCATCGGGGCTCCAAGAAAACTAAGAGAGTCGATAGTCTATCTACCCACTAGCGCCCCTGACACATAGCTACTCTCTTGAGGAGAATTCTGGTCCCTCTACCTCTTATAGTTTTGTGAATTATTTTTCTTGTACTATTCTATTTATTCACAAATCTAAGATTCTTCTTTTTCCCTTATTTTACACCTTATTTAGGCACCTTCTTTCATCTTATGCTCTGCTTATGCACATTATATGTTGATTAGCCTCTTTGGAAATGTCCCAGAAACATAGCCAGTTCTGAATAATATGCCCCTTAAGCTAATAGGCTTAATGTAGGGAGTGCCATATTTGGCATTGTGCCAAATTATAGGTACTTCATATCTTCTAATGGGGTAAGGAATAAGTAAAAGCCAATATGAAGGCTATCAATTAAGCTTTATCCTACTAAGGCAACGTTATTTAAAGCATTGCTACTTCCCAATATATCCATTTTGATTTTATTTGCTGTAATTAAATATTCTTTCCTTGTCTCTATCCTTTCTTGTGATTTTGTATATTCTTGGACTGTATAGCAAGTTGACTGACTTACCTAGATAATAGTTATCACATGAATTGCCCTAAAGACACAGGGCTGTTATTCAGCAAACTCATGGGTCCAAAAACAACCCCTGAACTAATAGGATGTTTTTGCCTTATGATAAAGCTAACAGTATAATGCATGATGGAATTAAGTTAACTATATTAGCCCTGAATTTTAAGGTTTAGTATAAGATTACATTATGATTACTATACTTTTTTTTTTCTATCTGTCCACCCGCCTATGGTGCTCACGCATGGTAACACTGCGTCCCGGACTTTAGATACTAGTTGCACTATGTGAAAGTTTTAGGTAAATAAAAGGATATCTGGGTGTACATTTGCAACTGGAAAGTGTTTTAATAATATACTGTATGCGAATTACACCGTTAATATTCGAAATAAGATACTGTTATCGTTGCTGAATGTAAGCTGCCTTTTCGGGGTGGAGAATGGAACAGCCAGACGCAGTAGCGGGAAAATTGCTTCTCTCGCTGTTCACTGCGGCAAGTTGTCAACTTTATTGGACCACACCTACTCTGCTACTAAGCTACGTGTTACTGCATTACACGTAATATATCAGTATATACTTTTAATTCTTATAAAGAGCGTTTTAGCCAGATACGATATAACGCAAATTGATTTAACATCTTTTTAATGGAATTCGTGTAAATGTTATTTTTGCATTGACAGTATTTAGAAAGGAGAAAGCTCTAGTTGTACTGCTTTTTACTACAACCTGTCACCTTTCGCTAAAGTCATTGGCATCAATATCATTGCTGTTATTATGGTGGATTCACTTAAGCTGGAACCCCAAGAGAGGTGCATCTTGATTGAACGAGAGGAGGGAGGCGGGTGGCATGTGTGGTTCGGTCTCCCTCTCACACTCCTTCTCTCCCGGACCGTAATACAACCTAATCACACAAATCGCCTGAATAATAAAACATCTGTTCACTTTATTTTCAAGAGGAAATATTCGTTTTTCATCATTCTTTCTCGAGACCGTTTTTCAGCCAAGAATTAGGGTGGTAATCATACAATGCTGAATATCTTTTTGACGAGCCGAGTTATAAGGAAAAACAATTAAGAATTTTTTACATAAAAGTGTCTACTGCCGCTGCATGATTCTATGGTAATTCCTCATTTCTCGTAGTTGACTTAAACAAATTTGTAGCTACTCCTTTTATTTAACATTACAATTATGTTAAAAAGACGTATCAATGATAATCTACATGTTATTAATAAAAGAATATGTAAACAAATGTAAGTCTTTGATTAAGGGATTACCACCCAATAATAGTCTTGACTGGGAAATTGTCTCGAGAGAATGAATGATGGAAAACGAATATTTCCCCATAAAAATGAAGTGGCGAACAGATGTTTTATCAATCGAGTGATATGCGTGAGTAAGTTGCATTACGGTCCTGGAGGGAGGGAGGGGAACGGAACAGGACACTCCATCAGCTTGCCCCCACCCCCCCCCCTCCCCCATAAATCAAGATGCAACATATTCATACATATCCATCCTTTCTTCTTCTATATAGATTTTTATCTAAAATCTGAAAGCGCCATCGTATTCAGGAAAATTTTAAGTACAAAAACAAATGTTTCATCTGAACTTGATCTCGTAATCCTAATAAAATACACACACACACACACACACACACACACACACACACATATATATATATATATAATATATATATATAAATATTATATATATAAATATATATATATATATATATATATATATATATATATATATATATATATATATATATATATATATATATACACACACACTCACACACTCACACACACACACACACACACACACACACACACACACATATATATATATATATATATATATATATATATATATATATATATATAATTTTGTTGCAAAGTAAAATTAATACTTGGTATTTCCCTTTTACCTCCTTCCTAGATTGATAATCACAGGGGAAAATCTTATACCACGATTCTCTCTTTAGGATAAAAAAAACAAAAGAATATTGGGCACTCCTTTTTCCGTCAAGGGTGAATGTTTTCTTCTCTTATGTAAAGACACGCCAGCTATTAAATGACTGGAGAGCAGAAAAGTTTAAGGATATAACCTGGTAAAGTCAAAATTTTTTATTATTATTTACTAAATGACTTCATGAATATATATGTATATATATATATATATATATATATATATATATATATATATATATATATATATATATATATATATGTGTGTGTGTGTGTGTGTGTGTGTGTGTGTGTACATTTTAAGTGTTATAATCTTCAACAGTGCTTTTCATCCTGGCTTTTAACTCAGTATATTGTTCTTTCTCTCAACTTCCTTTCCTTGGACCACTTACTCTAATACCATCTCCGTACTTGATAGTTCTGAATGGAGTTTTCGAAGAAGTTTTTCTTATGTTGGATGGATAATCGCCATCCTCTTCTTAAAAGCATTATGGCAGCCCTCAAGCAGGTTGTTTGTTCTTGGTAAATCATTTAATGTTCTCTCATAAGTTAACTTCAAACTTTGGCCGTCTCCTTCTTCTAGGATGAAAAACGCCCAACCGTGTCGTCACAAAGTATAGTAGAAATCCTACTAAAATATAATCCGCTTTTTCGTCAAGAAAGGATGTTAAAGTGTCAAAAGAATCATATATGTCGTCTGGTAGCACAAATGCTTGAAATTTTATGATCATTGCATTTGCAGCATTTGAGTACTAACACTGCAATCCCAATCATTGTACCTTTCGCCAGTGGCACTGCAAAAAAAAAAAAAAAAAAAAAAAAAAAATCCATAGATGTCAACATCTTGGATACACTTAACACGCTATTGATTGGTGAACGTTTGAAGCCTAGCAATACTGAAACTATGAAAGTTATGCCTTTTTGACCAGCTTAATATCATGTGATAATGTATACTTATTTTTGTGAGTTGCAACACAATACATAGGAGAAAGAGTTTTGTTTTCTTGTATCATAGCGTGTACTGTGTAAAACTGTTTTCTTACCGTAGCAAAATCGAAGGTGTCCGCACAAAAGCAATTTCTTTTCTTTTAAAGAAGCTGAAGATTCATTGAGGTAGAATAAATATTCACTTCTTCACAGTTGTACTGCAAAAAATTTCACCTCTCGTCTTAACTTAAATTTTCGTTACTAGTCACAGAATGACGTACCCTTTTCACAAAATGCGCAAGTGTTTTTATTCTTGGTAAAGCTCGGGATAATTGCAAAAGAATATTTCCCTTACAATTGTTTACTATTGATGAAATAATGTCTCCCGTCTTTGTAACATTTTCTTTCAATTCTTCTCTGACCGTGAGAACTTTTTTTCGCATTAATTCTGGAGGAAGGCTGTCTTCTTGATATGAAGATATTACCTCATCATTGCTTTTCACTGCAGAGTCCTCGTTTTTCACATCTCCAGTAGGTTTTATCTTCATTTTCTTTATAAGCAACGTCAATGTAGCCTCCGTGCACAAGCTTCTTACCTCAATTCTTGGGTTTGATCCATTTCTATGTAAGTCTTTTCTTAGAAGTCAGACTTATAAGAAAGAATAGACTGAAATAACCTCCGAACGTACTGCTTCAAATGAAATAAAAGTAACAAATGGTGTGGGCCGTTAACTGGGAAATTTAAATGCAGACAGGCGTGTAGTCATTTAAACTTTGCAACAATTGTAGTCATTAAAACTTTGCAAAGGTCATTTTCTAAGAATTTCATTTGAATGGTTTTACATTCGTATAGCCTATTATGAAAAGTAACAAACTGCAAAATTTACATAAAATATTTACATAGTTTTAATTTCTTTGCGGCTTGAGGCATTTGGTACATTGACATGTAAAAAGTAACGCCTGTCGACATTTAGTCCATTGATATTTAAACAGTGTCGACATTATGGCCATCAGCATTGTGGTTGTCGACATATTTTCTGCGTAACAGAAATAACCTTACAATTAACCTTAGCAACGTTATCTTTTCATCTAGAATGCAAAAAATAAGGCTTTATAAAACTGGTGTCAAATGTACACAATATTAAAAGTACTCATCCATTCAAATAACCTGACAATATTGTGTAAAAATATTGGCACTCTATCATGAAAATTTCGAAACCAATATATTTTAGTTACAATGCACAATGGTGAATGTTTTCCCCCTCTTTGTAATATTGAAACTTTTAGTTAGTTTATATATAATTCAGTGTCACGATATAGTGCCATGATATTAGCAAATGCATACAAACTTGACAGGATAAATACAAATAATTGAATTAAATTAATATTCGGGTAAACAAATTTTATTTTGAGATTGAATAATAGATTCAACACATTCACTGGAACTAAATATATTTTTTTTAAATTTGCCGTGCGTAAACCTTTGTAAGAATAAAACTGGTAATAAAAATGGCCACTAATTACGAAATATAGTTGCACGATCAAAGGTATTGTAGTTATTTCACTCCGTTTCTCATCGTTTATTAATCTCCGATGAGATAAGAGAGAAAGAGAGAGAGAGAGAGAGAGAGAGAGAGAGAGAGAGAGAGAGAGAGAGAGAGAAAAGGCTTTATTATTGTCTATGAAAGATGAGGCCATAAATTATCACTATGTACCTCAGTATCAGTCATATGCAGCTTCTCTTGTTTAAAAATATCACAATCCGTTTTTATCTTTGACCGAATATGTCCATGAAAGTTCCTTTCTTTTATTTGCACAGGGAAAAGTTTTTCTTCTAGGACTGACTGTAAAATCTCATATTACTATGAAAAGTTTATATATTCTTATTCTGCGGATAGTATATATCTCAATAGGAGTTTTATGAAAGGCGGTAGAAAAACGTTATCGGTTAATGTACTTCAACCGTGATTTGTTATGCACACACACACACACACACACACATATATATATATATATATATATATATATATATATATATATATATATATATATATATATATATATATATATATACGTATATATATATATATATATATATATATATATATATATATATATATATACATACATATATATATATATATATATATATATATATATATATATATAATATATATATATATATATATATATATATATATATATATATGCATTACGCTACAATATTTCATATATCCAATTCGCTCGACCTCTGAAATTAATATGTTTTCAAACACTTTGTCAACCGAATGGGATTTATAAGTTTGTTAATAATTTGTTCGTCCTTTCGTGGATTGGATTCGAACCAGCGCACAGAGAAGAAATCAGGATCTTAGCGATATTACCTGCTCGGCCAACTACAGAATTGAAGCATGAAGATAGTAATATTTGTGCAAGAATTATAATTATAATAATAATAATATAGACAGATAGATAGATAGATAGATACAAACATAGATAGATAGATAAGGTATAACTGGGAATAGATTGTAATATATCCTTTTAGTTTTGTGGGTTTGTGATAAAAGTGAGCTCATAATAAATAATATATCATTCTAATACATACAGAAATAAGACTTCGTAAATCACGGTATTGTTACCATCTGTTTCGTTTGTGAAAACTTTATTTTCCTTCTTTTGTCTGCAACCAGAATTTATTTATAAGGTAATATCTGTCATTCACTCTATGTATTCATTATCTCTGACACACATACTTTAAAATGAAGAATAATATCAATAATATACTACCTTCAGGACCTTCAGGAATCATAAAACGTCCATCAAAAAGCTTGGGGATATATTGCATAAATATCTAACCCCCTTTTAATTAAACTAGAAATCCTCTCGCATTTCGCAATTATTCATTATATTGCGTGCGAGCTGTTGTGTCTGAAATATTCGATCAGGCAAAGAAAAGCAAGTCTCGTTCAATAACAGCAAAATGTCCGAATAGCATTATTGCATTTGTATTTCATATCCATTTCTTCGGTTCGTTTATTTGCCTTCCTCCTGTTCTAGGTCTGTTCCCTCTATTCAGAGACCCCGAGGGTCCCATATATGTGGCACCTCCTCGAGGTAATTACCCTGTCTGCCAGGTTAATGCCTTCGATGACACTGGCACTCAGATCTCCCTAATATGAGAGGATAAGGTTCCCAATGGGGGCCCCATTGATCATCGAAAACTCATCACCTTTGAGGGTATCAATTGCACCAAAATGACATTTCCCACTGTCCAGTTGAGATTCAAGCACCCTCACCGATCCAAAATACGTACACTTGCAGTAGCAAGCTACTTTCCAAGAGGTTATGAACCCCCACCCCCTCAAAGTCTAGCCTACTCCCCAAGTTCTAGCCACTCCAATCATCAATCAAGGATTATCACACTTCAACCCTTACAATCAGTGCCACTTGAGCGCCCTGCACAGTGCAAAGTTCTGACCGTCAGAAATGTTGAGCCCCTGAGAAATTTACTCCCTATGACAGGCTTGGCCTTTCAACCCTTGCCAGAGCACTCCTACGATCCCTGCCAGAGCCACTTTCGTGCCTTGAACAGTGTCAAGCTCCTTTCATCCTGAATGTCGAACCCATTCAAAATTCTATTTCCGTGTCCAAGCTCAGCTAGGCTCTTCTTTCAGGAGAACCTAGTATGAATCCCCTCCCTTCTCCTAGCCTGTCTCCACTATCAGCGTCGGTAAGAGAGATGGATTCCCCTGACCACAGCGGAAGGTTGTCCCACTGCACAGCCTCGTCATTGTAACCTGTAAGCCTCTCACACCCCTAATACCTCTTCCTTTCTTTCCCAGTCTGTAGCTGATCAGTTCCTGAGTAAGGACTCTGCCATCTCGCAATCGTCTGAAGAACTTGGGGAACTGTGACAGCTTGTATCAGAACCTTTAGGCAATCCCCTGTTCCCAGTACCACGGCAACCGGAACAGGTGGCCCTCTGTCTTCCTCCGACTCAGTTCCCCAGATTCCACACCGAACGTTGAGCTGGCAGCTTAAAAGAGGCACAAGGAAGATAGGTAGATGGTGTAGAGTTTCCAGATAGCTTAAGAAAGCTCACAAGTTTTTTCACACTAGTTCCAACCTGGCTCAGTGCCTCAAATTATCTTCTGAAGGAGTCTGGCACTTCTAAACCAGTAGGATGCCAGGTCTCTTCCCTAATTCATACTTCCTCTAATTATTAATTTCATTTCTTCTTCTCATAATATTTGCTCTTCCCAAGCTTTGATAATTTTTATCATTGCCTTTCTCTTTTTTTTTTTGTCTGTCTCTCTTGAATTCTCTATTCGGTATAACTTGTGACTTAATCTCTTTCTTTAGTAAATTTTCCTGATAAACTTGCCCAATCATGAATTTATTTCTGAGCTTATAATGGCTCCTTTTTATTTATTTATTTTTTTATTATTACTCTTCGCTCATTCTGGAAATGCAGAGTGCCAAATTGCCAGATCTATTAATGCTGTAGTTCCCTTGACTTTGGGCAGAAGTACTACAGTTGCATGACCAACCTGGCACTTCCCCAACCTGGCACTTCCGACGATGATTGAGCCATTTCAAGAGTTAAGAAATAAGATCCTGGTCTATTAATCATAAGTTCTTCTTAAATACTCATAACTATCGAGTATCTCTTAATTTCCAACAATTATCTAAGCCAACGAATAGAACAGCCAAAAGTGGCGGAGATTAATCAATTAAAAGTACGGGTAGAGCGTACCACGTGACCTTTCTGATAAAACAAAAGGGCGTTGGTAAGTGCACATCTATTATAGAAAATTTAAAACAATTATAAATCGGGAGTATGTAGGACACCTGGAAGTGGGCAGACATGTCCTTGGAGTGGACCGAACAACATTTCCTTTGCATATCCTGCCTCCCTCAGAGCACTTTCACCTCTGCTGCATGGTTCTCTGGCTGAACCAAAGTTTACTTTGCAGTGAAGTCTTAATTAAGACCTCGAATCTATTTCTAAGCTGAAGCTAACTCTTCCACAAGGTAAAGTGTTCTATATACCAGTGTTCTTAATCTGTCCCATAAAATTTCGTATTCTTTTACTAAAACCTCCGACTTTGTTTCAAAGTGCCAGTGTTCATATCAGCCTTGTTTTGCCAGTGCTGTGCTAACATTTATTAAGTGCCTTTATTGTTTGGAAGACATGTTTAAGGCATCTCTTGGCACCTTCTGTGCACTGCCTTGTCTTTACTCGATACCCTTTGCCTTTCAGGATTTAATTCTTAAACCTCTCCGTTACAGAGGGACTGCAGCTGTGGATTTCCGCTTGATTGTGGCTGCATTCACAGAGATACAGCTGTTTTCCCCATTTTTCCTTGTACCTTGATTATTACACAGGATCTGCTGTTAGAATTAATTCTAATCTTCTTATTGTTGTTAATGTAAAAACATGCAATTTTAAAGTTATCCTAAATTGCTTAACTTCAACAATTCCTTTAATTTTACGTTGTACCTACCCAAAGCAGTCAGATCCCAGGATTTCATCTAGTAAGAATTTTTTTTTTTTTTCTGAGACCAAACATACCCAGAAACTAGCATTTTTCCAGAGTAAAATGTAATTATATATATATATATATATATATATATATATATATATATATATATATATATATCTTGTTTATTTATGAATATAAGAATGGAAAGAAGTTCTTGCTCTTTTCCTGCGGTGTCAAGACTTACTATATAAAACTTGGTCATATTTTCCATTTTAAAATGACAGCTGCTCTACTATTACTCAAAATAATTGCCTGTAAAGTTTTCCATATGCTTGTGAATCATCATTTAAACTAACATACGAACAGAATGCTAATCATAAAAATACGGTAAGGCTTATAATATACGTGTGTATATATATATATATATATATATATATATATATAAAATTTTATATATATATATATATGCATATATATATATATATATATATATATAGATATATATATATATATATATATATATTTTACACATAATAAATGTGTGTGTTTGTGTGTGTTGGAGGGGGGAGCGGGGGGGGGGGGGGGGTGGAGGCGCGCGGGAGTATGTATGTTATATATTTATACATGTAAATACTTCTTTTCGTTTCGTTCCTTTCTTACGTGAATGAGAGTAAGTGCACCTTTCTTGTGTGTACTTATCTTTGCGTATTTCTGAAACAAAACGTAAAGAAGTCGCTTATCAGTAAACTTTTATATAATTCCTAATTAAGAAAATTCCATACAGAACATACCATTACGTGGCGTATATTGTACTTAACCTTCACCATGAAATGACTACCATTTCACTGACTGCAAGATACTGCATAATTATTTCCTGCTCTGAAAACTCTTGACTAACTCTTGCCAACATCTCCTGACTGCCATATGAGGCATTTGAGGATCCGCTCATAATGAGATAAGTTTTGGTGTAATGTCTTCAGAACTTGAAAACAACAAAAAGGCGCAGGCTCTAAGCTTGCTGCTATAAAGGCTCCCAAGGCAAGAGTTTTATCTGCTTCATTCGTGCGCGCTTTTATATGCCGGTTAAGTTTAATGTTATTCTGTAAAGACTGTCAGTTTCAAGCATTAAAACAGAGGTTTGTGGAGCGCAGCTTAAAGGTATATGCCATAACTTTTTCATTGTTTTATTTTATAGATCTTTTCTTCTGGTATCGCAGACATTTCTTTTGATTTACATTTAAGAGAAAACGACAAACGTTAAGTGCATAAAAAACCAGTTTCAATGAAAAGCAGGCTTCATTGAAAGACTAATTTTAAATAACTCGTCAGATACGTAGGGATGCTGAAAATTTCGCCTTCTGAAAAATATGAGTAAGAATAATTGATCAAAGAGTTTGGCCTTTATATTTACAACTTCTACACATTTATAATTTGTTAGATCGCGAAACTAATTTGCGTGAACTGAATTTTTTTTTAAAGTAGACACACCAAAATACTCGTAAACTATAGGCACCAAGGAAACACAAAACATAGTTAACCAGTATATTAACAATATACCAACATACAGAGAAATTTCCCTCAAGTAAACATTAATAAATAATAAAACTGAAGAGGCTCTCGTTACATTAACTGTCTGTGATCCTGAAGAATAATTTACGACGACTAGCGATGTACGATGTAGCGGATATACAATGTGTCTAATTCAGTTCTGTAATCTTCTGAAATTATGATAGGTCGTTTAAACACGAAAAGCCTAATGAAAACAAAAACTGTCTTAAAACTGCTTATCATTCTATAAACAGTAAACTAATCACCCTAAAGCTGAATTATCAACGTTTTAAGTGATTAATGGTTATCCTAGCAAAATGCATATTACAACGTAACACTCCTAAAAGGTATATAAAAACTGATAACACTCACTAGAATACTAGATGCCAAGACACAAGACACGTAAATTTTGATGCAGTTTGATGATTACTTTGATTTAAGACAAGCAAGGCCTTACTTATAGAGTTACTTCAATAAGGCTGGAATTTACAAAGGGCTTAACCAATGACCCGCTTCAGGTTACCCTTACCTGTAATGAATTCCAGAGCGGCGGTTGGTTTTATTAAGAGGTTATGTTCAGGCTCTTGATCACGACTCATTCCAAGACGATGACGAGCGTTGTAGAACTTCTTCGAACAGACGGCGGCACAAGGTAGACACTGTAGCACACTCCCCAGGAATAAGGTTTACACCACGATCATTGCTGGTATGTCAGGTTTATAAAAATGCATATGAAAATCAGTTCCTTCCAGGTCCTATTGATAGAAGGAAAGATTAAAACTTCTGCAGGTGATTTGCGTCCGAGTCTAAGACAACTGGCTGCCGGACTGCTGCTGCTCACTTCTCCGATAAACTACGGTTAACAGGTGCAAGGGTCTATTTGAAATGGGTCAAGGGATAATTATATAAGTGACAAAAATTAGCAATGTTTACATATCTTATGTCTTAACATATGAAATATATATTAATACTGCATATAGTAAATTAAATTTCATTTATTGCGTTTATCAAATAAGAACAAAGGAATTGATTGCTATGGACACGATTTAGAGGGATGAACGAAGAGTCTCTCCAAGAATTTAAAAATAAGCATCAGTGCCAGCTGGAAAAGTCCTTTATAAAGATTGAGACTCTGTTTAGGGAGGACTTACTATTTTTAAACTGCACATCTATTCTGTTTGAAGCACTCTTCGTTGCTAATCGCCTGCCTGATCTTCTACTTTTGTGCCAATAAGGTTAAAATTCTAAGTTGTTCAAGAATTATTAAAGTAAAAATGGAGAAAAAATAAGCTCACTAGAATTCATTAAGCTTTGTTTGCTTTCTTTGGATATATCATTCGGTTCCCCATTAATAGAATTCCAGAAGCTATCGTGTAACCGAGAACAGGAATCTGATGTGGGTTGAAAACAGATGGCGGCTGATGTATGTGGTGAAAGTATCTTGTTGTAAATGTGTAACGCAGGATGGGCGTTCAAGGTTGCCATTTATGAGACGACGAATGTGGTAAGAAACAGAACAGCCCCATTAGAGACGCCTCATGAGGTGAAGCAAGGTGAAATGCTAGACTCCAGATTCCAAATGAAACTTGCATTTTCAGCGAGAAAGTTTTGAGTATCCTTATACATAGTGGTCTTTACAGAAAATACTTTCTTGTGAACGATCTCCGCTGGTTATATATAGTTGGACAAAACACGAATATCCAACAGAGAGAGAGAGAGAGAGAGAGAGAGAGAGAGAGAGAGAGAGAGAGAAAACAAAAATTGTCATCTAATGTATTTCCTATATCATGAAAACTGAATAAACATTGATCAAAATATCTTTTAATCCCAGACTAAAAGGTTATCAATTGTTGTTAATAACGGTTTCGCATCATACAGCAAATTGGAAATTTCACTTGATTTGCATAGAATTGAGGTCCGAAATGAGTGATGTTCTGATACAAACAATTGACTGCAATTTAGCTTTGCTATCAGGGTAATTATACTATTTGTTCAGATTGTCAAAAAACATATATACCAAACTAAGGAAACTTGGTTGGTATGTCGAATTATACCAAATCTATTACAAAAATATACTCAGGCTTTTGTGAGTTCACTGAGGATAGAAATAAGAGACTGACGACTGCTGAAGCAAAACACAATATACTCCCTAGCGCCTTAATGTTATCAGAATTTTATGTAGTTAAGCAGCGTTTAGAACAGGTAGCTAAATAATTTGAAAACTATTGTCACCAGGATTATGCAATTGCCCTCGTTATCTCACCTTTGAAAAAATTTAATGTATTTCACAGTATTTTCAAACTTATATAGAGATGTCACTATTGATAAAGCTGAGGGTTTGTTACAAATGAAGAAAGACAACCCAAAGCCTAATGCACGCACTGCATTAT
>NC_087216.1:47997441-47999941 GCF_015104395.2 Macrobrachium nipponense | reverse complement strand
CAATCCTCAGCACCTTTTATGTTCAATGGGGAGGTCCTCTGGACGCAGAACAGCTGAGGGATGTGGAAAGTGTCTATAAAAGACTAACAATAGATGATATGAGGAACATTTGCACAAAAGGTAATGAAGGCAACCAAACCCATCGTTGACTTGCAGCAACTACTGCAGTGGTCACATACAATTCCGGTTACTTGTAATCCGATAAGAAAGTATGCTACAAAACTACTTAAACGTCAGGATAGCAAAGAGACATAACAATGGCAATTAATCAAGGAACTGGCTATTCCATCAAAGCCAGGATACCACTTACATACTACCACAAGGGTTTTGATGTCTCCAGGAATTTGCCCGTTTTCTACAAATGAATGTTTTCTATTTAAGTTTCTAATAACTTACTTAATTTTTTAGCTTTTAACTTTATTTTCACCCTCTCTCTATAATTCATAAAATGTCCTATAATCGTGTGAGAATGTTTTTATTACAATTTTATTTATAATTTTATGGGATTTTCTGTGATGATATTGAAGCGTCGAACTCTTTTTATGATAAATTGAATTTGTATTCTACTTTTAGTGTATAGTAATTATTTCGTATGATTATAATAAATAAAAAATATTTGACGTCATATAATTTGGGAGTATTTGCGTCTGAAAGTGTACTAATTTGGGTAAAAATTTTATATATGTTTTTCCTTTAATTTTCCATGCTCCTCCTTCAAGCTTTTGACACGTTTCAGTAAGTTTCTTGAGTGATTTGAGTAAATTTTAAGTCAGTCCGATAATTGTTTCTCACCTTTGGTCAAAATGCGAGGTCCACCCCCTTAATAAACTAAAATTACAATAAATACAGCAACTATTACTCCTCCAATATGTACCAGACAGACAGACAGAGGATCAACCTTTTTCTTTTATCAAAACTGAGGCACAACTTTTCCCGAAGCAATCGCAGAACCAATCATTTATCTTAGATGACTTTCTTTGAGAACCTTGATGCCTCTGGAACATTGCTCCAGCAGTTCCAGACTACGAGAGAGAGAAAAAAAGTTAAAGCTATAATATGGCAATGTAATAAAAAGAAATTCCAGTATTTTTTTCAATAAAGATATTTTGAAAAGTCGTTAACATGAGAGTATAACCAGATAAACGAGATTTTCAATATGAAGTGTTCTGGTAATGCTTCTTTACAAAAGACAAGCTTGATTGAAAATACCTGATTTTAAGTGGTTCTCACCATAATAAAATAAAAGTTATCTGACGTTAAAAATCATTTTTCATTCGGAATTAAAAATTACAATTCTACATCACTGATATTGTCTGACTTCATGAAAATTGACCGATAACCGCATTACCAAATTACTGCAGCTCTTGTCAGTCAGTCTTAAGTCAGTATCAAGTTATGTCATATTTACTGCCATTCTCTCTCCTCTTCTCTCTCTCGTCTCTCTCTCTCTCTCTCTTCTCTTCTCTCAAATCTTGTTCAAATGAAATTTTGCTTCTTTTTATCTGTCAACCTGGAAAAAATATTGTTTACAAAAATGAAATAAGATAAAGGCGGTGAAGGTAATGTTTGTGTTTTCAATGCGGATTCTGGAGATCTGAGACTTTTAGATAGCCTTAATTTCTTTGGCACAGAGAGTGCGCTTGTGTGTATAATAATTGTCTGCTTAAGTATTTATTTAGTTATTTATTTATTTACTTATTTATTTACTTATTTATTTATTACAGTAATTATTAACTTATGACAGGATATCAGTTACCATATAGTTGCAGAAAAGTTAGGCAATACACAACACCATTCATTTATATCAGGCCATAAGCTTACATCTTTATATTGTATTGTACGGAAGTTAGGGAAGAAATTATCTTCTTTTTTTATATTTCGTAACTATAGAGAAGTAAATAACACGCAGACCTAAACAGGCAAACCCCAAACCTATCTGAAAATAAAATTAAACGTTATTTTTGCATCAGAAATATTGTTTTAAGAGTTGAATAATACATATGATAAAAAATCACTGGTCATTGTTCTTTATATCCATTGTTCCTAACCAGGCGGCAGCTAGAACCTCGTTAGTGACGAAGCACTATCACTTATAATTGCCCTACGGTTTAGTGAATCGGATATTGAACGAAATGTGCGGCTTGATATACGGTAAAAAAAAAATATATATATATATATATATATATATATATATATATATATATATATATATATATATATATATATATATATTATATATATACTATATATATATATATATATATATATATATATATATATATATATATATATATGTGTGTGTGTGTGTGTGTGTGTGTGTGTGCGCGTTTGTGTGTTTGTGTGTGTGCGCATGTGTGTGTCTCTGTTTCAGTGTATATAATGGAGCACCATAAAATAGATTGTAAAATCCTTTTTAATTACCACGTTGATAATCTATTGTCACGCCAGTCCTGGTATAGACGTATGTAATTATAACCTCGAATAGTTCCCATCAAAATGT
>NC_087216.1:47987441-47992441 GCF_015104395.2 Macrobrachium nipponense | reverse complement strand
TATTGCATTTTTGGATAAATGCAAGTTTTTATTTCACTGGTGACAATAGTTATGTTAGCACAGAAACATTTTGCCGCTGGGAGATATTTACATTAGTAATTAAGTTTTAAAATGAAGCAAATTTATGACATTAATTTGCGTCATTATTCAATATTATAGGCATACGTTAATATCATAGAATTAATATTTGTATTAGAGCCCATAAATTAGTCTTACACTTAAATATAAGATTATCTTGTTTTTATAAATTCAAGCAGCGAATTACCTTGAGGCGATGCAAAGATAGCACTTGTGGTCTTGGGTTAGGTCATGCCATGGTAGTTAAGTATAGTGATGGCACTGTGCCAGGCGTGGCACTAGGGTCGTATTGGCCTAGTGGCTCTGTTACACACAATTTAAGATTGCCATGCAAGTAATTGTATGGGAGGAATATCAAAGATTCACATTGCCAGGAGATCTGGAAGTTGGCGCACTGCATAGGCAGAGTGTGAAGCAAAGTAAAAAGGTGAACCTTTATAAGGCATAAAATGAGTTTATAAATGATTAAAGTTGCAAGACGAAAATGTTACAATAAGAGTTTATGCTACAAAGTTATAAAAAGTATTAATGACAGTAGAAACCTGACATTCTGCTCTGGTTATAGGGGCCAAAGTTCTTCATAAGATACAGTAGACTCTGTGCCATATGGACAAGAGTGTGAGGAGAGCCCAGTAGCTCTCTCAGGCTACTTGGATGTTCTGTGCCCTTCACTCTTCGTCCTTGACCCTTTTTCAGGTCAATGATTTGATGTTGTAGGAGTTGTTGGTAAATAAAACCAAGTCCAAGGAAGATATTGGAGTACTACCTGTTCAGGCGGGTGCAGTGCCTACAATTTCTACCATTTGCCACCGCAGTGCTTTATATATATATATATATATATATATATATATATATATATATATATATATATATATATATATATATATATAATGTCTGTATGTGTGTGTGTATATATTACTTAAAAAATATTGTATTCGAATCGCTATAATTTCATTAATATTCCACTTACAGAAATTTTTTTTTATGTTACCATAATTTTTTTTCTTATATATATTTATTCTTTATTGACACGTTCAACTATGTATCAGCACATTGGCCATCAGGACTTTATAGAGATTAGGTGGGGGATGGCCAAAGTACAGGTTGGGATCCATTGGTATAATCGAACATGTGTCCCAGTATTTCTGTTTATATTATTTACATACACTTCTCATTTCAAATGATTCCCATTCAAAATATGCACCAGAACACTTCTCATATGAAATGATGGTTTTCAGCGAGTGTCTGTCCCTCTCGAAATAATTATTTTTATATTATTTTCTCTTGGCCCTGTGGCTATCATTTCGCAATGGAAGCGCAACCAGGCTACTTCTAATATCGGCTTTTATGTTTTATTTACGGTTATAAAAACTGGGATATATCTCCATATCCGCAAATATTTTTGCTGTATTATATATTTATGCTCCCGGCTGAAAAATATTGCGTAAAGACTGGGAATTGGTGTTCAGCTACATAACGAGTTATGAAATTGATTGTACTGCATGTCGGTTTTAATTGCTTCCAGTTGTGAATTCTGAGCAGGAGAGGAAAAGTTGTTCGGGTTGCCTCATAAATTTTATTGGCAAAGAAACAGCCTCTTTAAATAAACAACTTTAAGTTAATAAATAAAGAAACAGGATCTTTCGTCCTTTACTGTGGTCCTCATCAGTTGTACTGAAAGGTAATGACAAAGTGTTTATAAAGAAATAAAAGTAAAAGAAAGCTTTGCCATTACTTTTCAACACGGCTGAAGAGGACCTTCGTTGACGTTGAAAGCTACATTTTCTATGTACATTCAAATTAAACTTGGATTTCTACAGTGGCCTTTTTCTCAGCCATTTAAGACAAACAGAAGAATGTTTTCATTACTGATATTTTAATCATGATATAATGTTTTGATTCAGAAACAAACGCCATTAAAAATATGACGTTTTAGATAATCAACTCGATTATTTTTTTCAATATTTTCCCGTAAGATGAAGGGTAAAAGAAATTACGTAAATTACCTAAATATGACACTGTTATCATTGATAATTAAAATGCCCACCAAATAACCTAAACGGTGGATATCAATAAGCAATAACTGACTCTCTAGACATGATTTCTTTTATTTTACTTTATCTTTATTTATTTATTTATTTTGGAGGGCACTATCATACAGATTGCCGTCCACATTGTCGGTTACATAACACCTGCTTATTTCAAGAAGGAGCGCTTCAGTTGTGTGTTTTGTATGGTCTTTTCCTGCCCCCTCGGTGACCGCGAGTTAGATTCTCGGGCATTCCATTGAGGGGTCAGAGATGTGTATTTCTGGTGATAGAAGTTCACTCTTGACTTGGTTCGGAAGTCACGTAAAGCCGTTGGTTCCGTTGCTGAATAACCACTGGTTCCATGCAATGTAAAAACACCATACAAACAAAGAAATAATATTTGCTGCTCCACAGCAAATAATCCATCATAACGCTGCGGCATCAATCTTTTATGAATGATGCACCTAGCGCCATTATCAGTCTTAAATTAATCCTGGGATCATAATATTTGTATTCAATAAATCCCGCCGTTAGTTTCATGTATTTCAGTTTTAAGCAACGATTGAACTCATCACTATGACCTATGTCATCATGTACCTCATTCATCTTGCTTTCGATGCAATGAAGGACTAACATTATGGATTTACTGTTATTGGAAGCACAGGCCAGTGTATGTTTTTGTTTCATGTGTTCGGTAAAGAAATTTTTTTTCTATTGTACTTTATATGGTGAATCAGGGAGAATGCTTTATTAATTGTCAGTGAAAAAAAAGTTCCATAACAAAAGTGTCTTCCAAGATTTTAGAGAGAGAGAGAGAGAGAGAGAGAGAGAGAGAGAGAGAGAGAGAGAGAGAGAGAGACTACGAGGGTTAATAAAGCGAAGCATCAACTATATGTTAACGTCATGTGCAAATTGCACGACTTGAACAAACTGTTTTTGGAACGGCTTCTTTGTTTGATATTACAAGCAAATCTTCAGAATATAAATGTATTTTTCCTCCTTTAGTTTTGACACATTGATACAATGACTCTGAATATTCTTACAAGTATGTTCTTTAGCTTTATTGTGATCGAAATTGTGTTGTTTTCTATTTTATTAAAAAACAAATGTAATTTAACATGAACATTCAGCGAAGAAATATCGTAGTAAAAAGTAGATTGAAAATGTCGGTAACTTTAAATGATTTCAGTCCCTGCCGACCAGGCGCTTTTGAATACAAGAATTGCTATGCATTGTTCTATTCCTGAGTGGGAGATATGCCTTTTGCTAACTATTTTTCAGTTTGTATATTTTAAATCTATTAACTTTGGTTACCTGTCTCAATTTTTGTTCTGGAAATTATCTAGGTATCTTCTTTTCTATCTTTAACCAACTTGATTGAGCTTTATACAAATACTGATATTTCGCGACATTTTTCCTGATTATGAGAATTAATTCATTAAAGTGGGGTATATTCTACACTTGTCCCTATTTGGGGTCGCTGTAATGGTTTCAACACACTCCCCAATCTCCTTCGGTCCAGTGCATCCTCTTCGCTCAATCCCAACTCCCTCATATCTCTCTTCACACAGTCAATCCATCGCAATTTAGATTTACCTAACCTTCTCCTACCTGGTCGTCCTATATCCATCATCTTCCTTATCGGGCGGCCTTCCTCTCTGGTGCTATTTGGAGAGTGCTCTCTCACAAGGACGTTTCTAACTTTATCCTTTCTTGTAACTCCACATTGCCCTCTCAACATCTTCATCTCACTCATATCAATCGTGCTCTCATCTCATCTCTCTTAGTTGCGCATGTTTCGGGTGAGTACAACATTGCAGGTTTCACAACCTGGCGCTGGATCTTGCTCTTTAATTTTACCGGCATCCTACGATCCACACAGCACCCCCCTACATTTCCTCCAGCTACTCCACCCTGATTGTATCCTTCCGGTCAACTCTTCATCTAGGTCTCCTGTATTTTGAATCACAGACCCCAGATATTCAAAACTTTCTACCTCTCCTAACTTATGAAAATCCATCTCAAGGTCTACTTTTCTTTCTCTTTCTGCTTCCTCAGAATTACAGCTCATTCCAACACATACTATAAATTCTCTTGTTGGCAGTGCCTTCGTTAAATTCATCAGCTAAAACGCAATACTGACTAGGCCTAATTTGGAGATTCAAAATCGTGTTTAGCAGTAGTCATCTAGAAAATAAACCTACATCATGATTAAACTTCAAGTGTACTATAATTACACCATTTATAGCCTGCTGTTTACGGCAGTATATCCTATCAATTTGTTAATCTAGCATATGAAAAGACAAGTACTTGCAAAAGTTACTTTTATAAAAAAAAATCACTCAAAGTTATAAATCTTATTTCATTATATAAAATCCTTTCGCATCCTGACTCAGCACTACTTGTCGTTGCCACCGAGTCTTTTCCAGGTTGCTAAAACCCGTTCTCATAAATGGCATAAAAGGAAATACGAAACCACCTTGAGAATTGAGTGACAAAATATCTGAATTTAGTTTAAATTTGCTTGCGCTTTTGCAAGAACGTAAGAAAAAACCCAGACTGGTTCTGCAAACAGGCTTGTTCCATTTACTTTTAACGCAATATATTCAGCATAATAGATTTCTCGGGGGTTTTGGCCTTGCAAACTGCAATATGGATCTATGTTGCAGTAGGCTGTGCCGCGTCAAAAAGGACGTTTCTTCTCTTGACATGAAAGACAAGTTGACAAGAGATCGGAACGGATCTCATGAGCTTTTATATATATATATATAAAAAAAAAAGGTCGGCAAATGCCTCTCGTTTACCTTCAGGTTATTACTGGAGGCTTTACTGAAATTCGAACATCTAGCAACGAGACCTTGGGTGGGAAGAGAGAGAGAGAGAGAGAGAGAG
>NC_087216.1:47967441-47982441 GCF_015104395.2 Macrobrachium nipponense | reverse complement strand
TATATATATATATATATATATACATTAAACTATAAATGTCCTTTAATATCCAATTTGATCTACCTCGAAACTGATTTATTTTCATATATGTTAACAGAAGGGGGATTTTTTAGTTGATAATAATTTTGTCCTCCCGTGGATTCCAACATGCACGCAGAGGAGAAATCAGGACTTCAGTGGCATTACCGACTTGGTCAACAAGAGCTGAATAAGTTGTTACCGATTCCGACCTTACAAATCACTTTCGAACTCAGGTATTTGTAATTAGAATCGATATCTACCCACCTCTGCTATTTTAACAAAGTTGTACGTTTGCCATACGTAGCTATTTTTTTTTTATCACATCACTGTGATTCATATACATGTATTAAACTACGAATGTCCGTCAATATTCAATTCGTTCGACCTCGGAATTAATATATTTTCATTTATGTTAACCGAAGGGGATTTTTTTAGTTGATAACAATTTCGTCCTCCCATGGATTCGAACCAGCGCACAGAGGAGAAATCAGGACTTCAGTAGAGTTACCGACACGGCCAAAAAGTGAGATGTAAGTTGATACTAATTATGACCTTACAAATCACTGTCAAACTCAGGTATCTGGAATTAAAATCGATATCCATCTACCTCTGCCTCGTTAACAAAGTCGTACATTTTCCGTACGTGGCCATATAAATTTCTATCACATAACTGTGATTCATCTACAAAAGTATTTATTATCTAACTCGCTCTACCTCGGAGTTAATATATTTTCTTATATGTTAACCGAAGGGGTATTTTTCAGTTGATAATAATTTTGTCGTCTCGTGGATTCGAACAAGCGCACAGAGGAGAAATCAGGACTTCAGTGATGTACCAACAAGGGAGTTATAAGTTGATACTGGTTCTGAACTTAAAAATCACTGTCGAACTCAGGTATTTTTTGCTGTGGATCCTACTGCTCCAATTGTGTTTGTATTGCCGTGGTAAGCCCACTGCATTTTGATTTATGGTGTCCCTTGAAGTGAAATCCTGACATCCATTTATCATCATCTCATCTTAAATTAGTATTCTGACCGAACCCAGTTACCTGTCCTAATTAGTCCCATTCTTCTGATTATGTTTATTGTAAATATATGTGATTTTAGTTATCCTAAGAGTTTATCTAAAATTCTCCCTTCTAGTAAAGCCCTTAGCTAATTTTCTTTTCTTTTATATTCTAACCAATCGGGAATTATAGTCAGATTGCATTATCCCAGGTTTAGGATATAAAGGTGGCTTCTGGTTGATTAGAACTTCTTGCAGCCTGCAACATTGCAGCCATCAGCCAATAGTCCCGCTAGGCTGGATGCACGAGAAACGAACCATTTAGTATAAAATCCTTTAATAAGCACACAATTGAACAAAAGACCATAGCATAAGTATTGTGTATATATATAGAGAAAAATGTTAAAAGCATAGTTTTGCATCATCTTACTCTTCCTAACGATAATGTAAGCACGACTCTTCCCTATACTGCGGAATATATTTCCTTTTTGCTACGCCATCTTTGTATTGTTTAGAGCTTAAATTCCCAGCCAAATGCCACATTATTACTATTTGCCTAGTTGCATATGCTTTTTGGGGGCGCAAAGCTTTTGATAAGTAAGATTTACGGCATCCGAGACGCTCCAGAAATCTCTCAAGGGTAGAGGAATGGGAAAGTAGGTATGAGTGTGGTCCTTCCAACATATATTGTGAAGCTTAAATAGCGGAATGCCTTTAATCAGGAAATGTTATGAGGTTTGGAGGTCATTTGCCACCCAGAAAGGGAGTAATACCACATTTTTGTAATTTCATCAGTAATTATGAAATTTTTGAATAGTTACTTTGAAATTAATGGTCCTAAGCATTTTTTGTGGTATTTAGTGCTTAAGTGCTCTCTCTCTCTCATTAAAAGAGTTGCTGGGGTAAGAGCTACATGCACACACGCACACACACACAAGTCTCATTCTCTTCGGAGGCGTAGTCCATCAGCTGGTATCCCCAATATATCTCTGATTAAAAAAAAAAAATGTGAAATATTATATCGATTTACTTGAGAAAAAAGCAAAATGATTAGTGGTGTTTTTTATGGAGTCATTTGTAGCATTTATACAAACTTGTTCTTATGCAGATACTGGAACTCGTCCAGTAATTCCACGACGAATTAACTTGAGTTTCTTTGGACATAAAAATACTTTTCAAATTTTGGTCGTTTCATATATTCATATATTATTTTAAGAGAATTTGCTTTAGAAGTTAAGGAATTTCAGTTAAGTTACCAGTTTTATGGAACACAGTATTTCCAGTTGATCTAGGGAAGATAAAATTTTTCGGAGTCACCAACGAAAGGTGAAACATTTTCAAAACATTATTGCAGAAAAACTAAGCACTACACACACAAACACACAGATATGCACACAAAAACGTAATATATATATATATATATATATATATATATATATATATATATATATATATATATATATATATATATATATCATTAGAGCTACAAATGTCCTTTAATACCTAATTCACTCTACCTCGGAATTGATATATTTTCATATATTTACCGAAGGGGAATTTTTAGTTGATAATAATCTTGTCCCCCGTGGGATCGAACCACCGTCCAGTGACGGGAAACGAAATCAGAAACGGACAGTGACGCTATCGAGTCGGCCAGCAGAGAGGCTATAAGTTTATATCGATTCTGACCATTACAATCACCGTCGATCTTGGTGTTTTCGTAATTAGAATCGATATGAAACCCCTCAACCATGCTAGCCGATTCGAGCGTTTGACCAATGTAGCCTTGTTATGAAAACTTATCACATCACTGTGATCCATATAAATCATTCGAGCTATAAATGTCCTTTAATATCTAATTCGCTCTACCTCGGAATTGATATATTTTTCATATAGTACGAAACGGGAATTTTTAGTTGATAATAAATACGAAAACACCGAGATCGACGGTGATTTGTAATGGTCAGAATCGATATAAAATTATAGCTTCTCTGTTGGCCAACTAGATAGCGTCACTGTCCGTTTCTGATTTGCGTTTCCCATCCACTGGACGGTGGTTCGATCCATGGGGGGACGAGATTATTATCAACTAAAAATTCCCCTTCGGTACATATATGAAAATATAAATTCCGAGGTAGAGCGAATTAGATATTAAAGGACATGTAGCGTCGAATGATTTATATGAATCACGGTGATGTGATAAGTATTTTATATATATATATATATATATATATATATATATATATATATATATATATATATATATATATATATATATATATATATATATATATATATAAACAATATAGGAATAAAAAATTTCTGTATTTGTGATCGCGGGTGAATGGGGTTAGAAATACAAAAGTTCGTTATTCGAAATAGATGGTTCTGCCGTGTATATGTTTTTTTGGGGCGTTTTTTTTTACTTCATAGACCACAAACAGATCACAATAATAGACACTCAGGTCCTACATGGCAAAATAGATATAGGAATACAGGTATGTGAATAAAGACCTACCAAGAGAGTGACATTAGTTCTACCCCAGGCAAGGGCTGGCAGATGGACGCAAAATAAAAACCCTTGTTCTATTAACTTGAATGAGCCCTGGTGAACTAGCATAAAGGGCGCGATGTCATCCTCTTAGGATGGGATCGCTGGCCATGTCTTATGAAAATCGTCGTAAGTAACCCTATGATATCCTACACGTCTTAGGAGAAAGGATTTAGAGTGAAACACACGTTAACATAACGAAAGTATGTGAATTATAAAAAAAGAATAAAAAAAAACCCTTTTTGTGATATGTAGCGGTTAGATATATGTGATAAAGAATATCGATTTGGCTGTTGCAATGTTTTTTTTTTTTTTTTTTTTTTTTGGCATCTTGACGTTTTGGCGAGGTGGGTAAAGTGATTAGATAGATGCACACCTTTCCCGTTGTAGTATATAACAACCCTTTTTTTCCTTGAACATCTCTCACTCTGAAAGAAACCCGTTGGCAATCTCATATTGATGAAGGAATCGCGGTTTTGAGAAGCTCTTAGAGTGTTATTTTCTGTTGTGTGGATTTTATGTCATTCATTTTCTCTCTCCCAACTAAAAGTTGATGTGACATAGATGGTTGGATTAGAAACAAAAGATTTTCATTTAGTAATTTTATTAACTGAAAAATCGGAGATCTGAGCTCCGATTTTCAGTTGATGAAATTACTTAATGAAAATCTTTTGTTTTCTAATCCAATAATCCAACTATCTAAGTTCACATAAACTTTCACTTGAAAGAAAGAAAAGATATGCATATATACATACTATATATATATATATATGCTTAAAAAATCACAGTAGATGCAGTGACTTCATAAATAAGCGAATACACGGGAAATGATAGACAGGAATCCAAGCGCTTTCGTCTTTATTCAGACATCGTCAAGGAGCTACTAAAGTACAATCGGAGAGGAAGGCCTCAGGTACAAACAAGATCAGGAATACCAGATGGTTAATTATCAAAAGGGTAAAATTAAAAAGGGATAATCCAGGATTATCGGATATCACACGGTCACAAACTTAAACAGATTCTGACCCTAACCGAAATTACAAAGTATCTTTACAGTCCAAAACATGTAAAACTTAATATATTAATTTTGTTGCTTATATTTATCTACAACTTTTTTCATTATGAAAGCATCAAGTTTAAATAAACCAAGACTTAAATTTAGAACATTTCTATTATTTGACTTGATAAACAAGATTCAATGATATTCCTTTTAACTGTGTCCATTACATGGGACTAAGGCTCTTGCTTGACTCCAGTTAATAGGATGGTCTAAATCTCTTCATATGTACAAATAATGCATTCGATATTTGCCCAGTTCTCACAGAATATTGATGTTGCTTAAGACGCTGTGAAAGAGATTTGCCACAGTCTGTCCGTAATAGATTTTATCACACTTTTTGCAAGGAATTTCATATATGCAGCCTGGAAGATCTTTAGGAGAATTTTTGATTACTAAAACTCTTGACATTAATATTACTGAAAACAACATTTATGTTAAAAAAGCTTTAAAATTCTAGGAATATCTAAAAACCTTTCATCATAAGGTAATTTTTAGAATGTTATGCTTACTAAATTCAAGTTTGTCATTAGTTGAATAAAAATGTTTTTCTAGCTCTTTTCCATGCCACATCTATAAAAGTCCTTGGGTATTTAAGTTTCAATGCAATATCATAAAATAGTTTTATTCAGCGTCAATAAACTGCGGGCTACAGACACGTAAAGCCCTTAGGAACATCCCAGAAAAAACAGAGAATTTAACATTTTGATGGTGATTGGAGTAGTAATGAACAAAAGAGGCAATATTAGTTGATTTTCGAAAGACTGAAAAGGTGAAATTTCTATCATTTCTATGACAGTTACATCAAGAAAACAATTCAATTACAATTTCTTTCTCCTCTACAGTAAATTTTATAGAACGGGACTAAATTATTGAGATTATTAAGGAATTCCTGGAGGTTTTCGTGAACTGGCCAAATCAGAATATCATCCACGTATTTAAACCAAATAACTTTTTGGGGCAAAATTCTTGGTAAGAGTTTTGTCTCAAAAAATTCCATGTAAATATTGCTAAGGACAGGAGATAAGGGATTACCCATGGCCATGCCAAACTTTTGTACAAAAAATTCCCCATTAAAACAAAATTTACTATCTTTGATACATAACCTTATGAGACTAATGAGATTTTCTACACTTAAGGGAATGTCATGACGCTCTAATTCCTCTTCCAAATATTCAAGTAAGTCATCTACAGGCACTTTTGTAAATAAAGAGACAACATCAAAACTAACCATATTAAAATCATAATTCAAATTTAAACTATTCAATTTGTTTATAAAATCAACATTGTTTTTAACATTCGTGTTAGAAATATTTCCTACCAAAGGAGTAAGAATTTTTACAAGCCATTTAGATAAATATACGAAACTGAGCCCACTGAACTAATGATTGGTCTGATAGGGTTATTGATTTTATGTGTCTTGACTAAACCATACATGTAAGGTAGGGAGGCGCATTGCGGTGTAAACTGTTTAATTAAATGGTCCAAGCCCTTCATGATTAATTTATCTGACAAACCAGTGGATAGTGCTACGACAGCGGCTTTGGGATATGGGTTAAGCTTTGGTGTATTTAATGGTAACCTGGACTGTGTCGACATCTCAAAATCCTTTTGTTATTTAGAAAAATTGAATCAAAACCTATGCCCTGATGATATCAATATTTGTAAAGGTATTGTGTATGGTGCTATGAGTAAACCTTCTCCCCCTAATGTACCCAGTGAGATTTCTCCAGGCTTTTAAGAAAATTAAAGAAGACGAAACAGTGAAGGTGACAAAAGCAGATAAATCTAATGCAGTGGTAATTATGGATAAAAGTGACTATATAAGTAAAATAATGACATTGCTAAATGACACTGATACTTATACGAAACTGAGGTCTGACCCTACACAGACAGTTAACTCCATTTTAATAAAAAAATTAAATCCATTTTGAAGGGCTTGGACCATTTAATTAAACAGTTTACACCGCAATGCGCCTCCCTACCTTACATGTATGGTTTAGTCAAGACACATAAAATCATAACCCTTATCAGACCAATCATTAGTTCAGTGGGCTCAGTTTCGTATAATTTATCTAAATGGCTTGTAAAAATTCTTACTCCTTTGGTAGGAAATATTTCTAACACGAATGTTAAAAACAATGTTGATTTTATAAACAAATTATTGAATAGTTTAAATTTGAATTATGATTTTAATATGGTTAGTTTTGATGTTGTCTCTTTATTTACAAAAGTGCCTGTAGATGACTTACTTGAATATTTGGAAGAGGAATTAGAACGTCATGACATTCCCTTAAGTGTAGAAAATCTCATTAGTCTCATAAGGTTATGTATCAAAGATAGTAAATTTTGTTTTAATGGGGAATTTTTTGTACAAAAGTTTGGCATGGCCATGGGTAATCCCTTATCTCCTGTCCTGAGCAATATTTACATGGAATTTTTTGAGACAAAAACTCTTACCAAGAATTTTGCCCCAAAAAGTTATTTGGTTTAGATACGTGGATGATATATTCTGTATTTGGCCAGTTCACGAAAACCTCCAGGAATTCCTTAATAATCTCAATAATTTAGTCCCTTCTATAAAATTTACTGTAGAGGAGAAAGAAATTGTAATTTGAATTTTCTTGATGTAACTGTCCATAGAAATGATAGAAATTTCACCTTTTCAGTCTTTCGAAAATCAACTAATATTGCCTCTTTTGCTCATTACTACTCCAATCACCATCAAAATGTTAAATTCTCTGTTTTTTTCTGGGATGTTCCAATAATTGGGCTTTACGTGTCTGTAGCCCGCAGTTTATTGACGCTGAAATTAAAACTATTTATGATATTGCATTGAAACTTAAATACCCAAGGACTTTTGTAGATGTGGCATGGAAAAGAGCTAGAAAAAACATTTTATTCAACTAATGACAAACTTGAATTTAGTAAGCATAACATTCTAAAATTTACCTTATGATGAAAGGTTTTTAAATATTCCTAGAATTCTAAAGCTTTTTAATAATGTTGTTTTCAGTAATATTAACGTCAAGAGTTTAGTACTCAAAAATTCTCTTAAAGATCTTCCAGGCTGCATATATGAAATTCCCTTGCAAAAAGTGTGATAAAATCTATTACGGACAGACTGGCAAATCTCTTTCACAGCGTCTTAAGCAACATCAATATTCTGTGAGAACTGGGCAAATATCGAATGATTGATTTGTACATATGAGAGATTTAGAACATCCTATTAACTGGAGTCAAGCAAGAGCCTTAGTCCCATGTAATGACACAGTTAAAAGGAATATCATTGAATCTTGTTTTATCAAGTCAAATAATAGAAATGTTCTAAATTTAAGTCTTGGTTTATTTAAACTTGATGCTTTCATAATGAAAAAAGTTGTAGATAAATATAAGCAACAAAATTAATATATTAAGTTTTTACATGTTTTGGACTGTAAAGATACTTTGTAATTTCGGTTAGGGTCAGAATCTGTTTAAGTTTGTGACCGTGTGATATCCGATAATCCTGGATTATCCCTTTTAATTTTTACCCTTTTGATAATTAACCATCTGGTATTCCTGATCTTGTTTGTACCTGAGGCCTTCCTCTCCGATTGGACTTTAGTAGCTCCTTGACGATGTCTGAATAAAGACGAAAGCGCTTGGATTCCTGTCTATCGTTTCCCGTGGTATTCGCTTATATATATATATATATATATATATATATATATATATATATATATATATATATATATATATATATATATATATATGTATGTATGATATATATATATATATATATATATATATATATATATATATATATATATATATATATATATATATATATATATATATATATATATATAAGCGAATACCACGGGAAACGATAGACAGGAATCCAAGCGCTTTCGTCTTTATTCAGACATCGTCAAGGAGCTACTAAAGTACAATCGGAGAGGAAGGCCTCAAGGTACAAACAAGATCAGGAATACCAGATGGTTAATTATCAAAATGGGTAAAAATTAAAAGGGATAATCCAGGATTATCGGATATCACACGGTCACAAACTTAAACAGATTCTGACCCTAACCGAAATTACAAAGTATCTTTACAGTCCAAAACATATATATATACATACATATAATATATATGTATGTAATATATATATATATATATATATAGTATATATATATATATTATATATATATATAATATATATATATATCTATATATATATTTATATATATATATATATATATATGGATATATATATATATATATATATATATTATATATATATATAATATTATAATATATATATATATATATATATATATATATATATGTATAACAGAATCAGAAAGTTAGGAACGTGATAAATCCATAAATAAAGATAAAGTGCCACGAAGGAAAAATAAACGAAGGAGTCTGCGAGATCTTTCGGCTGAAAAGCCCTTTACTGAAGCAGCTACTGACAAAAATACGAGAAAAAACAATACAAGAAGTTCGTATAACTGACAGATAGGGATTATAAAAGGATTAGTGCCTAGAATCCGACACACCTGGAAGATAAGAAACCTTCCCAAACAAGCATAAACAAAGGGTGCAATTAAAGGTTTAAGACAATCATCTCAGATACAATCTCCAGACAATTAAAGGATTATAGGGTGACAGCTATACGGGACCTGGTAGACAAAACCCATATTCACAAAAATGCAGACATACATTACAATAAAAAAAAAAAAAAAAAAAAAATTTTATTAACACTAAGGCAACTGATTTTTATTTAAGTCAGTAATATATATTTGAGGTCATTTTTAAACATGTTACAGATACAAGGGTCTAAATGAAAAAGGCCACGACTAACATTGAAATTACAATGAAAAGTAAGTTGTATTAATGCAGATTCTAAAAGATTTCGTGATAAGACATCTCTTGACCGTGCAATTACTGAACTATCAATCCAATTAATTCGGTGGTTGTTTTCACTTAAATGAATAAATAATGCATTAGATTTTTGTCCAGTTTTTACAGAGTATTTATGCTGGCTTAGCCTTACTTCTAAGCCCTTGCTCGACTGTCCGAGGTAGAATGAGGGACAATCCATACATGGAATTTTATATATTATGTTGTTGCTTTCTCTGGGGCCATTTTTTATTAACATTCTTTTTAGTGTGTTATTATAGGAAGAAACAAGGTTGACGTTTAAAAGCTTTTAACAATGGTTTAATGGTTTCAAATCCGTTAAAATAAGGCAAACTGAGAATGTTCTTAGAATTTTCTTTCTGTGTGTTTGTTTTCAGTATAAAACTTTTTGTGGGCTTTATTATAACAAATGTCTAATATATGTGAAGGATAGCATAAATCTTTCCCTATTTTTCTTATGTATTCAATTTCTTGATCCAAATATTGTGGACTGACAATTCGCCAATGCTCGTAAAAAACATAGAGGAAAAAAATTGATATTTTTATATTAAGATGGTGGCCTGAGAAGAAATGAACATAAGTTAAGTTGTTAGTCGGTTTTCCTATAAATACTGAATTTACATTGAAATGGTTCTCTATGTATCAAAACGTCTAAGAAAGGGAGGCAATTGTCTTTTTCTAATTCTAGAGTAAACTTAATCGATGGTACCTGGTTATTTAATTTAGAGAGTAAATCATTTACATCAATACCGACAGGAAGAACAGCTAAACAATCATCAACGTAACGATACCACTTTACAGGAATGAATGATATTAGGTAAGTAGCGTTTTTCGAAAAAATTCCATATACAGGTTTGAGAGCAATGGTGATAAAGGATTTCCCATTGCCATGCCAAAAAATTTGTTGATAAAATTCACCATTGAATATAAACTTACAATCACAAATGCACAAACCTCGTGAGTGAAATAATGTGACTTATAGGTAGAGGTAATTCATGCTGAGTTAGTTCATTGCTAAGATATTCTAAAAATAAGAGTCTATAGGGACTTTAGTAAAAAAGAGAAACATACGTCAAAACTAACGAATCTAATCAGTAGGGGCAAAGAGCAATTTTTGCTAAATTTAATTTATGCAACTAAATCTAGAGAATTATATATATGAGAATCGGAGATGGTTCCAAGTAACGGGGACAAGATCTTAGTGATATATTTCGAGAGTTTATATGAAATTGAACCAACAGTACTGATAATAGGCCGCATATGGGTTATTTTCTTTGTGCGTTTTGACTAATCCATATAAGTAAGGTAGCGAAGGAGAATTGACTGACAATTTGCCTAGTAGTTCTGTTTTATCTTTAAGGATACTTTTCACTATGCTATTGAAGTTTTTTATGACTTGATCAAGAGGATTTTTTGTTAGTTTTTTATAAGTCACATCATCATCCAGTAGGCTTGCATACGTGATATGTAGTCAGCTTTATCTAAATTACTTATACTATTTGACTTATCAGCTTTTGTGATGTGGATAGTATTGTCCTTTTTAAGATCGGTCAAACTTTTCTTATAGCGAGCAGGGAAGTTACTTTCATGCTTAACATTGGCAGCTCCGTAAACAATACCTTTAATCATGTCGACATGATTTTTGAGGAAGATCACAATATTTTTCAAATTTACTTAGGGATGACCCAATCATTAAAGCCGAAGGTCTACTTGTTGCAAAGAAAGATAAACCATATCCAAGCGCACTCACAACATTTTCACTTATTTGTTTACTAGATAAGTTAACAACACAATCTTGACGTGCACAATTAGTCCAATCACTGCTATCAATAAGATTTTTTAGTTTTCTGTCGAGTTTCCTTTTCAGGGCATCTGTAGTCCTACGTAGTTTTTCGTAAATTTCCCGTCGCAGCGAGTCCTTCAATCAGCCGGGATAGAATGATTGAAAGAGATCCTTGTTCTTTCCAGTTCCTTGAATTTTTCCTTCTCTTCTTGCTTGGCGGCTGCTATGTGCTGTTTCAACATCATGGCACTAAATTCATTGAATGGGTGATTGTCATATCTTCTTAGACGGCGTGGCAGCAAGGATTTAGGGAGCACTTGTTCAGAAAGGCACTTCTTCAGGAACTTAAGACGAATTCTGGTTGAATGTGCAGCCACAAGAGACTTGGAGAAGGTAGTGACAACACATCTCAAAAGAGGAAACAGGATAGCGAAAGTAAACGTGGCCCTCATTATGTATAACAGAATCACGAAAGTTAGGAACGTGATAAATCCATAAATAAAGATAAATGCCACGAAGGAAAAATAAACGAAGGAGTCTGCGAGATCTTTCGGCTGAAAAGCCCTTTACTGAAGCAGCTACTGACAAAAATACGAGAAAAAACAATACAAGAAGGTTCGTATAACTGACAGATTATAAAAGGATTAGTGCCTAGAATCCGACACACCTGGAAGATAAGAAACCTTCCCAAACAAGCATAAACAAAGGGTGCAATTAAAGGTTTAAGACAATCATCTCAGATACAATCTCCAGACAATTAAAGGATTATAGGTGACAGCTATACGGGACCTGGTAGACAAACCATATTCACAAAAATGACAGACATACATTACAATAAAAAAAAAAAAAAAAAATTTTATTACACTAGGCAACTGATTTTTATTTAAGTCAGTAATTATATATTTGAGGTCATTCTTAAACATGTTACAGATACAAGGGTCTAAGTGAAAAGTATCCTTAAAGATAAACAGAACTACTAGGCAAATTGTCAGTCAATTCTCCTTCGCTACCTTACTTATATGGATTAGTCAAAACGCACAAAGAAAATAACCCTATGCGGCCTATTATCAGTACTGTTGGTTCAATTTCATATAAACTCTCGAAATGATATCACTAAGATCTTGTCCCCGTTACTTGGAACCATCTCCGATTCTCATATATATAATTCTCTAGATTTAGTTGATAAATTATACAAAATTGCTCTTTGCCCTACTGATAGATTCGTTAGTTTTGACGTATGTTCTCTTTTTACTAAAGTCCCTATAGACTCTATTTTAGAATATCTTAGCAATGAACTAACTCAGCATGAATTACCTCTACCTATAAGTCACATTATTTCACTCACGAGTTTGTGCATTTGTGATTGTAAGTTTATATTCAATGGTGAATTTTATCAACAAATTTTTGGCATGGCAATGGGAAATCCTTTATCACCATTGCTCTCAAACCTGTATATGGAATTTTTTCGAAAAACGCTACTTACCTAATATCATTCATATTCCTGTAAAGTGGTATCGTTACGTTGATGATTGTTTAGCTGTTCTTCCTGTCGGTATTGATGTAAATGATTTACTCTCTAAATTAAATAACCAGGTACATCGATTAAGTTTACTCTAGAATTAGAAAAAGACAATTGCCTCCCTTTCTTAGACGTTTTGATACATAGAGAACCATTTCAATGTAAATTCAGTATTTATAGGAAACCGACTAAACACTTAACTTATGTTTCATTTCTTCTCAGGCCACAATCTTAATATAAAAATATCAATTTTTTCCTCTATGTTTTTACGAGCATTGCGAATTGTCAGTCCACAATATTTGGATCAAGAAATTGAATACATAAGAAAAATAGGGAAAGATTTATGCTATCCTTCACATATATTAGACATTTGTTATAATAAAGCCCACAAAAAGTTTTATACTGAAAACAAAACACACAGAAAGAAAATTCTAAGAACATTCTCAGTTTGCCTTATTTTAACGGATTTGAAACCATTAAACCATTGTTAAAGCTTTTAACGTCAACCTTGTTTCTTCCTATAATAACACACTAAAAAGAATGTTAATAAAAAATGGCCCCAGAGAAAGCAACAACATAATATATAAAATTCCATGTATGGATTGTCCCTCATTCTACCTCGGACAGTCGAGCAAGGGCTTAGAAGTAAGGCTAAGCCAGCATAAATACTCTGTAAAACTGGACAAAAATCTAATGCATTATTTATTCATTAAGTGAAAACAACCACCGAATTAATTGGATTGATAGTTCAGTAATTGCACGGTCAAGAGATGTCTTATCACGAAATCTTTTAGAATCTGCTTTAATACAACTTACTTTTCATTGTAATTTCAATGTTAGTCGTGGCCTTTTTTCATTAGGACCCTTGTATCTGTAACATGTTTAAGAATGACCTCAAATATATAATTACTGACTTAAATAAAAATCAGTTGCCTTAGTGTTAATAAATTTTTTTTTTTTTATTGTAATGTATGTCTGTCATTTTTTGTGAATATGGTTTGTCTACCAGGTCCCGTATAGCTGTCACCTATAATCCTTTAATTGTCTGGAGATTGTATCTGAGATGATTGTCTTAAACCTTTAATTGCACCCTTTGTTTATGCTTGTTTGGGAAGGTTTCTTATCTTCCAGGTGGTGTCGGATTCTAGGCACTAATCCTTTTATAATCCCTATCTGTCAGTTATACGAACCTTCTTGTATTGTTTTTTCTCGTATTTTTGTCAGTAGCTGCTTCAGTAAAGGGCTTTTCAGCCGAAAGATCTCGCAGACTCCTTCGTTTATTTTTCCTTCGTGGCATTTATCTTTATATATATATATATATATATATATATATATATATATATATATATATATATATATATATATATATATATATATATATATATATATATATATATATATATCTATATATATATATATATATATATATATAAAATGCATATATCTTAAGGCACTGGTTAGACATGAGAATAGACGTATGTATTAAAATAAATGGGGTTGATAACCATAGCTCTTGCCGGTTAGAAACAGATGCAAGACAGTGAATTCCTCAAAATACTGAGATAATAAACAAATAGAAAACACGTCGTGTGTAGAAACGAGATCGCAAACACATTACAGAGATTATGAGGTAAATCACAAGGAGGTTACTTCAGGTCGTTACAGGTCACCAAGTACGTGCACTAGGTGATCTTGTACATGGGAACACAACAGCGTGCGTACGTTCGTGTGTTCAGTAGCATGCGTGTATCCGTACGTCTGTTATTCAGTGTACATACGTATGACGGTATAGAACTGAATGAGATATAATATCTAGTATGTGAATTAAAGCGGCAATTAGACGACAAACTGTCGTAGTGGTCACAAGAGACTTTGGCGGTAAGATACGTCAGAATGTGAAGACTTTGAAAAAAAGTTATACCTTTTTATGTAGGGACATTAGGTTCAGTCTAGAGAAAGGGAAGTGCGACGCGACACTCATTTATTGACGAACTTTAACATTTCATTGTTTGATAATTATATTCTCATTTTCAGATGGATTCAAAGTCACTATTTAGAAAAATGGATTTTTCTAGACTTGTGTTGACTTTTTAGTTGGGCAGAAAGAGATAAAGATGGGGTACTTCCTTTACTTGAATATGATTTCGGGAAG
>NC_087216.1:47947337-47966941 GCF_015104395.2 Macrobrachium nipponense | reverse complement strand
CTTCCCGAAATCATATTCAAGTAAGTACCCCATCTTTATCTCTTTCTGCCCAACTAAAAAGTCAACACAAGTCTAGAAAAATCCATTTTTCTAAATAGTGACTTTGAATCCATCTGAAAATGAGAATATAATTATCAAACAATGAAATGTTAAAGTTCGTCAATAAATGAGTGTCGCGTCGCACTTCCCTTTCTCTAGACTGAACCTAATGTCACTACATAAAAGGTATTAACTTTTTCAAAGTCTTCACATTCTGACGTATCTTACCGCCAAAGTCTCTTGTGACCACTACGACAGTTTGTCGCCTAATTGCCGCTTTAATTCAACAATACTAGATATTATATCTCATTCAGTTCTATCCGTCATACGTATTGTACACTGAATAACAGACGTACGGATACACGCATGCTACTGAACAACCACGAACGTACGCACGCTGTTGTGTTCCCATGTACAAGATCACCTAGTGCACGTACTTGGTGACCTGTAACGAACTGAAGTAACCTCCCTTGTGATTTACCTCATATCTCTGTAATGTGTTTGCGATCTCGTTTCTACACACGATGTTTTCTATTTGTTTATTATCTCAGTATTTTGAGGAATTCACTGTCATGCATCTGTTTCTAACCGGCAAAGAGCTATGGGTTATCAACCCCATTTATTTTAATACATACGTCTATTCTCAGTCTAACCAGAGTGCTTAAGATATATGCTTTTTATATATATATATATATATATATATATATATATATATATATATATATATCAATATATATATATATATATATATATGTAGTATATGCACATATCTTTTCTTTCTCTCAAGTGAAAGTTGATGTGACTTAGATAGTTGGATTATTGGATTAGAAACAAAAGATTTTCATTAAGTAATTTCATCAACTGAAAAATCGGAGCTCAGATCTCCGATTTTTCAGTTAATAAAATTACTAAATGAAAATCTTTTGTTTCAATCCAACCATCTATGTCACATAACTAACTTTTAGTTGGGAGAGAGAAAATGAATGACATAAAACTCCACACAACAGAAAAATAACACTCTAAGAGCTTCTCAAAACCGCGATTCCTTCATCAATATGAGATTGCCAACGGGTTTCTTTCAGAGTGAGAGATGTTCAAGGAAAAAAAGGGTGTTATATACTACAACGGAAAGGTGTGCATCATCTAATCACTTTACCCACCTCGCCAAAACGTCAAGATGCCAAAAAAAAAAAAAAAAAAAAAAAAAAAAACATTGCAACAGCCAAATCGATATTCTTTATCACATATATCTAACCGCTACATATCACAAAAAGGGTTTTTTTTTATTCTTTTTTATAATTCACATACTTTCGTTATTAACGTGTGTTTCACTCTAAATCCTTTCTCCTAAGACGTGTAGGATATCATAGGGTTACTTACGACGATTTTCATAAGACAATGCCAGCGATCCCATCCTAAGAGGATGACATCGCTCCCTTTATGCTAGTTCACAGGGCTCATTCAAGTTAATAGAACAAGGGATTTTTGCGTCCATCTGCCAGCCCTTGCCTGGGGTAGAACTAATGTCCACTCTCTTGGTAGGTCTTTATTCACATACCTATATTCCTATATCTATTTTGCCATGTAGGACCTGAGTGTCTATTATTGTGATCTGTTTGTGGTCTATGAAGTAAAAAAAAAAACGCCCAAAACAAAAAAAAAAACATATACACGGCAGAACCATCTATTTCGAATAACGAACTTTTGTATTTCTAACCCCATTCACCCGCGATCACAAATACAGAAATTTTTTATTCCTATATTGTTATATATATATATATATATATATATATATATATATATATATATATATATACCATATATATATATATATATATATATATACATATATACATATATATATATATATATATACTATATATATATATATATATATAGATATATATATATATATATATATATATATATATATATATATATATATATATATATATAGATAAATACTTAATCACATCACCGTGATTCATATAAATCATTCGAGCTACAAATGTCCTTTAATATCTAATTCGCTCTACCTCGGAATTTATATATTTTCATATATGTACCGAAGGGGAATTTTTAGTTGATAATAATCTCGTCCCCCCATGGGATCGAACCACCGTCCAGTGGATGGGAAACGAAATCAGAAACGGACAGTGACGCTATCGAGTTGGCCAACAGAGAAGCTATAATTTTATATCGATTCTGACCATTACAAATCACCGTCGATCTCGGTGTTTTCGTATTTATTATCAACTAAAAATTCCCTTTCGGTACATATATGAAAATATATCAATTCCGAGGTAGAGCGAATTAGATATTAAAGGACATTTATAGCTCGAATGATTTATATGGATCACAGTGATGTGATAAGTATTCATAACAAGGCTACATTGGTCAAACGCTCGAATCGGCTAGCATGGTTGAGGGGGTTTCATATCGATTCTAATTACGAAAACACCAAGATCGACGGTGATTTGTAATGGTCAGAATCGATATAAACTTATAGCCTCTCTGCTGGCCGACTCGATAGCGTCACTGTCCGTTTCTGATTTCGTTTCCCGTCCACTGGACGGTGGTTCGATCCCATGGGGGGACAAAATTATTATCAAACTAAAAAATTCACCCCTTCGGTAAATATATGAAATATATCAATTCCGACCGGTAGAGTGAATTAGGTATTAAAGAAAGGACATTTGTAGCTAATGATAGATATATAGATATATATATATATATATATATATATATATATATATATATATATATATATATTACGTTTTTGTGTGCATATCTGTGTGTTTGTGTGTGTAGTGCTTAGTTTTTCTGCAATAATGTTTTGAAAATGTTTCACCTTTCGTTGGTGACTCCGAAAAATTTTATTTTATCTTCCCTAGATCAACTGGAAATACTGTGTTCCATAAAACTGGTAACTTAACTGAAATTCCTTAACTTCTAAAGCAAATTCTCTTAAAAAATATATGAATATATGAAACGACCAAAATTTGAAAAGTATTTTTATGTCCAAAGAAACTCAAGTTAATTCGTCGTGGAATTACTGGACGAGTTCCAGTATCTGCATAAGAACAAGTTTGTATAAATGCTACAAATGACTCCATAAAAAAACACCACTAATCATTTTTGCTTTTTCTCAAGTAAATCGATATTATATATTTCACTTTTTTTTTTTTTTAATCAGAGATATATTGGGGATACCAGCTGATGGACTACGCCTCCGAAGAGAATGAGACTTGTGTGTGTGTGCGTGTGTGCATGTAGCTCTTACCCCAGCAACTCTTTTAATGAGAGAGAGAGAGCACTTAAGCACTAAATACCACAAAAAATGCTTAGGACCATTAATTTCAAAGTAACTATTCAAAAATTTCATAATTACTGATGAAATTACAAAAATGTGGTATTACTCCCTTTCTGGGTGGCAAATGACCTCCAAACCTCATAACATTTCCCGAGTTAAAGGCATTCCATATTTAAGCTTCACAATATATGTTGGAAGGACCACACTCATACCTACTTTCCCATTCCTCTACCCTTGAGAGATTTCTGGAGCGTCTCGGATGCCGTAAATCTTACTTATCAAAAGCTTTGCGCCCCAACAAAAAGCATATGCAACATAGGCAATAGTAATAATGTGGCATTTGGCTGGGAATTAAGCTCTAAACAATACAAAGATGGCGTAGCAAAAGGAAATATATTCCGCAGTATAGGGAAGAGTCGTGCTTACATTATCGTTAGGAAGAGTAAGATGATGCAAAACTATGCTTTTAACATTTTTCTCTATATATATACACAATACTTATGCTATGGTCTTTTGTTCAATTGTGTGCTTATTAAAGGATTTTATACTAAATGGTTCGTTTCTCGTGCATCCAGCCTAGCGGGACTATTGGCTGATGGCTGCAATGTTGCAGGCTGCAAGAAGTTCTAATCAACCAGAAGCCACCTTTATATCCTAAACCTGGGATAATGCAATCTGACTATAATTCCCGATTGGTTAGAATATAAAAGAAAAGAAAATTAGCTAAGGGCTTTACTAGAAGGGAGAATTTTAGATAAACTCTTAGGATAACTAAAATCACATATATTTACAATAAACATAATCAGAAGAATGGGACTAATTAGGACAGGTAACTGGGTTCGGTCAGAATACTAATTTAAGATGAGATGATGATAAATGGATGTCAGGATTTCACTTCAAGGGACACCATAAATCAAAATGCAGTGGGCTTACCACGGCAAGACAAACACAATTGGAGCAGTAGGATCCCACAGCAAAAAATACCTGAGTTCGACAGTGTTTTTAAGTTTCGAAACCAGTATCAACTTATAACTCCCTTGTTGGTACATCACTGAAGTCCTGATTTTCTCTCTGTGCGCTTGTTCGAATCCACGAGACGACAAAATTATTATCAACTGAAAAATACCCCTTCGGTTAACATATAAGAAAATATATTAACTCCGAGGTAGAGCGAGTCAGATAATAAATACATTTGTATATGAATGTCTGTATATGAATCACAGTTATGTGATAGAAATTTATAATATGGCCACGTGCGGAAAATGTACGACTTTGTTAACGAGGCAGAGGTAGATGGATATCGATTTTAATTCCAGATACCTGAGTTTGACAGTGATTTGTAAGGTCATAATTAGTATCAACTTACATCTCACTTTTTGGCCGTGTCGGTAACTCTACTGAAGTCCTGATTTCTCCTCTGTGCGCTGGTTCGAATCCATGGGAGGACGAAATTGTTATCAACTAAAAAAATCCCCTTCGGTTAACATAAATGAAAATATATTAATTCCGAGGTCGAACGAATTGAATATTGACGGACATTCGTAGTTTAATACATGTATATGAATCACAGTGATGTGATAAAAAAAAAATAGCTACGTATGGCAAACGTACAACTTTGTTAAAATAGCAGAGGTGGGTAGATATCGATTCTAATTACAAATACCTGAGTTCGAAGTGATTTGTAAGGTCGGAATCGGTAACACTTATTCAGCTCTTGTTGACCAAGTCGGTAATGCCACTGAAGTCCTGATTTCTCCTCTGCGTGCATGTTGGAATCCACGGGAGGACAAAAATTATTATCAACTAAAAAATCCCCCTTCTGTTAACATATATGAAAATAAATCAGTTTCGAGGTAGATCAAATTGGATATTAAAGGACATTTATAGTTTAATGTATATATATATATAATATATATATATATATATATATATATATATATATATATATATATATATATATATATATATATATATATATATATATATATATATATATATATTTCATAAGTTATTGTCAAGTAGCTTGAAAATTATTGTATAATTAATCTGCCGTGCTCGAAATGTTCTTGCTGGTGCCGGCCAATTCATTAATACCTTATACTATGCAATCAATATTTAATGGTAGAGTTGCATAGAAAAATTATGGACAATTTTGCTGATGTTCTCTGGTGGTCAATGACTATTGTGTGAATTGGTACTTGATATACGTAATATAATAAAAATATGAATCACAAGTTATTTAAGAAAGAATAATCCTCAATAGGGTATAGTAACTCTTCGGCTTATGAGACTATGTCCGTTATATTTTTGAATAACAAATATACTACATAGTATTGCTACTGAAAAAAAATATGAATGATAAATTATTTAACACTGAAAAAAGCCTAAGTCTGGTATGGTATGTCTTCACTTACAAAATTTAGGTCTATTATTACCTTGAATAACACAGTACAGGGGTTCTTCTGTAACCGGAGATGACAATGTGGCAAGAGTAGTAGGGCTATTTGTCAATGCCAAAAAATGGGCTATTTCGACAAAGAGGAACCTGTCCGCCGACGCATTATTAACATCAGTCAGTAGGCGGATCAGTGTCATTCCTCCTCACCTCATCTGCTCGATAAAGCTAAAGTGTTCGTTGCGTTTCCAGTTGCATGCTTCGTGGGAACTTCTACTTGAATAATGTTAAAAATCTTAAAATTTTGAATGGCTCTTAATCAGTATTTGTTTATGAAAATTTGTTGAGTGAAAATAGTTCTGTAAAAAATTATATATTACGCTGCTTTTAGTGTTAATAAACAAAATCATCACTGAGCGTCATGTGAGACCAGAACCCTATTCTTATGTATCATTTCTTAGAACCATGATAGTACGTAAAAGTACGTCTAAGGACTAAAAAATTCTGCTGAAACTCGTTTGTAATCAACTATGCATCAAAGGTGTAACAATTCAAGGCATTCGAGCTTTGGAGTCATTTCTTCGACGAGACAAGGAAAATCCTACCCAAAGATTTCACTATATGCAAATTCAAACTGTCAGCCCGGAGTAACGGCTCCTCATCGATAAATCGGGAATAAATCGGACGACATTCCCATAACAGCGACCGATGTTACCGACAGATGTATGGTGACAGAGTCAACGACTGAGATTAGCGGCGTTTGTTAATTTTAGAAGTGCTCTACATTCTTGACAAGTGACAGCAGATGAATATTCATTCAACACAACTGAAAACCTTTCAGCCATCAACGGACGGTCGTTCCACGGCCCATCATTTGAAACCAACGACCCGCCAGTGGTACGTGTTGAAACCTAAGATTATCAGATGAGCTATCGTAGCTGGATATGATCATTCGAAGTCTCTACTATAGTGATTTAACGAGAGGCTAATTATAACCACAGGCCATGTTTTCATCATTACAAAAATAGGATATATACGGAAATTTATCCATTATATATATATATATATATATATATATATATATATATATATATATATATATATATATATCATATATATATACACACATACATACCTACATATATACATATATATATATATATATATAATATATATATATATATATATATAAATATATATATATATATATATATATATATATATATATATATATATATATATATATATATAGTATATATATCTTGTATGTGTGTGTGTTGATTATACAAAGAAATAATACAACTATTTCTGCTATTGATTTCTATCCTCTCTCTCTCTCTCTCTCTCTCTCTCTCTCTCTCGTAATTACATTTGTTTTGTTTTGATGTCAATAAATACAAAAATGTATATTCTAAATCCTGGTAAACATACCTTATCATAATGAGATATTACAGTATTTCGCTCTGTATTAGCGAACACAGACCTACATTCGGGAATAACTATTTGCATCATTTATCTGGTTGAATGGACTTTAGTGACAGTTTTAACAAGACAAAGAGACTTTAATGAATAGCCACTGATGATAGGCGATACATAAGCAAATGCATAATCACACAAACAGTGCTTGACTGTACAGTGTTATTCAACGTATTTGTCTTAAGTTCTTCTTCTATACGTATCTTGCTTGTAACTTGGTGCCTTCTTAGCCATTGCTACTGCATTATAACAAAGTCTTGAAGTAAGCTAGTGTTTCTATAAATGTATCTTTATTTTTTTCTATTCATAACCCTGCATGGCCCCTTTAGTCAGGCGCTGCTGGTTTGCACAAGATGTAGATGTTTTGAATAGATCTAAAATCTTGATTACTCAGTTGCTTTTCAATAGTCGCGGCATGCACACTTTGACAATATAAACACACAGATTCATACACACACACACACACACACACACACACACACACACATATATATATATATATATATATATATATATTATATATATATATATATATATATATATATATATATATATATACATATATATATATATATATATATATATATATATATATATATATTATATACCTTTCATCACGAATTAAAACAATCATCGAAGCTAACAAATAGAATAATTCAAAATCATCCTCTTTTTGCCAGACGCCTTCTTGCCATCACAAAGGATAAATGGTGCTGGTGCTGTTGGAAATCCTTCCTAAGGTCAAAACCCTCCCTCCATCTCCCTTTTTTATGTCAGTCTCCTCTTTGTATGCAAATCCTCTCCGTAATGAGACAAGCACCTCAGACTTTTCCCCTCTTATAGTGGCTGCAATGAAGAGCCGGGAGCTGAGTATTTACCCTAACAGAAGAGGGAATAAAAAAATTTTCACTGGCTAGCTTCGCCTTCATTTGTAGCTGTATCGACGAATGCAATTGTTTCTTTATTTTCTATCTGAGCCTATGAATTCAGTTATGTATTTTGACATAATTACTACAGAATCAAGACATAGTGTTGGTATAGGGCCAGCTTAATAAAAAAATTATAAGAGTACAGGACCATTTTTATCCTTAGTCCATCTTATAAATAATTCTGTTTATAGTTACCTATTCTTGATGTTTTTATGATTCCAGAAATATGATATATATATATATATATATATATATATATATATATATAGTATATATATATATATATATATATATATATATATATCTATAGTATATATATATATATATATAATATATATATATAGTATATATATATATATATATATATATATATATATATATTATATATGTATGGTATATATATATATATATATGTATATATTATATATATATATATATATATATATATATATATATATATATATATATATATATATATATATATATATATTATAAATCCTTATTCATGTTATCACTTAGAATCACGATCTCGTTTTTTCTGTTTATTCCGTCCTTGCCTTTGCACCTTCCCCCACAATAGTGATTCTCAGCCTTACTATGCGTCTTTCTCCATTAGTGAGTCTGGTATCCCAGTTCTTGAAAGGAAGCGAATAGATACTACAGCTTCTGTTCACGCAAGGTGTTGCTGCAAACACTTTAGGCACCAAAAATCAACCCTGTCATCATCCCTATCTTAATGTCCTTCGTGTGGCTCGAATACATGTTTATGTAAGCGTATACATATGAACAACTTTCCCAGAAGAAAAACCTTCGTAAAAATAATCGTTTTCAATTTAAAGACGTTAGTTTGGAATAAATATAAAGTGAGGGATATATATCATCATGTTGAAAATAGAAACGGCATGAAGTGCAGAGAGAGAGAGAGAGAGAGAGAGAGAGAGAGAGAGAGAGAGAGAGAGAGAGAGAGAGAGAGAGAGAGATTAATGCATTGTCACTAATGGCACGGAAATGAGACACCTGCCAGAATTAAAATCTTCCTGTTCCCCTAAATAAAAAATGAAAAAAAGCTGCAAAATGTATTTCACGTCTCGCAGGGACTTTCCCTAAATGCAAAGGGAGCTTCTCTCAGTTCTCCATACATCCATGTATTTTATTCATAAAGGTTTTAACAAAACTCCTAGGAGGTTTTCATAAAGTTATAAAGACTTCCCTTCTTGTCATGGACGTACTTTCAGGAGCGCAACTCGAACGTCAGAGATGAGCTTCATTTAAACAACGGAAACTGCAGGTCGTACGAATCCATAATTCGATAAATTCAGCGCACAGTGGAAATTGAAATGAAGAAAGACGCGGCTGTAACTGATGTTCTTCTAAAGAGAAGGAAATATAAGGATATCAGGATCATATCAAGTTGCGAAACATTTCAACAACATTGTAAAACAAGCCTTTAAGGAGGATGAGCGCTGTGAGTCCAGGATAATATTAAAAGAGAAACAAAAACTTTTAAAGAAAAACAAAGTGTCGAGGAACCGTAAGAAATATTACAAAACACTAGATACTCGGATAATATGAGTATTCCTGAACTGATAGCCATGCTAGTTGACTATCAACTCTTGGCTGTGCTTTCGTGACAAATACTCTCTCTCTCTCTCTCTCTCTCTCTCTCTCTTCCCACCCAAGGTCTCGTTGCTAGATGTTCGAATTTCAGTAAAGCCTCCAGTAATAACCTGAAGGTAACGAGAGGCATTTGCCGACCTTTTTTTTTTTATATATATATATATAAAGCTCATGAGATCCGTTTCCGATCTCTTGTCAACTTGTCTTTCATGTCAAGAGAAGAAACGTCCTTTTTGACGCGGCACAGTCTACTGCAACATAGATCCATATTGCAGTTTGCAAGGCCAAAACCCCCGAGAAATCTATTATGCTGAATATATTGCGTTAAAAGTAAATGGAACAAGCCTGTTTGCAGAACCAGTCTGGGTTTTTTCTTACGTTCTTGCAAAAGCGCAAGCAAATTTAAACTAAATTCAGATATTTTGTCACTCAATTCTCAAGGTGGTTTCGTATTTCCTTTTAAGCCATTTATGAGAACGGGTTTTAGCAACCTGGAAAAGACTCGGTGGCAACGCAAGTAGTGCTGAGTCAGGATGCGAAAGGATTTTATATAATGAAATAAGATTTATAACTTGAGTGATTTTTTTTTTATAAAAGTAACTTTTGCAAGTACTTGTCTTTTCATATGCTAGATTAACAAATTGATAGGATATACTGCCGTAAACAGCAGGCTATAAATGGTGTAATTATAGTACACTGAAGTTTAATCATGATGCAGGTTTATTTTCTAGATGACTACTGCTAAACACGATTTTGAATCTCCAATTAGGCCTAGTCAGTATTGCGTTTTAGCTGATGAATTTAACGAAGGCACTGCCAACAAGAGAATTTATGAGTATGTGGTTGGAATGAGCTGTAATTTTTTGAGGAAGCAGTAAGAGAAAGAAAAGTAGATCTTGAGATGGATTTTACATAAGTTAGGAGAGGTAGAAAGTTGAATATCTGGGTCTGTGATTCAAAATACAGGAGACCTAGATGAAGAGTTGACCGGAAGGATACAATCAGGGTGGAGTAGCTGGAGGAAATGTAGGGGGGTGCTGTGTGGATCGTAGGATGCCGGTAAAATTAAAGAGCAAGATCCAGCGCCAGGTTGTGAAACCTGCAATGTTGTACTCACCCGAAACATGCGCAACTAAGAGGAGGGATGAGAGCACGATTGATATGAGTGAGATGAAGATGTTGAGAGGGCAATGTGGAGTTACAAGAAAGGATAAAGTTAGAAACGTCCTTGTGAGGGAGCACTCTCCAAATAGCACCAGAGAGGAAGGCCGCCCGATAAGGAAGATGATGGATATAGGACGACCAGGTAGGAGAAGGTTAGGTAAATCTAAATTGCGATGGATTGACTGTGTGGAGAGAGATATGAGGGAGTTGGGATTGAGCGAGGAGGATGCACTGGACCGAAGGAGATTGGGGAGCGTGTTGAAACCATTACAGCGACCCCAAATAGGGTCAAGCTTGTAGAGAACGAAAAAGTGTAGAATATGCCCCACTTTAATGAATTAATTCTCATCATCAGGAAAAATGTCGCGAAATATCAGTATTTGTATAAAGCTCAATCAAGTTGGTTAAAGATAGAAAAGAAGATACCTAGATAATTTCCAGAACAAAAATTGAGACAGGTAACCAAAGTTAATAGATTTGAAATATACAAACTGAAAAATAGTTAGCAAAAGGCATATCTCCCACTCAGGAATAGAACAATGCATAGCAATTCTTGTATACAAAAGCGCCTGGTCGGCAGGGACTGAAATCATTTAAAGTTACCGACATTTTCAATCTACTTTTTACTACGATATTTCCTCGCTACATGTTCATGTTAGATTACGTTTTTTAAATAAAATAGAAAACAACACAATTTCGATCACAATAAAGTTAAAGAACATACTTGTGAGAATATTCAGAGTCATTGTATCAATATGTGTCAAAACTAAAGGAGGAAAAATACATTTTTATTCTGAAGATTTGCTTGTAATATCAGACATAAAGAAACCGTTCCAAAAACATTTTGTTCAAGTCTTGCAATTTGCACATGACGTTAACATATAGTTGATGCTTCTCTTTATTAACCCTCGTAGTCTCTCTCTCTCTCTCTCTCTCTCTCTCTCTCTCTCTCTCTCTCTCTCTCTCTCTCTATATATATATATATATATATATATATATATATATATATATATATATGTGTGTGTGTGTGTGTGTGTGTGTGTGTGTGTGTGTGTGTTTATGTGTGTATGTGTCTTTTTAATTTGTGTTTGATTGTATGTATGCATTTGTAATAAAGAGACTGGTTTTTACCAAGGTTTAGTTTACAATGTCCCTGAAAATAAAACCATAGGAAAGGAATTTGCTTAACAATTTTCCTTTGTTTTAATGATGCTATATTATATATTTGTCGTAATTTGGATACATGAAAATGCTTTCTACTAACATATTAAGATATTCATTCAGAGAAGTAAGGGTTTTCCTCTATTAGGTTGAATTACTTCGTTTTTTTTTATTATGCAATTAACATTTATCAAACTAGTGCCTTTCATACACAACTTCCCCTTTTGTTCGGTGCAAAAAGCTACTATTGCGTGACAGGAATGCTTGAATAAATGTTATTTCCGAGTAATGGTTTTTATTTCCAGCGAGAAAAATATCTGTATTAAGTTTTATGTACCCCATGATTAAACTTATTTTTCACATTTTTAAAAGGAAAAGTTTAAAATCTTGGAAGACACTTTTGTTATGGAACTTTTTTTTCACTGACAATTAATAAAGCATTCACTCTGATTCACCATATAAAGTACAATAGAAAAAAATTTCTTTACCGAACACATGAAACAAAAATATACACTGGCCTGTGCTTCCAATAATAGTAAATCCATAATGTTATTCCTTCATTGCATCGAAAGCAAGATGAATGAGGTACATGATGACATAGGTCATAGTGATGAGTTCAATCGTTCTTGCTTAAAACTGAAATACATGAAACTAATGGCGGGATTTCTTGAATACATATATTATGATCCCAGGATTAATTTAAGACTGATAATGGCGCTAGGTGCATTATTCATAAAAGATTGATGCCGCAGCGTTATGATGCATTATTTGCTGTGGAGCAGCAAATATTATTTCTTTGTTTGTATGGTGTTTTCACATCGCATGAACCAGTGGTTATTCAGCAACGGGACCAACGGCTTTACGTGACTTCCGAACCAAGTCGAGAGTGAACTTCTATCACCAGAAATGCACATCTCTGATCCCTCAATGGAATGCCCGAGAATCTAACTCGCGGTCACCGAGGTGGCAGGCAAAGACCATACAAAACACGCAATTGAAGCGCTCCTTCTTGAAATAAGCAGGTGTTATGTAACCGACAATGAAGCCGGCAATCTGGATGATAGTGATCCTGGCCATGCCCTCCAAAATAAATAAATAAATAAAGATAAAGTAAAATAAAAGAAATCATGTCTAGAGTCTGTTATTGCTTATTGATATCCACCGTTTAGGTTATTTGGTGGGCATTTTTATTATCAATGACAATGTCATATTTAGGTAATTTACGTAATTTCCTTTACCCTTCATCTTACGGGAAAATATTGAAAAAATATCGAGTTTGATTACTAAAACGTCATATTTTTAATGGCGTTTGTTTTTTAATCAAAACACTATAGCATGATTAGAATATCAGTAATGAAAACTTCTTCTGTTTGTCTTAAATGGCTGAGAAAAAGGCCACTGTAGAAATCCAAGTTTAATCTGAATGTACATAAAAATAGTAGCTTTCAACGTCAACGAAGGTCCTCTTTAGCCGTGCTGAAAAGTAATGACAAAGCTTTCTTTTACTTTTATTTCTTTATAAACACTTTGTCATTACCTTACAGCACAACTGATGAGGACCACAGTAAAGGACGAAAGATCCGGTTTTTGTATTTATTAACTTAAAGGTGTTTATTTAAAGAGGCTGTTTCTTTGCCAATAAAATTTATGACGCAACCCGAACAACTTTTCCTCTGCTGCTCAGAATTCCCAACTGGAAGCAATTAAAACCGACGTGCAGTACAATCAATTTCATAACTCGTTATGTGCACTGAACACCAATTCCCAGTCTTTACGCAATATTTTTCAGCCGGGAGCATAAATATATATAAAGCAAAAATATTTGCGGATATGGAGATATATCCCAGTCTTTTATAACCGAAATAAAACATAAAAGCCGATATTGAAGTAGCCCTGGTTGCGCTTCCATTGCGAAATGATAGCCAAACGGCCAAGAGAAAATAATATAAAAATAATTATTTCGAGAGGGACAGACACTCGCTAAAAACCATCATTTCATATGAGAGAAATGTTCTGGTGCATATTTTGAATGGGAATCATTTGACATAAGAAGTGTATGTCAATAATATAAACAGAATATAGTAAGAAGTTTCTGGACACATGTTCGATTATACCAATGGATCCCAACCTGTTCTTTGGCCATGCCCCACCTAATCTCTATAAAGTCCTGATGACCAATGTGGTGATACATAGTTGAACGTGTCAATAAAGAATAAATAGATATAAGAAAAAAAATTATGGTAACATAAAAAAAATTGCTGTTTATGGTCAATATTCTGTAAGCGGAATATTAATGAAATTATAGCGATTCGAATACAATATTTTTTAAGTAATGTATACACACACATACAGACGTTAAATATATATATATATATATATATATATATATATATATATATATATATATATATATATATTATATATATATATATATATATATATATATATATATATATATATATATATATATAATGTAATGAGATTTCCCGCATTATTCATTTGGTAAACGTGTAGCTCGAACCGAACGTTCAGGCAAACTAATACAACACAGCTTCTCTCTCTCTCTCTCTCTAAGTGACCCCTCTCTCTCTCTCTCTAAGTGACCCCTCTCTCTCTCTCTCTCTCTCTCTCTCTCTCTCTAACCGACACCTCTCTCTCTCTCTCTCCACCTCTTTCTCTCCATTCAAACAGGTAATGAAAATGAGAGAGTTGCATCATCATATTTATTAACAGCGAATAAATAATGAACCAATTCTATTAAAACTCCAACAGTAAAATGTCTGACTGTATGCAGTCACCAAAAAGTCTACACCCCTCTGGGACTCCCTGTCCCTCCATTGCCAGAACCGTCCATGCAGTCGGAACACTATAAGCACTATACAAAGACTCCCGTTGAGCGCCACGGCATCTTGCCTTCTCTCGAAGACGCCTCTATCAAAATCCCCCCATAGACTTGTGTATGATCTCTTTTAACAGAAAGAGGCACACACGCACATACGAACACACAGTTCGTTAGCGCCTCACGATTACTGGCTGCAACCAGTTTCACAAAGGCACTTTGAGAAGAGTTCATGAACTCGGTACATTGACTTGTCTAACTAAGCAGTTTTACCTCACGCCACCCAAAGAAACTCATTCATCAGCTTTCTCGGGTCGTCGCCTCTCCACTGTTCTTCACATTCCAATAGGTAACCGCAATATATTATTAATCAAAAACCTAGGCGTTATACTGCTCGGCCACTTCATGCTAGCCCCCGCCTAGCAAAATAGCTTATATAATATAAAACACATTGGCCGGCTTAAAATAAAATATAAGTAATAACTGCACGTCTCTAGCATTATGAAATAAAGTATATTACGCTTTAATCTCCACAAAAACACTAGAATTTTCTCTCTTCGGATTTTTTAATATCTCTCTTTGTCTGCAAGTAGCTGCTCCTGTAGCAGACTGTAGGAAGACGGAATGCCTCCCTCATTGTAGAAGACTTCTCACGGCTTCTGCAGATCCCCAAAAGACACGCTGTAGAATTCTCGCGATCACCATCGTGGAAACTCTCGTAATCACCAAAAATGGCAGCAACCTGTCTGCACGGCTGGTGGACGTCTTGCTGGCGTTGGGAAATGACTTTTTGGTGTGTTAGTATGTCAGTCAAGTCACTGGTCAATCTAAGAAAATTAACCAGACATACTACTTCTTATCAAACAATGATCTCAAAAAGTCAGAAATACTAACTGAACGTCTCCAATTAAACTCCCCTTTAATATGACTACCGATCATAAGTCATTATCACAACTCTCAAAGAAAAAAAAAACATCAAGTTCTCCAACTCAATTCTCCAAACTCACCCACATCAGTAAAAATCTCCAATGTTTTAACAGCAAAAAACCCTTTACTGCTCATACAATTAATTACAATAAGACTTAATGTCAAACTCCCATTTACGTAAGTAACAACTCCCGATAAATCACATCTCCCGGTGAAAAAGAAATGCCATTTAAGCTCAATCCCAAATTACATCTCTCGTAGGAAAAGGAAGAAAAATAAAAAAAAGATAATCACAAATAAATTTCCCCAATCACAAAATACATAATACATATATAATATGCATAACTCCCACGTTTTTCCCCAAGAAATGCTCCATGTAAAGTTACGGAATTTACCAGAAAGCAAACTCTCACACATGCGCTTCCGTGAAATGCTAATGTCAACATTTCCAGATATTGCGAAAATTCTGATCGATCATCATCAGAGGAAAAGAGTCAGCACACGGCTCATCACATCACTTGTCAGCAGAAAAATTCACCTGCGGACGTATGCTCAAACAGCAGCACAAAAAATGTCCAGTCAGACACACAAGTTTGGAAAACTCATGATTCTATAGAAAAAGGTCTAACTGACACATTTCACAAAATTAACTCCAGGATATGACTAATGTGTTCAAAAATTTGTCTCAAAGACGTATTCTCTCAACATGACACAGCCCAATTAAATGCCTCCAAAATAACACTGCACAAACTGAGATATTAAAAAAAAATATTCACACCAACTGGAGAGAAAAAATAAATTCAAATTCACTCATGATGAAAAAAAAAACTTGCGTCAGCGATGGCTAACTTCCAAAAAAAGAGAAAAGAATAATCTACAGCATTGCTAACTATCTCCCGTAACTCACTAGATGTCAAGCAATTATCTGCTGAACTCATAAAAAAAAGGAAAAAAAAATAAAATAATGTGTTGTTAGTTTCTCCCAAATTCAAAAAAGATTTGACCACCCTTGATAGCATTAAAACGCCCACTTATTAGTATATATAAAATCAGTATCAGAAATATCATTATCACAAAATCACCAAAAGTTGCCATCATCAAAATCACTAGTATCAGTATTAAAAAAACATCACCAATGTTAATGCTTGTCCATTCTCCAAGAAATTCAGCACAAAACTCAGCAAGAGTTCAACAAGATTCAACACAATTCACCAAGATTCAGCCAGATTCATCAAGATTCTGCAAAACTCGTCCTCGTGAATGACTGAAATATTCTCCAAAGTTACAAAACTCAACAATAACTAACCCAAGATCTCTCCCATTAATTCATTGTAATAATTCTCCATGAATAATTATCTGTAATAATCATAAAATAATCTCCCATGAAATATCTCAAATCTCTCGCAAAGTATGTCTCCCGTAATGATAATTATACTTAAGCAACCCTCCCGTGACATATCTCAAGTATAATAATTATTAATAATAATAATAACTCTCCATAGCAATAATTCTCTTGCAAAGATCTCAAGTAAGGGTGAAATTCAAATTGCATACACAGTAATGCTGAACCTTATGACACACAATTTCTCCAGCATACACCATTCACGGCATTTCAAAGTAATCCCTCCAACACAATAAAAAACAATAATAATCTGTGTCTCCCCAATATATTTGTCTTCGAAAGCACAAGGAAAACATACACCCACACAATGTATTTCAATTCTCTTTTATTTCCTTTCTCATCATCAAAGAGAGAAAAAAAACTCTTTTCTAAAAAAAGACTCTACGGGCGTTTCACTTCATCACTAATCATCAGCTGATGTCCTGGCATTGGAAAGTTCATTGTCAAGGTGGGCAAACCCATCCCCCCAACAACCCCGACAAAAAAAACAAAAAAAAGGAAGGTTCAACCCACCCCACCTCAGAAATAAAAAAGTTTCTCGCCCCCCCAATAGAAGCATTGACACTCCCCCCGTCTAAGCGGCAGAACACTCCCCCGAGGCATACACAAGTACCCATCAGTTAGTACCCATCTCCCCTTAAACAGTGTCTGAGGACCCCCCTGAGGTATACAAGGTATACACCAGTACCCATCTCCCTGCAATCCCTTCTTAGGGAGGCCAGTGGTACCCTCGCATGCACATGCACTATCCCCAGAGGCAGGCCATACTCCCCTTGCAATGTGCTGAGCCCGTGAAATTATGTGGCCGCTCTGTTTCCAAGCCAAATATGCTATTTAAGCACAGTTCACATGCACAAACACATCTCTATACGCCCTCATATTTTAAACAAAGACGGATACGTCTATCATAAACACGCACAAATAAAGAAAACAAACGTCACTTCTGCTACTATGGGCAAAGAAAAGAAATTTTTGACCTCTTGAACCAACCCCATTTCACTGAATTATTTAAAAAAAACATACATAACACTCTTTAACACTCACCATTCCATAATGGGAACAAAAAGAACTCGGAATTCACGTCGAATACGTAAATCTCGTTGGCACAATGTAAACGCGATCGGCGAGAAGGCACCTAGCAACACTCACTTACAAACCAGACTGAGTTACTCTCTCACGCCCCGGGTGTGGATCTCGGTACGGGCAAATTTGATGACTCCAATAGAATTTCTTTCCTCATTGCCCCATCCCACGGACGGATATTTCTCTACCCCTTTTCACTTAGCAACCAAGATCTAACAATTTAACAATTTTCCACAATCCCACAAACGGCTTTGTCGTTCGAAAAACTATCGCTAAGCATAACCCTTTATTTTTTAACTGGTCACCTATCTCTTCATTGGCGTTCCTAGGCATAAAAAAGAAAAAACTTTTATACCACTTTTTTAACCGCTAGCCACCAAATCCTGTAATGGGGAGATTCCCGCATTATTCATTTGGTAAACGTGTAGCTCGAACCGAACGTCAGGCAATAATACACACAGCCTCTCTCTCTCTCTCTCTCTCTCTCTCTCTCTCTCTAAGCGACCCCTCTCTCTCTCTGTCTCTCTCTCACCGACACCTCTCTCTCTCTTACCGACACCTCTCTCTCTCTCTCTCCACCTCTTTCTCTCCATTTTAACAGGTAATGAAAATGAGAGAGTTGCATCATCAAAATAAACTTTTATTAATAGCGAATAAATAATGAATCAATTCTATTAAAAACCCCAACAGTATGCAGTCACCAAAAAAAGTCTACACCCCTCTGGGACTCCCTGTCCCTCCATTGCCAGAACCGTCCATGCAGTCGGAACACTATAAGCACTATATAACAAAGACTCCCGGTGAGCGCCACGGCATCTTGCCTTTCTCTCGAAGACGCCTCTATCAAAAATCCCCCCATAGACTTGTGTATGATACTCTTTTAACAGAAAGAGGAGCACACACACATACGAACTCACAGTTCGTTAACGCGTCACGATTACTGGCCGCAACCAGTTTCACAAAGGCACTTGAGAAGAGTTCATGAACTCGGTACATTGACTTGTCCTAACTAAGCAGTTTTACCTCACGCCACCCATAGAAACTCATTCATCAGCTTTCTTGGGTCGTCGCCTCTCCACTGTTCTTCACATTCCAATAGGTAACAGCAATATATTATAATCAAAAACCCTAGGCGTTATATATATATATATATATATATATATATATATTATATATATAAATAATATATATATATATATATATATATATATATAAAGAACTGTGGTGGCAAATGGTAGAAATTGTAGGGACTTCTCCTG
>NC_087216.1:47939837-47942337 GCF_015104395.2 Macrobrachium nipponense | reverse complement strand
TTAACTTATTAGACCAAATGGAAATAATTATAAACGGTATCACGATATTTCTAGATTTAAGATTAAGATGTTATGCATTTTTTTTTCAGGTGCTGAAGGAGTTTATAAAACTATATTTGCGACGATTTTATATACTGGTAAATAAACAAAAATGGTAATGGCTATCCCTCACGAGCGCTCTGAGTCAATCCAGATCCTGGAAAGCTAAAACTACGCATAAAACTGTATTTGAATTTTATTTTTTTTTTACTATCCATGCATAAGTAAACACTGAAATATGCACGTGGGTATATGTACATGTTTACTTATAGTCTATGATAACTTACAAAAGAACTAGGCTCTCAGTTTTATAATGTAATTTTCTTTTACGCCCTAAATGAAGGTGAAAGCCGGATGATCAATTAACATCAATTTATCGAGCTTCAATGAATTTTCCAGCCCGACTTGATGAAATTCCGGCGAATGGCTCATCTATTGTTATTGGAAACTAATTGACGTCATCTGAAGTTATACCTCATTAACATTTTGATGGGAACTATTCGAGGTTATAATTACATACGTCTATACCAGGACTGAGTGACAATAGATTATCAACGTGGTAATTAAAAAGGATTTTACAATCTATTTTATGGTGCTCCATTATATACACTGGAACGGAGACACATACATGCACGCGCGTGCGCACACACACACACACACACACACACACACATATATATATATATATATATATTAATATATATATATATATATATATATATATAATATATATTATTTTTTTTACCGTATATCAAGCTGCACATTTCGTTCAATATGCGATTCACTAAGCCTCAAGTGTAATTTGCACCCTAGGGCAATTATAAGTGATAGTGCTTCGTCACTAACGAGGTTCCAGCTGCCGCCTGGTTAGGAACAATGGATATAAAGACCAATGACCAGTGATTTTTTATCATATGTATTATTCAACTCTTAAAACAATATTTCTGATGCAAAAATAACGTTTAATTTTATTTTCAGATAGGTTTGGGGTTTGCCTGTTTAGGTCTGCGTGTTATTTACTTCTCTATAGTTACGAAATATAAAAAAGAAGATAATTTCTTCCCTAACTTCCGTACAATACCAATATAAAGATGTAAGCTTATGGCCTGATATAAATGAATGGTGTTGTGTATTGCCTAACTTTTCTGCAACTATATGGTAACTGATGTCCTGTCATAAGTTATTAATTACTGTAATAAATAAATAAATAAATAAATAAATAAATACTTAAGCAGACAATTATAATACACACAAGCGCACTCTCTGTGCCAAAGAAATTAAGGCTATCTAAAAGTCTCAGATCTCCAGAATCCGCATTGAAAACACAAACATTACCTTCACCGCCTTTATCTTATTTCATTTTTGTAAGCATTATTTTTTTCCAGATTGAGAGATAAAAAAAGCAAAATTTCATTTGAAAGAGATGAGGAGAGAGAGAGAGAGAGAGAGAGAGAGAGAGAGAGAGAGAGAGAGAGAGAGAGAGAGAGAGAGAGAATAGCAGTAAATATATAACTTGATACTGACTTAAGACTGACTGACAAGAGCTGCAGTAATTTGGTAATGCGGATATCGGGCAATTTTTCATGAAGTCAGACAATTTTAGTGAAGAACAATTGCATTTTTTAATTCCGAAGGAAAAATTATTTTTAACGTCAGATAACTTGTTATTTTATTATGAGAACTACTTAAAATCAGGTATTTTCAATCAAGCTTGTCTTTTGTAAAGAAGTATTACCAGAACACTTCATATTGAAAATCTCGTTTATCTGGTTATACTCTTTATGTTGGCCACTTTTCAAAATATCTTTATTAAAAAAAATACTGGAAATTTTTTTTTATTACCTTGCCATATTATAGCTTTAACTTTTTTCTCTCACTCTCGTAGTCTGGAACTGCTGGAGCATTAATGTTCCAGAGGCATCAAGGTTCTCAAAGAAAGTCATCTAAGATAAATGATTGGTTCTGCGATTGCTTCGGGAAAAGTTGTGCTTCAGTTTTGATAAAACAAAAGGGTTGATCCCCTGTCTGTCTCTCTGGTACATATTGGAGGAGTAATAGTTGCTGTATTTATTCTAATTTTAGTTTATTAAGGTGGTGGACCTCGCATTTTGACCAAAGGTGAGAAACAATTATCGGACTGACTTAAAATTTACTCAAATCACTCAAGAAACTTACTGAAACGTGTCAAAAGCATGAAGGAGGAGCATGAAAAATTAAAGGAAAAAATACTTATAAAATTTCCCCCCAAATTAGTACACTTTCAGGCGCAAATACTCCAAATTATATGACGTCAAATATGTTTTATTTATTATAATCATACGAAATAATTCCTATACACTAAAAGTAGAATAAAAATTCAATTTATCATAAAAAAAAAAAACATAAAGAGTTCGACGCTTCAATTTCATTACAGAAAATCCCATAAAATTATAAATAAAATTGTAATAAAAACATTCTCACA
>NC_087216.1:47932337-47934837 GCF_015104395.2 Macrobrachium nipponense | reverse complement strand
TCGACTGCACAATGAACGAGTTGTGTAGCCTTTAGTAGTGTCATCAATGGCATGTTGTGTTAGGGAAATGCAGATAGGGAAATTGTAGAAAGTAACGTTTAGAAAAAAAAATGTATAAAAAAAAAAAATAAAAAAAAAAAGAATGGTTCTCTTAGGCCGTGTTCTGATCATATTTAAAGTATCACGGACGACAATGCATCCCATTTGTCCCCATTGAAGAACTGTGATTAAGATTTAAAGACAGAATTATTAACGTAAGTTCATTAAAGTGTTCGTCTGAGTAAAGTAACAAGACTGATATATTTGTTGAAGAAATTATTAACGTAAATTCATTAAAGAGTTTGAATAAAGTAGCGAGACTGATATATTTGTTGAAAGAAGTAATTTTTAAATTTGATGATGAAGTGAGAACAAATTGTATTTTATACCTGATAAAGAAATGTCTAAGAATGTTAATTTCTCGACAAGATCGTACGATCGAGCAACTGTTAGAGCAAAAAGAGTAGCAGACGCTCTTCCCAAGAGTACTGTAAAGCACGAGCCAGAGAGAGAGAGGGGAACTGCGACGCATACATTTAAAAGTTTCAGTTACACCTGTGGGTGAGTTGCACAGAAAACAGAGGCAAGTGAGTCAGCTGTTGTATGAACGTGCTTGGTAAGTGCCATGGAAGTGTACATGTGATGAGTGAGTGCCCTGGGAGTATACATGTGTTGGCTGTGAGGGAGTTGACTGACAAGTCACAGTTTTCTGAACACTGCGCGAGATAAATTCTTAATAAAAGAAAAAAAAAAAAAAAAAAAAAAAAAAAAAAAAAAAAAAAAAGTAACTTGTTGTGCCACCGTTTCACCGTCCTTCCCTCTTCGATAAAGCAAACCATCCACATGTTTGAAGTGCGTGTAGTTGCCTTGCGTAGCATAACCAGCGCGAGTCATGAATAAATGTGTCCGTCACAAAGTGAACAGAGAATATCATAAAAAACATGCTTAAGCACTTTTGTTTCATGTCAGTTATTACTGAGAAATTGATGTCTAATTTTTTGAACATTTTGTTACAGTTCCAAGCATATGATGAGTGAGTCTATGTGTTTATAACTTGATTATTTTTTTATTGCATTATTAATTTGATTGCGTTTCAAGTCATATTAAACACATATTGTTACAATGTAAACAAAAGTTTTAAGAATTTCTATTGATGCCAATTATACTGTGTTCAAATTTCATATCATTGTCAATACTGTTTATTCTTTGTCAGAATTTATGATTTTCCATCGATGATGTGGGAATATGAGGTTATTTTGGAAAAAAAAAAAAAAGTTATTTTTTGGTGTGTAATCTTTGAATTTTTATTTCCCCTTGTTTTTAATTTTGTTGCAGAAGGAATTCAGTAACTTTTCTTATGCTTTTATCAGACTTCTTATGAGTAACATTCCATTTTTGACTCATGTCATGTGAATTTTTGTTTATGAATTTAGATTTTTTGAGCTGGAGCTGTGACTATCCATTTTTGATTGACATTATTGAATGTGAACCTAAATTTGTTTTTCTGTATGACACATTGTGAGGCGTGAGATTCATTTGTTGTAACTAGTGTTTGTATCACGCCAATAGGCCTACCTTAATAGTTTTAAATTTTGCACAAACTGGATGGTACGGCACTCAAAGGCAGTGTGGCACTCAAAGAAGAACAGCAATGCGCAAATCACAAGATCAGTGTATGTCTTGCGGGACGCAAGAACTAGGGAGGAGTGATGAGCTGATTCGATACAGTTTTGAATATGCCTTCTCCGTGATATTCTGAAGTCCCGTGAAACCGTTATAAGTGATACTGTATGCATGTGTAACAAAACAAGTCAGCCGCCAAAGACGTTACAAGTGACGTGGCTTTGGCATTTCAAAAGTGCCACGCATCTCTATATCCCTTCTTGATTGGCCCATGTGTCTTAGAAGCCAGAATAACCAATCAGCTTCTTGCATAACGATGCTGTGTGTAGGGGGTATTTGAAAGAGAGGCCGCACCATCGGCCAGATGAGTTCGTCAGCGGGTCGCATACAGTACAGACAGACTGGGTCGAGACGCGAGTGCCCAGCCAGTGCCCCGCGTTCCCGTCGGCCGCCACACAAAGACGAGTGTCACAATGAAGTGTCAATAACAGTCTAACCTGCCGTCCCGTTTGTGCATACCATAGTTAACGTAATAATTTGCAGTTTAAAGGAAACCTGTGTAGCTAAGAAGAATACACCTGTGTTAAACGTTTCATCGATTATTATTTTTGCATGACCTCCATTGCATGCACGTGAACTTATCTCTCTCCTGTCCGTTTTCCTTCATATCCCGAACCCCCCCAAATGACCGAGATCAGGTCATATATATATATATATATATATATATATATATAGGTATATATATATATTATTATGTATATATATATATATATATATATATATATATATATGTTACATAAAAGAGGGAATTTGCTAATATATGATTAATAATATATAA
>NC_087216.1:47909837-47927337 GCF_015104395.2 Macrobrachium nipponense | reverse complement strand
CAAGTCAAATTAATGGTCACCCTACATATGACTATCATTTCACAATACGGCTACATAGCACTACAATGCTATCGTGGTTGACGTAGGGTAATGCCGAACAGAGTCAAAGTAATAGGGTCTGCTCAACTCCTGGCAGTGGGGGCGGAGCTGATACTGTGACGTCAGAAGAGAACACTCCCTGCGTCCCATCGAATTACTCGAAAGAACCTTTAGTTTTTATACATTCATCCATATTGCAAGTTTTTTTTGTTTTGTTTTTTTTTTTGACAGAATCTGTTAAGAGGTCACAGTTTGATGTTTTTTAATACCCATTCAAAGTATATAGGGTTCTGCTCAACTCAGCAGTGGGGGCGGAGCTAATACTGTGACGTCACAAGAGTAACACTTCGGTGCTTCTCCATTGAATTACTTAAAGAACCTTTAGATTTTATACATTTAATCCATTTTTGCATGGTGTTTTCGATAAAATCTGTAAAGAGGTCATATGCTTGATGTTTTTTAATACCCTTTCTCTCATTTAGTCACCAAGCCTTGTTTTATTACACATAAAATATACCAGTTTGAACAACACATAGCTACTCCAGCTTTCTTCATATATTTATTCTTGACTTATTTATTTACTTACCTATATACTGGTTTGCTGTAGTCTCTTCAAGTCCTTTTTTATAAACATGCCACCTCTCTCTCCTCTTCTCATCTCTCTCTCCTCTCTCTCTCTCTCTCGTCTCTCTCTCTCTCTCTCTCTCTCTTTCAGGTGGTAATATTATCAAGATTTTAAATAATTCTTAAGAAATGTATTTAGTTCTGTCACTGTGTTCACACCTCACTTTTGAAAAGCAACTTTTTTTTTATGCTAAAGGTTAGAAAGATAGATTAATTATATTTTCCAAATCTTCTTAAGAATACTTATTGTTATGCAATAAATAAAACAAAGAAAATGTGGATACAGGCAGTGTAAAAAATGGCAGTTGCATTTGCACGACTTGACCTCAAAAAAGAAAACAATATCAAAAGTATAAGAATTACATCATATACAATATAAGGTATCAAAGGAATAAATGATGAAGAAAATGATACAGGAAACACATATCCAGCAAATTTCTCATTAACACTTCATATCACATAAATATATTTTTTCGAAAAAAAGTACAAAGAGTTATTCGTCAGTCTGGCTGGATGTATCTGATGACGTTTCACAAGGGGCGGGGCTAGATTTCAGATCTCCCACGAACGCTTAATTTTTTATAATTTTTGCGTGTGTTGATAATATTTTCTGTGGGCGATTATGGGTTTGAAAGTAATTGTAATTATAATGTGTCATATACCAATTGAAAGGCATTCTTTGTACTTTTGCATGGTAAAATATGGCAAAGTGTAATAAGATAAAAAATTATGTAAGCAAAATGTGGTAAATATTTACTTAAAAAAAAAATTTAAAAAAAATTTTGGTCAGTCTTTGACCTAGAATTCCTCGAAAATTTCAGAGAACACCTATCAATTTTATTATGCATTATATAGTAAAATTTTTTTATCAGCCTTCCCCCCCCCTAAAAAAATCCATTTTTAGTTTCTTTCTATCATCATTCCTTAGTCGTTACGCTACGAAACGTGAATGTATGTAGGTTGACGGATGAAGTAATTACAACAATTTTTGTGTGCGTAGATAATTTTTTCTGTGCGCGCTTGTGGGTTTGAAATTAATCGTAATTGTAATGTGCTATATATCATTTGAAAGAGTTCATTCTTTGTACTTTAACGTAGTATACGGCAACATGCAATAAAAGGAAAACTCATATTAAAAAACGCCATCGCAAAAATAGTTATATGAAAATGTTATCGTAAATATAGTTTCATAAAGGTATGGTCCTTTTGTAACTGATGACGTTTTCACAAGGGGCGGGGATAGGTTTTAGTACCGCCTCGTGAGCAGACCCTATTACTTTGACCTCTGATGCCGACTCTATATTTAAGGGTGTTCGGTGATTTGGTAATTCTTGAGAAAGCTTTCGCGGCCTTGTATCTCGGTAACGAGTGCGTAACTGGCAGAACACCATAGAAGATAACTTCTTCTTCATTCTAAATTATACCTGATGATACACTTACCCGACCAAAATAGGACAATTTAATTATCACACAATTTCGTTACCAAACAGGATTTTTGGTAAAGTCCCCAGTACTTCTTAATGGCGGGGGCACGAAAGGTCGCTCTCCAATAGTTCTTCCGATCGCCGCTTGCGACGTTACGGTCGGGGGCATTTCGGAGGTTGGGTCAAAGGCATTTGCGCATGCGCCGACCAGTTTCTCGTTACTGCGCATGCGCAGGTTCGTTCTAATTGGCCTATCATATGCTCTAATTTAAATTTGATTCAGGCCAACCAATCGTAGGCCTAGGATTAAGCCCGATTCGGCTAGGTTTGCCTACATTCCCCTGAATTCGTTCATTTGATTTCAGCCCGCGAACGTAATGGATCTGTGCAACGGTTGTGATTTAACCATTGTTGATATCTCCGTTATTTCTAGGGATTGGCAGTCAACCCTCGACTTTTTTGCAAGCATAAGGTGTTAAAAGTTAACGTATAGGTGCCCGAGTTGCCTTAACGTTGTAAAATTGACAAAAAACAATCGATTCCGGTGTGATAAAGTCATAAAAAATTCGGATGATCGTCGAGCACGTTGCCGTCTAAACGTGTCTGGCTTCACTGGAACGTGGTTCGAAAAAGTGTTCATATTTCTATAGAGCAAGTTCTTCTTCTTAGTTTTTTTTTTAACTTTAGCCGGTGTACTCAGATAGAAGTTGCACGTGCCGCTAGTGTATGTGAACGTTACCCGTAAATGATTGGTACAACTTTTGTCGGGAAGTTGTATTACATCATATTGAACATAGTAGTACTCCATAGTGGGCCCGGCAAATCGTCGAAATCGACGAAGCCAAGTTCGGGAAACGAAAATACAATAGAGGGAGGTACATTGAAGGAGTGTGGGTGTTCGGCGGGTTCGAACGTGATTCCAAAAAAAACGTTTATGGTCCCGGTACCCGAACCGTTCACGGGAAACGTTAGTTGCCCAAATACGGAAGTGGATATTACCGGGAACCAGATCATCAGCGACTGTTGGGCAGCATACTCCCAGTTGCAACTGGAGGGCTACACGCATGAAACCGTGACCACTCAAAAATTTCGTGGATCCCGAAAACTGGGGCATCAACCCAGAACATCGAACGTTGCTGGAGGGACGCGAGGGCTGACGTACCTAAAAACGGCAGAAGGGAGGACTCGTTCGATAAGTACCTGGCAACCATCTCTTCCGCCGAAAAGATCCAAAGTACGAAGACCGGTTTCACGTGTTCATGCGTGCGGTCGCGAACCTGTACCCACCTCCCGTTTCCCCCGCCGAGCACGAATTTGACGACTCCCAATAATAAGGTAAGTTAATTGATGTCTGTAAGTTAAGGTAAATGTTTTCTGGTTAAGGGTCAAAGCGTTTAGGTAGTAAATAGCAGATAAGTGTTCTTATTGGCAAGACGGAAGACAGGCCGGTGACCATTTCCGAACATTCACTTACCCTAACAGCCCACGTGTTCGAACTGTGAACTCGGCCAAAACAGTAATCATGGCATTCTAGAAATTACTAAGTTTTTACAAGTAACAATGGATGTTAAAAATTATCGATAAAAAGGTATACTACTAGAATGTTGTAGGCTAACAGCCCACTGTGTTCGAACGGTAAAACTTTACAAATGTAGTGGTCTTATAGGAAGTCGTAGACAGGGCCGCACATCATGTCCACACCTCCGAACCTCTGCGTAGGCTATCAGCCATGTGTTCGAACTACTAATCTTTAACTGCATGTTATCGAAAATTAGGCCAAACATACGTTTTTCGTGTGTTTTTTGGCGCTTGCATACCTAACACGTAGCCTAGGCCAGCCATGTCCGAATGCGGGATGTTTCTTAGGTAGGCAAGAAACACTCTTAGGCTAGCGGTGTCAGTTTGTATGTAGAGTAAAGGGTCAGCCTCACCGCCGTTTTTCTTGGGTTTCCCAGTGTAATGTTGGGTTTGTATGTAGAGTAAGAGGTCAGCCTCACAGCCGTTTCGTGGGTTTCGGTACATACCTACCTACGTAGCCTAGGCCAGCCATGTCCGAATGCGGGATGTTTCTTAGGTAGGCAAGAAACATCTTAGGCTAGCGGTGTCAGTTTGTATGTAGAGTAAGGGGTCAGCTCACCGCCGTTTTCGTGGTTTCCCAGTGTTAATTGGTTTGTATGTAGAGTAAGGGGTCAGCCTCACAGCTGTTTTCGTGGATTTCCCAGTGTTAATTTTTGTCGTCTCTGTTCTCACCCAAAAACCCGGTTTCCCAATAGGTCCCCCCTTACCGTTTTTACGAAATTACGCCTGGAAACACTATCCATTTGCCGCCCTTTATTCTGTCTGTGTTCCCCCACCCAAAAACCCCGGTTCCCAACAGGGTCCCCCATTACCGTTTCTATAGTTATATATATACTAATATTTAACTGCATGTTATCGAAAATTAGGCCAAAACATACGTTTTTCGTGTTTTTTTTTTTGGCGCTTCATAGGCCGCGCAAGCTTTGTCAAGTTTTACCGGGTGTTCTGCGAGTTTGTAGAGACAAAAGATGAGTCACGGAACACTAAGGATTTAAGCCCGAACCAAGTCAAAATAACTTCATTTTAAAAGAATTTCATACCATTATTTTAACTTGCGCTTCCTCACAAGTCTACCGTTTTCTTTGAATGTCCCGTGACTCATCTTCCGTCTGCACAAACTCGCTACCCTTTACTTTGTAAATGAAAACGTAAGCAAAGAAGCTGGAAAAAAACAAAGCAAAAAATGAAAATGTTAAAATCAGAGAACACACTTAAATATAGTCGGCATTAACCCACCTCGACCACGATATCATTGTAGTGAATTTGTCGTATCGTATGTGGCCGTATATGAAAAATATGTAATTCGAGGTAGAGGGAATTACATGTTCAATGGCATTTGTAGCTTAAAGTTTGTTTTTGCGAATCACGGTGATGTTTATAAATCAATTTCATGATTTAACCCAACTAAGTCAAAATAATTTCATTTAAAAATAAATTCATCCATTTATAATTTCCCCTTCCTCACCAGTATACCGTTTTCTTTGAGTGGCCAGTGACTCATCTTTCGTGTGAACACACCTAAATACAGACGATATCTATGAAGAAAAAAAAAAAAAAAAGATATTTTACTTAAATACGGATGCACTTAAAAACACTGGAGGCAAACCTACCATTCCAGATGCAAAGGACACTGAGAATACAACATACAAATATGTTTCCATTGAAAAAACAAAACAGAGAATGAAGACAAATACAAGGGTTACAGCGATTATTGGCTGATGAACTAGGGAACTCGTTGTTTAATATTTACTATTTCAAGAATTAGAATTCTTGTGGACTTGTCTGTATAGCCAATAATCTTATAATCTTCAAATGTATTTTCCAATACATTTTTCCTGATTACATTTAGGACAATTGTATTCATAGGCAACACCAGGCGACATCAAAAAGGCGATAACGATCCTTAAATCGTAAAAGAAAGCCGATACTTTTTAGGTTATTAGTTTAAAAGATTGATGGCCCCATAGATTTACGAACGATTTTCATGAAATCCCTCCGATAGTTGTCTTCATATAAGAAAGGAAACGTGAATATAATCTTAGTTTAGGCACATCAAAACAATTTGGCTTATTGGAGAATTTTTTCTTTTAAATTTTTTTTGAGAATCCTTTGACAACAGGAATAAATGAAAACAATTATTGGTGAAGTATTGCGGTAAGAAGACGATTTCTTGGTGAAGAGGAGCCAATCCGATGTTAGAGATAAAGCATGATTTACTAAGGTGTAAATAGAGTTTAGTTTAAAACTAATAAAACAAAAAACTTTAACATTTATGATGACAGGAGTTAGAAAATTCTAAGAAGCGTTCAGCATTGTAGAGTTCTTTAAATAAATAGAATTGTCATCAACTGTCTGACATAGATTACGATGCTGGACGCTTCTTAGAATTTTCTTACTCCTATCATCATAACATCACTTTTACCATAGAAAAACAAAACAACTGAAACCTGGTCACAGAAAAGTGCTTCCAAGACATTACACTTTTTCCTGATCTACAAGCTTCCCTTGTTCACTAAAAGTTTGATATCTTTTCTTTGATGCTGCAAGTGGCTGTGCCATAGGTTTCATCTTTTTTTGGACAAGGAAAGCATAACTGCTCAGACTTTTACAGAAGAAATTAGAATTTGAGAAAACATGCAGCTTTATTAATAGTAGGTCATCAACACAGAAATCAGTGACTAATACATCAGAAAAGCTACTCATTGCACTATATGGAGGTATTGAAGAAGAATAAGATCTAAATTCAATTTAATGAAGTGTTTTAGGGGAGCAACTGTACACTGGAAACAGCAAGCAAGACTTGAAAGATTTCCCCCAACAGCAGCAGCTTTGATAAAATATTTTCTTCGGGTGTATAACCAGGTTCAACTTTGGCATAACGATCCATTCTTACTCCCCAAGCAGTGGGGATGGAAAAAGAGAAACCAGGGGCTTGGCTCCTGTCACCACGACTTTACCACTTGCGCCTGATAAGTTACTTCATTTGATATTGTGCACGACCACAAAGGTTTGTGTTCGGATGTGCAGCTGTGTGAAAGGGGGTCTAAAAAGTTCTATTATATGTGTGTCTTGTCAAGGGGTTTCCTGCTCAAAATCTACTACCCCATCCGGTGCAGAAGAAATAATGGATGAATAAGAACATATTAAAGGTAATCAACCAGCGCATAATTGACCATGAATCAGAAGAAATTCATCTTGAGAAACAACAGGACATTAACTATGGAAATCCTGGTGATTCACATACAGAGGAGTTAGGTGAGGGTTTTACCATCTACTTCCACTTCAATGGACCATCCAAGGAAATCGGCAAGGAGATAAAATTTTTAGCTAAGAACTAAGCATGTAACGGAGAAATGAGAATAATGTACTTCGTAGTAATTTTCGCCAGACCAACCGTTTTCAAGAAAATATCGAAAAACTTAAATTTTACGGTCATTTTCCAAAATGGCGGACGAAGCTCAGGGTGGATTAAGGGGGAGTTTTTATATCTTATTTCTAAGTGTCTAAAGAAGTCATTTACCATTTTCCAGCTTATTATATTTTTTTTCATTTATTTTTCCTAATTTGACTGGACTATAATATATTAAAGTTTCTCATTGTGGAATCCAGTAAGAACGAAATTCTTTGCGTTTCATGAAATGAAATAGAAGGTCCTTCTCGTCTGTCATTGTTAATATATATTTAAGCAACGAATTCTGCTGAAAACTATGGTAATAAATAAGTTTACAATGATAAACAGAAGTTTCTACCTCCTGTAAAGAAATCAAATTAACACTCTAGTAGTGAATTCTAAAGCCTACAAGAGTCACTGTTACATGCCCAGCGAATTAAATGACCTTTGGGACGAACTTAACGTCGTAAGGAAGACAAGCGGTGGACTAAACACAGGAAACAGCCTCTAAAGGATCCCTGTTGAGAGTACAAAGAATCCTTATCTCGGTTTCACACAGCAGGTCCTAAAACCTACAAGGAGATATATATTTTTTTTATTGACAACAGTTAAGAAAGGAATATTGTTGTTCAGTCAATACGTGAAATACATGAAATTTTTTCAAAGGTGAGATAACGAGGGCAATTGCATAATCCTGGTGACAATAGTTTTCAATTATTTAGCTGCCTATTCTAAACGCTGCTTAACTATATAAAATTCTGATAAAATTGAGGTGCTAGGGATTATATTGTGTTTTGTTTCAGCAGTTGTCATCCTCTTATTTCTATCCTCAGTGAACTCACAAAAGTCTGAGTATATTTTTATAATAGATTTGGTATAATTCGACATACCAACCAAGTTGCCTTAGTTTGATATTTATGTTTTTTGACAATCTGAACAAATAGTATAATTACCCTTATAGCAAAGCTGAATTACAGTCAATTGTTTGTATCAGGACATCACTCATTTCGGACCTCAATTCTATGCAAATCAAGTGAAATTTCCAATTTGCTCTCTCTCTCTCTCTCTCTCTCTCTCTCTCTCTCTGTTGGATATTTGTGTTTTGTCCAACTATATATAACCGGCGGGATATCGTTCACAAGAATGTATTTTCTGTAAAGACCACTATGTATGAGGATACTCAAAACTTTCTCACTGAAAATGCAAGTTTCATTTGGAATCCGGAGTCCTGAGTCATCAGCATTCTGCTTCACCTCATGAGGCGTCTCTAATGGGGCTGTTCTGTTTCTTACCACATTCGTCATCTCATAAATGGCACCTTGAACGCCCACCTGCGTTACACATTTACAACAAGATACTTTCACCACATACATCAGCCGCCATCTATTTTCAACCCACATCAGATTCCTGTTCTCGGTTACACGATAGCTTCTGGAATACTATTAATGGGGAACTGAATGATATATCTAAAGAAAGCAAACAAAGCTTAATGTATTCTAGTGAGCTTATTTTTTCTCCATTTTTACTTTAATAATTCTTGAACAACTTAGAATTTTAACCTTATTGGCACAAAAGTAGAAGATCAGGCAGGCGATTAGCAACCGAAGAGTGCTTCAAACAGAAATAGATGTGCAGTTTAAAATAGTAAGTCCTCCCTAAACAGAGTCTCCATCTTTATACAGGACTTTTCCAGCTGACACTGATGTTTATTTTTAAATTCTTGGAGAGACTCTTCGTTCATCCCTCTAAATCGTGTCCATAGCAATCAATTCCTTTGTTCTTATTTGATAAACGCAATAAATGAAATTTAATTTACTATATGCAGTATTAATATATATTTCATATGTTAAGACATAAGATATGTAAATTACTAATTTTGTTAAATATTTGTCACTTATATAATTACCCCTTGACCCATTTCAGATAGACCCTTGCACCTGTTAACCGTAGTTTATCGGGCAAAAAAGTTTACTTCGGTAAGCGGGAGGAGTGAAGCAGCAGCAGCAGTCCGGCAGCCAGTTGTCTTAAACTCGGACGCAAACCACCTGCAGAAGTTTTAATCTTTCCTTCTATCAATAGGACCTGGAAGGAACTGATTTTCATATGATTTTATAAACCTGACATACAGCAATGATCGTGTGTAAACCTTATTCCTGGGGAGTGTGCTACAGTGTCTACCTTGTGGCGCTGTCTGTTCGAAGAAGTTCTCCAACGCTCGTCATCGTCTTGGAATGAGTCGTGATCAAGAGGCCGAACATAACCTCTTAATAAAACCAACCGCCGCTCTGGAATCATTACAGGTAAGGGTAACCTGAAGCGGGTCATTGGTTAAGCCCTTGTAAATTCCAGCCTTATTGAAGTAATTCTATAAGTAAGGCCTTGCTTGTGTTAAATTGAAGTAATCGTGAAACTGGATCAAAATTTACGTGTCTTGTGTCTTGGCATCTAGTATTCTAGTGACTGTTATCAGTTTTTATATACCTTTTAGGAGTGTTACGTTGTAATATGCATTTTTGCTAGGATAGCCATTAATCACTTAAAACGTTGATAACTCAGCTTTAGTGTGATTAGTTTACTGTTTATAGAAGGATGGACAGTTTAAGACAGTTTTGTTTTCATTATGCTTTTCGTGTTTTAACGACCTATCATCGCTAGTCGTAAATTATTCTTCACCACCACAGAACAGTTAATGTAACGAGAGCCTCTTGAGTTTTATTAGTATTCATATTTACTTGAGGGAAATTTCTCTGTATGTTGGTATATTGTTAATATACTGGTTAACTATGTTTTGTGTTTCCTTGGTGCCTATAGTTTACGAGTATTTTGGTGTGTCTACTTTTAAAAAAATTCAGTTCACGCAAATTAGTTTCGCGATATAACAAATTATAAATGTGTAGAAGTTGTAAATATAAAGACCAAACTTTTTATTCAATTATTCTTACTCATATTTTTCAGAAGGCAAAATTTTCAGCATCCCTACGTATCTGACGAGTTATTTAAAATGAGTCTTTCAATGAAGCCTGCTTTTCATTGAAACACCGGTTTTTTTATGCACTTAACGTTTGTCGTTTTCTCTTAAATGTAAATCAAAAGAAATGTCTCCCATACCAGAACAAAAGAGCTATGAAATAAAACAATGAAAAAGTTATGACATATACCTTTAAGCTGCGCTCCACAAACCTCTGTTTTAATGCTTGAAACTGACAGTCTTTACAGAATAACATTAAAGTTAACCGGCATATAAAAGCGCGCAGTAATGAGCAATAAAACGCTTGCCTTAGAGCCTTTATATAGCAGCAAGCTTAGAGCCTGTGCCTTTTTCTTGTTTTCAAGTTCTGAAGACATTACACCAAAACTTATCTCTTATGAGCGGATCCTCAATGCTCATATGGAAGTCAGGAGATGTTGGCGGGAGTTAGTCAAGAGTTTCAGAGCAGGAAATAATTATGCAGTATCTTGCAGTCAGTGAAATGGTAGTCATTTCATGGTGAAGGTTAAGTACAATATACGCCACGTAATGGTATGTTTTGCATGGAATTTCTTAATTAGGAATTATATAAACATTTACTGATAAGCGACTTCCTTTACGTTTTGTTTTCAGAAATACACAAAGATACGTACACACAAGAAAGGCCCACTTACTCTCATTCACGTAAGAAAGGAACGAACGAAACAAAAGAAGTATTTACATGTATAAATATATACATACATACTCCCGCGCGCTCCCCCCCCCCCCCCCCCCCGCACCCCCCTCCAACCAACACACAAACACACACTTTATTATGTGTAATTTATATATTATTATATATATATCTATATATATATATAGTATATATATATATGATATATCTATACATATATATATATATATATATATATATAGTATATATATATATATAAAAAATTTTTTATATATATATATATATATATATATAAAAATATATATATATATATATTATTATATATATATAATAATATATATATATATATATATATATATATATACACACGTATATTATAAGCCTTACCGTATTTTTATGATTAGCATTCTGTTCGTATGTTAGTTTAAATGATGATTTCACAAGCACATGGAAAACTTTACAGGCAATTATTTTGAGTATAGTAGAGCAGCTGTCATTTTAAAATGGAATTTAATGACCAAGTTTTATATAGTAAGTCTTGACACCGCAGGAAAAGAGCAAGAACTTCTTTCCATTCTTATATTCATAAATAAACAAGAGTATAATTACATTTTACTCTGGAAAATGCTAGTTTCTGGGCATGTTTGGTCTCGGAAAAAAAAAAAAAATTCTTACTTGATGAAATCCTGGGATCTGACTGCTTTGGGCAGGTACAAACGTAAAATCAAAGAATTTTGCAAATTAAACCAATTTAGGATAACTTTAAAATTGCATGATTTTACATTAACAACAATAAGAAGATTAAAATTAAATTCTAACAGCTGTATCTTTGTGAATGCAGCCACAATCAAGCGAAAATCCACAGCTGCAGTCCCTCTGTAATGGAGAGGTTTAAGAATTAAATCCTGAAAGGCACACGGTATCGAGTAAAGACAAGGCAGTGCACAGAAGGTGCCAAGAGATGCCTTAAACATGTCTTCCAAACAATAAAGGCACTTAATAAATGTTAGCACAGCACTGGCAAAACAAGGCTGATATGAACACTGGCACTTTGAAACAAAGTCGGAGGTTTTAGTAAAAGAATACGAAATTTTATGGGACAGATTAAGAACACTGGTATACAGAACACTTTACCTTGTGGAAGAGTTAGCTTCAGCTTAGAAATAGATTGGAGGTCTTAATTAAGGCTTCACTGCAAAGTAAACTTTGGTTCAGCCAGAGAACCATACAGTAGGGGTGAAAGTGCTCTGAGGGAGGCAGGATATGCAAAGGAAATGTTGTTTGGTCCACTCCAAGGACATGTCTGCCCACTTCCAGGTGTCCTACATACTCCCGATTTATAATTGTTTAAAATTTTCTGTAATAGATGTGCACTTAACAAAGCCCTTTTGTTTTATCAGGAAGGTCACGTGGTACGCTCTACCCGTACTTTCTATTGATTAATCTCCACCACCGGCTGTATTGCCAAGGTGAATCCCCAACGACTGGTGCAGTCTACTAAGTGAAAACATTTTATTATTCGCTTTTGTTTAGTCTATGAAGCTTTGAGAGAAGGGTTACTTGGAAAGTATTTAGTAACCCTCCCCCCCCACCCCCACCCCCACAAGTTGACATTCGTACCATGATTCAGATGCAAAATGTCTACCAATCCAAGTGGTCAAAGCTTCTCCTTTAACGGGTCTCATTTAATAAAATATGCCTTTCTATACTATAAGGATTGTTACTAAATTCTAAATGATGAATTCAATAATTACATGAGACACAGAGCAAAGGAACGCCAAAGTAGAAGCTACTGTTACTTTCAAGCAGGAATTTGTTAAAGGAATTATGAATAAATTAACGTAATAAATCAGAAACTATTACAAAGAATGCCAAGGATATTAGAAATATTAAATTCAATGACTTTAAACTATTTTCCTTAAAGTAATTGTTAAAATAATCATGCACTTAAGGTAGGAGTAATTGTACGTAGTTAGGGCATGCGGTTAGTTTTGCCCTGATGAGGTATTACAACGAAGTATATTTGGTCTTTGGTTATGTGTTGCCACGTTACTGGGAACGATGACGCAGTGGTGAAGCCTGTCCACACTAGCGGGCATGCACGTCGGGCATTTCCAGCTGTTTATATTTTCTCTCGCTTCTGAAGCAGTGTTACCAGACAATCTCATCGTTCTGGCTCCATACTCTGTCAGTCAGTACAGTGAAACGTGTTACGGGAACAGCGTTTGTCCATCGGGCAGTGCCCGGCAGTGTGGACAGGGCCTTGGACGTGGCACTGAAGTCAAAGGTGCCTATGGGCACAGATTAAGTACATGAACAAAATAGTATGACAGTAATTTTAATAGGAGCCACTTTTGGCTGTTCTATTCGTTGGCTTAGATAATTGTTGGAAATTAAGAGATACTCGATAGTTATGAGTATTTAAGAAGAACTTATGATTAATAGACCAGGATCTTATTTCTTAACTCTTGAAAATGGCTCAATCATCGTCGGAAGTGCCAGGTTGGTCATGCAACTGTAGTACTTCTGCCCAGTCAAGGGAACTACAGCACTAATAGATCTGGCAATTTTGGCACTCTGCATTCCAGAATGAGCGAAGTAGTAATAATAAAAAAATAAATAAAAATGGAGCCATTATAAGCTCAGAAATAAATTCATTGATTGGGCAAGTTTATCAGGAAAAATTTACCTAAAGAAAGAGATTAAATCACAAGTTATACCGAAATAGAGAATTCAAGAGAGAACAGACAAAAAAAAAAGAGAAAGGCACTGATAAAAATTATCAAAGCTTGGGAAGAGCAAATATTATGAGAAGAAGAAATGAAATTAATAATTAGAGGAAGTATGAATTAGGGAAGAGACCTGGCATCCTACTGGTTTAGAAGTGCCAGATTCCTTCAGAAGATAATTTGAGGCGCTGAGCCAGGTTGGAACTAGTGCGAAGAAAACTTGTGAGCTTTCTTAAGCTATCTGGAAACTCTACACCATCTACCTATCTTCCTTGTGCCTCTTTTAAGCTGCCAGCTCAACGTTCGGTGTGGAATCTGGGGAACTGAGTCGGAGGAAGACAGAGGGCCACCTGTTCCGGTTGCCGTGGTACTGGGAACAGGGGATTGCCTAAAGGTTCTGATACAAGCTGTCACAGTTCCCCAAGTTCTTCAGACGATTGCGAGATGGCAGAGTCCTTACTCAGGAACTGATCAACTACAGACTGGGAAAGAAAGGAAGAGGTATCAGGGGTGTGAGAGGCTTACAGGTTACAATGACGAGGCTGTGCAGTGGGACAACCTTCCGCTGTGGTCAGGGGAATCCATCTCTCTTACCGACGCTGATAGTGGAGACAGGCTAGGAGAAGAGAGGGGATTCATACTAGGTTCTCCTGAAAGAAGAGGCTAGCTGAGCTTGGACACGGAAATAGAATTTTGAATGGGTTCGACATTCAGGATGAAAGGAGCTTGACACTGTTCAAGGCACGAAAGTGGCTCTGGCAGGGATCGTAGGAGTGCTCTGGCAAGGGTTGAAAGGCCAAGCCTGTCATAGGGAGTAAATTTCTCAGGGGCTCAACATTTCTGACGGTCAGAACTTTGCACTGTGCAGGGCGCTCAAGTGGCACTGATTGTAAGGGTTGAATTGTGATAATCCTTGATTGATGATTGGAGTGGCTAGAACTTTGGGAGTGGCTAGGACTTTGGAGGGGGTGTCATAACCTCTGGGAAAGTAGCTTGCTACTGCAAGTGTACGTATTTTGGATCGGTGAGGGTGCTTGAATCTCAACTGGACAGTGGGAAATGTCATTTTGGTGCAATTGATACCCTCAAAGGTGATGAGTTTTCGATGATCAATGGGGCCCCCATTGGGAACCTTATCCTCTCATATTAGGGAGATCTGAGTGCCAGTGTCATCGAAGGCATTAACCTGGCAGACAGGGTAATTACCTCGAGGAGGTGCCACATATATGGGACCCTCGGGGTCTCTGAATAGAGGGAACAGACCTAGAACAGGAGGAAGGCAAATAAACGAACCGAAGAAAATGGAATATGAAATACAAATGCAATAATGCTATTCGGACATTTTGCTGTTATTGAACGAGACTTGCTTTTCTTTGCCTGATCGAATATTTCAGACACAACAGCTCGCACGCAATATAATGAATAATTGCGAAATGCGAGAGGATTTCTAGTTTAATTAAAAGGGGGTTAGATATTTATGCAATATATCCCCAAGCTTTTTGATGGACGTTTTATGATTCCTTTGAAGGTCGTATATTATTGATATTATTCTTCATTTTAAAGTATGTGTGTCAGAGATAATGAATACAAAGAGTGAATGACAGATATTACCTTATAAATAAATTCTGGTTGCAGACAAAAGAAGGAAAATAAAGTTTTCAAAAACGAAACAGATGGTAACAATACCGTGATTTACGAAGTCTTATTTCTGTATGTATTAGAATGATATATTATTTATTATGAGCTCACTTTTATCACAAACCCACAAAACTAAAAGGATATATTACAATCTATTCCCAGTTATACCTTATCTATCTATCTATGTTTGTATCTATCTATCTATCTATCTGTCTATATTATTATTATTATAATTATAATTCTTGCACAAATATTACTATCTTCATGCTTCAATTCTGTAGTTGGCCGAGCAGGTAATATCGCTAAGATCCTGATTTCTTCTCTGTGCGCTGGTTCGAATCCAATCCACGAAAGGACGAAATTATTAACAACTAATAAATTCCCATTCGGTTGACAAAGTGTTTGAAACCATATTAATTCAGAGGTCGAGCGAATTGGATAATATGAAATATTTGTAGCGTAATGCATATATATATATATATATATATATATATATATATATATATATATATATATATATATAGATATATACGTATATATATATATATATATATATATATATATATATATATATATATATATATATATATGCATAACAAATCACGGTTGAAGTACATTAACCGATAATGTTTTTCTACCGCCTTTCATAAAACTCCTATTGAGATATATACTATCCTCAGATAATATATAAACTTTTCATAGTAATATGAGATTTTACAGTCAGTCCTAGAAGAAAAACAAAAAAACTTTTCCCTGTGCAATAAAAAGAAAGGAATATTCGGTCAAAGATAAAAACGGATTGTGATATTTTTAAACAAGAGAAGCTGCATATGACTGATACTGAGGTACATAGTGTAATTTATGGCCTCATCTTTCATAGACAATAATAAAAGCCTTTTCTCTCTCTCTCTCTCTCTCTCTCTCTCTCTCTCTTATCTCATCGGAGATTAATAAACGATGAGAAACGGAGTGAAATAAGTACAATACCTTTGATCTTGCAACTATATTTCGTAATTAATGGCCATTTTTATTACCAGTTTTATTCTTACAAAGGTTTACGCACGACAAAATTAAAAAAAATTATATTTAGTTCCAGTGAATGTGTTGAATCTATTATTCAATCTCAAAATAAAATTTGCCTGTCCGAATATTAATTTTAATTCAATTATTTGTATTAATCCTGTCAAGTTTGTAGGCATTTGCTAATATCATGGCACTATATCGTGACACTGAATTATATATAAATTAACTAAAAGTTTCAATATTACAAAGAGGGGGAAAACATTCACCATTATGCATTGTAACTTAAATATATTGGTTTCGAAATTTTCATGATAGAGTGCCAATAATTTTGCTCAATATTGTCAGGTTATTTGAGTGGATGAGTACTTTTAATATTGTGTACATTAGACACCAGTTTTATAAAGCCTTAGTTTTTGCATTCTAGATGAAAAGATAACTTTGCTAAGGTTAATTGTAAGGTTATTTCCGTTACGCAGAAAATATGTCGACAACCACAATGCTGATGGCCATAATGTCGACACTGTTTAAATATCGATGGTCTAAATGTCGATAGATAAAATGTCGACAGTCGTTACTTTTTACATGGCAATGTACCAAATGCCACAAGCTGCAAAGAAATTAAAACTATGTAAATATTTGATGTAAATTTCGGTTTGTTACTTGTCATAATAGGCTATACGAATGCAAAACCATTCAAATGAAATTCTTAGAAAATGACCTTAGGAAAGTTTTAATGACTACAATTGTTGCAAAGTTTAAATGACTACACGCCTGTCTGCATTTAAATTTCCCAGTTAACGGCCCAAACCATTTGTTACTTTTATTTCATTTGAAGCAGTACGTTCGGAAGTTATTTTAGTCTTTTCTTTTTTAAAAGTCTGACTTCTAAGAAAAGACTCACATAGAAATGGATCAAACCCAAGAATTGAGGTAAGAAGCTTGTGCATGAAGGCTACATTGACGTTGCTTATAAAGAAAATGAAGAAAAAACCTACTGGAGATGTGAAAAAGGAGGACTCTGCAGTGAAAAGCAATGTTGAGGTAATATCTTTATGTCAAGAAGACAGCCTTCCTCCAGAATTAATGCGAAAAGAAGTTCTCAAGATCAGAAAAGAATCGAAAGAAAATGTTACAAAGACGGGAGACATTATTTCATCAATAGTAAACAAATGGAAGGAAAATATTCTTTTGCAATTATCTTGAGCTTTACCAAGAATGAAAACACTTGCGCATTCTGTGAAAAGGGTACGTCATTCTGTGACTAGTAACGAAAATTTAAGTTAAGACGAGAGGTGAAATTTTTTTGCAGTAGAACTGTGAAGCAGTGAATATTCATTCGACCTCAATGAAATCTTCAGCTTCTGTAAAAGAAAAGAAAATGCTTTTGTGCGGACACCTTCGATTTTGCTACAG
>NC_087216.1:47892337-47904837 GCF_015104395.2 Macrobrachium nipponense | reverse complement strand
AACATCCTATTAGCTCAGGGGTTGTTAATGGACAAATGAGTTTGTTGAATAACAGCCCTGTGTCATTAGGGCAACGCATGAGATAACTATTATATAGGTAAGTCAGTCAACTTGCTATACAGTACATGATATTTCTCGTTCAAGAATATACAAAATCACAAGAAAGATAGGACAAAGGAAGAATATTTAATTACAGCAAATAAAATCAAAATAGATGTCTTAGGAAGTAGCAATGCTTTAAACAATGTTGCCTTAGTAGGATAAAGTTTAATTGATAGCCTTCATACTGGCATTTACTTATTCCTTATCCCATTAGATACCATATGTGGCACTCCCTACGTTAAGCCTATTAGCGTTAAGGGGCATCCTAATCAGAACTGGCTATGCTTCTGGCACATTTCCAAAGAGGTTAATCAACACATATGGACAGAATCTCTAGCAAATGGCACTCTGCATAAGCTGAGCATAAGATGAAAGAAGGTGCCTAAATAAGGTGTAAAATAAGAGAAGAAGAAGAATCTTTGAATTGTGAATAAATAGAAGAGAGAGTACATGTAGAATAATTTACGAAATTATAAGGAGAGGGACCAGAATTCTCCTTAAGAGTGTGGCAATGGTGCCAGGGGCACTAGTGGGGAGATAGACTATCGACTCTCTTAGTTTTCTTGGAGCCTCGATGCCATTTATGTTTCTTCCTTGGACCTCGCGAGGCTGGTTTGATAACCCCGTAGAGGGACTTGGGTTGGGGACCCAAGTCCTGATGAAGATGCCTCAGTGCCAGCTGCTCTGGCTGTTACAACAGCCCTAACACCATTAGTCGCAGTTTACTTGAGTTCTTCAGCCAAGCTTGGTTCGGCAGTCCTTACTCAGGGACTAGTCGTTGAAAACACGGGAGGGAGAAGAGGTATTAGCGTTGGTATTGTTGACTCACAAGTAGCGGTTTCCCGACTCAGGCATAGGTTGCAATGCCTCACATCTGGACGAACTTTCAATGTGGTCATGAGGATCTGGGTGAGTTCCTACAGGAATTGGTTTGCTCTCTCTTACTGGCATTGTAGTGGGGCCAAACAGGAGGTGAGAGGTGGCCCGATCTGGGGTCTACAGGAAGGACACTCAAGTCTTGCACTGGCACTAATGAAGTTCCAGACACAGGGAGAGGTTGTGAAATTGGCTCAACGTTCCTGATGAGTGAAGCATGGCACTGCCCAAGGCCTTCAAGTGGCACTAACAATGATTTAGAGGTAGGCGTATGAGGACCATGGGAGCCTGCTGAAGCTGTTGAAGTGCATGGACCCTTGAATTGTTTAAACGCAGGAGGAGACTTAAAATTTGTCCCAGCCGGACTTCATACAATCCAGGAATATACATCACTACCAACAGAGTGCATATTTTAGATCGGTGAAGTCTTGTGACTCTTAACCAGATGGTAAATAGTATCATTTTGATTTGGTTGACTCAGTCGTGACAAGCTGGTGCTGATCAATAGCCCCTTAGGCATTTTATCTTCCGGTATTATAGGCATTTGCGCATCAGAGTCTTCAACGTTTTCGATGATAAATTTCTAAAATACCTTCCCTAAACGTGCAAGGAATCAACGCAATAATTATACCTTTCGATCATGAAAGGAGAAGAAATGCATCAGACCAAAAATGTGTCTTCGATTTGGACTTATGAAAATATTCTAGTTATCTCAATCCTCTTTTATATATTTTATCTTGTTCTATCCTGATATTGATAACTATATTTACATTTTACTTATATTTTTTTTTACATTTGTGCAAACAATATTTATCAATTTTACATATACTATTTGTCTGTTTCTTTGACGGTTCTTTTTTGACCTTCTATTTTCAACTATTTATTGTTTCCAAGTATATAAATACCTAAAGAACAATTCATGGCAGTTGTTAATAGGCCAATTGTAAAATAGTTTAATAACAAACCTGTATGATTTAACTGTTAATTTCGAAATGTTAATTGCTGAATATTAGATTTTAACTCTTAAGTAGCTACTTATATTTTTACATATCTTTATATATATATATGTGTGTGTGTGTGTGTGTCTGTGTGTAAATGATGGAAATATGAGACGTATTTCAAAGAAATAAATGTTTGAATCGTACCGGAAATGGACCTTAGTTGCTAGAGTGACAGTCCAAGGCAGTATTGAGTCACTTTCCAAGTCCATAAAAGAAGATGGGACTCAACTACACACAGTTGAGTTATTCCATTGCAGGACTCTGAAGCCCAAAATACCAGCGAATTTCTCCTAACTTCCTGGCTCGTCAGCGATTCATTCGGTACCATTTCTTTTGACCTGTCCCTTCACCGTGAGATATAATAGAAATAATGAACACATGAAAACATACATCATAGAAATAAAAAAAATCTTATTATAAATTTTTGTCTCACAACGGGTAAGAACCTCTGTCTATGAGTGACAGATCAATGTGGGTTGACTCAATTACAAAAGACACAAATTTCCATTATATCTCATAGTAATGGAGTAATGCAAATGAACTGCTGATGGGTTGGGAATTTAGGAAAAATTCGCAGGTGTTGGGCTTCAGAAATATGCTGTCAATACCAATGAACTTGGTAGGTGAGTCGGTAATGCCTTCACCAGTCACTCGGAGACCGAGTTCGTTCCTGGCGTGAGTCGGAAATTTATGTACGCACACACACACACATACACGCACGCACACACACACACACACACATATATATATATATATATATATATATATATATATATATATATATATATTATATATATCAGAGGCCATAAATGATTGATCAGTTGTTGTGATAAATGATTGATCAGTTGTTCATGGAAAGGTATTCTGTTCACACTGTGATTTCATTCAAAAGCCGACATTTCACATCGATAATGGATTTTGAAGTCTGAAAAAGCCGTTAAAATATAAATAATTGTCTACATAAGATAAAAAGTATAAAAAAGATATTTTTTCTCTCATTTATATGTAAAAAAATAAACAGCCCAAGACACCATATTGGTTGTAAAACTTAAACTAAAACAGAGGTAAATATAATGAAAAGGAAATACAAAATAAAACCATTAGGCAATGAACAACAGTCTTGATGATGATTGGTTGTTAAGTGTCGGAACAAACAGTTTGATCATTATAGACTCAAGTGTACAGAGTCAGGAGGAATTAACCATCCTTGAGTTCATAATGATCAAACAGTTCTATAATATCAACAAAGAGAGAGAAATAAATTCTGTATATATTATTTTATCACTTGTAAACATTATCTATTATTGACCTCTTTATCAGACTTGAAAAAGGCTGACAAGTAATGTGAAACGTCGGGTTTTTGTTTGAATGAATGCAATTTGAACACAATGCCTTTATATAATACCTGATCATTTACGTATATATATATATATATATATATATATAAATATATATATATATATATATATATATATATATATATATATATATATATATATATATATATAGGTTATTGACAATAAACATAAATGAAACACATATACCATCAAATGAAACTTCTTTAAACCCCATCTCAGCCGGGAAACAAAATAACTGTAAGATTTAATCTTAAAAAATTATTGAAAATCCATGACATTATGTTGCTTCCGGAATAATGGGATGCAGATTAGTGGAACCGATTCATAGCAAATAACCCCAATTGGGAAATCCCTCATTAGAACAGACTTTGTGACACAAAAACAGCCATTGTTTCGGGTTCTTATTTATAAGCCCCCGCCAGTTGCGAAAACAATCTGTTTGTTTTCGCGCACGAAGTGAATTGCAAGAGAACTCCTCCGTTTAACCGCCCCCAAACCAACCACAGTTTTTTTTTATTTATTTAATCATTACTATGTTGTAAACAAAACTTTAGATATCATATCTTTTTACATCTCACATGAAGCAGAAAATAATGGCAGTTATACATATGGTCATGGAAATTTTGAAATATATAGTAATGAAATTAGATAAAAAAAAATTAATTACATAAAATACAATGCAACCTTTAGTTAATCATTAATTAACTTTATTTTGCCCGAATTAAGTATCCTGTAATTACTCAGTTAAAAAGGAAAAAAATACTTGAGAAGCATTAGAAGATCTCCAACGAAAATCCTGTTATGATTTTGCATTGCTTTTTTTTTCCTTTTTTTTTTTCCATTTTGTAAATAAGGTTGAAAAGCAAGGCATTCTACGAACTGACGCAGGGCACTTGTTCCATAAAGATAGTATAGACACTCTAGTAAATGAAAAGCATAATTTTTTTTCTTTTAGGGAGACTTTGCTTCTTTGGTAGAAACTTTTATCGAGAACGGTCTCTATAAATCAAATAGGGGCACTGTTTGAAAAGAGAATGCTAAACGATTTTGTTGGCTAAGTCATGTTAAACATTTCGCTTCCTGCTGTTTGAAAAGGAGGCTAATCAGGAAATCAAAGGGAAACAGTCCCTCAAGCCATGGAAAATCGATGGAAGTAGGGTTAACTCAACCAACCAAGAGGTTATAGATCAAAGACAAAATTTTTATGGCTAAAATTTTAGCTAAATTACATAGGAATACGAAGATTGAGGTCAAGGTAGATCACTTTTTATATATATATATATATTATATATATATATATATAGTATATATATATATATATATATATATATATATATATATATGTATCAGAGTATATAATATAGTAAAAATTCCCAAGCTAAGGGACATTTGAAGTATACCTTCATAATCCAAAACGAAAGATAAATGCCTTTAGAAGAAAAAACGGAGATCGACGAACTCTTAAGAATCCATGAAGACGTTAAACGGTCAGGCGTCCCTCCTGATCAACTGGAATGCAAATCTAGTCAGCAAGCTGTCCTGATTGGAACAGATCAACAGCACCAAAAAATCGTGGATCTCCACAAATTTTGAATGAATGTCAACACTAGCTTCGCCCTTTGAGCCTCTGGCTTCTGAGTATTCAGAGGAAATTGACAGAGAGATATTGATTCTCGTTGAGCTGTGCGTATTTTAGTTACTGCCTCTCCCTTGCCAGTTGGATCTCCCTTTCATCTATTTTATTTTCAGAATGAAAACAAAATAGTTTTATCACTGTGTAAATAGGGTATTTGTAACTGAATATTTATTTCTTAATTATCCTTCTTTTATTATTCTATTAATAGCTGATGGTATTTCAATGCATAAATTACCTGAGACTATGCGTATTAGTTTGTTTCTGTCAGTAGTTTTCTGGGATAAGAAAAAGATATTCTAGAAACAAAACTGTAAGTCAGTTTTTGTAATTACTGAAAGAAATCCTAATCGAAAGATAGTTATCAAATACTTAGGGTCATTGATAAAAACTAGTTATCTTATTTCATAAAAAATTTGTTTTTCTCGTAACATTTAATCATACACTAAGGTTTAAATTTTATTGAACAGACTTTCAAGAGGAAATCTAAAACTCATCTCTTATTGATTTTTTTTTGTCTTCTTTTACTTGCATAAAGAAATTAAATGACAGTTAATTCCCATCAATTCGTGTTGGAAAACAGAGCTTGATTATGTTGGCCCTACTGCTAATTTAGGGACAAAAGAAATCCACTCCTTCGTTAGGGACAAACTCCTCAGAAAGGAAACGACAAATATTTGAAAACGACTCACATCGTCTCTTCTCTCTCGGATGATTTTTTTTAGAAATACGAAGGGAGAACGGAATTTTATAGAGAGAGAGAGAGAGAGAGAGGACGAGAGAGAGAAGAGAGAGAGAGAGAGAGATATCTTTATACAGATGAAAGTTTCCTGCTACCCTAAAAAAGTAAAATAACAAATGTTAGGATAAGTAGTGATGGTTAATTTAAAAAAAAATCTGTGCTATACATTTCCTGTCATATGTACATATCGTAACTATATAAAATGGCTTAGGAATAATAAATTATGAGTTTATGAGGACAGTTTTGTCACCTAGAAAGCCTTTATATATATATATATATATATATATATATATATATATATATATATATATATATATATATATATATATATATATATATATATATATATATATATATATATATATATATATATATATATATATATATATATATATATATAATATATATATATATATATATATATATGATATATATATATATATATATATATATATATATATATATATATATATATATATATATATATATATATATATATATATATATATATATATATATCTATATATATATATATATATATATATATATATATACATAAGTGTGTGTGTGATCGTGTATAATGCGAGTGTATTTCTGTTCATGTGCCGTATGTGTATAAAGAAATACTTTTCAGCTAAATCGGTGAAAAACATATACAGACTACCAATCGATTTCCAAAAAAACAATCATATTATCTATTGAACGGTTAAATAATTTTCTATTCGCGATCATGGCACTATTCTCAATTTCGTTGATACAAGTACCTGGAAGGTTTTAAAGACCAGCCATAATATAAATAATATCACGTCGATGCTTATCGCTTCGAACTCATCAGTCGAGGATGCATTGTATTTAGAAAGCAAATTATTCGAGTGCAAACTCCAGTAACTTGAAATTCCTAGGAAATAGTCCCGAATGTCCTATAGTCTCTCCAGAACGTCATGAAACATAGAGTAGGTTTCCGACGTTACCGCTTTGCTCAGACTCGAGAAGTCATACTCAATGTCCATGAGTATTTCAAAGAGAGAAAGAAACAAATTGTTATAGTACATGGTTTGGACCAGGCAGTACAACGTACAATGGATGCAACTAAACATGCGAATTACGATATATCGAATGTGTAAGGAAGGAAAGGACAGCTTAGAAATGAAGCTTGCGTTTTTAAAGTAAAGAAAAGGAAAAGGCCACCAACTGTAACCAACATCGATGAGTTTGATCAGTGCGTTTTATGTAGAACGTTCTCAATTATTACGTCAGGCTACAGATTATTCAAGGATCTAGCTACACATTTGATAATGTTCAAATATAAACTGATTCAATCAGTATTCGAATTATATAACGAATGAAAGTTAAAATTTTATGAGTAATAAAGTCCAAAAACATCTGTTTAAGATTCCAGTTAATGTACAGAACTAGATTGATCGTAGGATACGGAACGTTAAACTATGACTTAATCCAAACAACAATGTAGATCTTAAAACCCAGCTTTTGTGTGGACTGGAAAGATTCAGATATGGGATTGTAAAGGAAATTTTACGACCGTACTAAAGGACCCGGAATGGAAGGATGCGGGGATTAGCTTGAACCAGAATTATAAGTCTTGAGGAAGTTTGATAACTTCGGAAACCTACTCGATGTTTAGTAACATTCTAGACCGACTATATAGTCTCTCTTTTCCATCTCCAGTGCAGCCTGAAGAATATTAACGTCAACCAACAACAGTGCGATACCTCCTACTATTAGTTGATAAACCTCAGTTGGTAATACTGGCAATATAATTAGAACTGCAGTATAAAAACTATTTGAAGCTATTTGATCTTTTCCTTACAATATATCTTTTTTATAATCGTTTACTCTAAGAGGCAGGAAAAGAGGTAGAAATGCAGATTTATTTATTTATTTATTTTTATACAATATGTAATTCTTTTCGTAGTGGAAAAAAAAAGAAGAGATAAAGACTAATTTTTAACTTCATTTATTTTATTTTTCACTTTCTATGCCTTTCTTCCCAATGTAGCTTTATTGTTTTGTTTTTAAATCGTAACACAAAAGTATCCTTTCAAAAGATATTCCAAAATTACGCCCGGACTTACTTACTAATGAATTGCCTTAAACTATATTGTGGATATACAAAAAGCATTTAGTAAGACGCTCCATGTATAACTCCCACTTCTCTCTCTCTCTCTCTCTCTCTCTCTCTCTCTCTCTCTCTCTCTCTCTGTGAGTGTATGTGTGTGTGAGTATGCATATAGGATTAACAATCAATACGATACAAATGATTTAGCCTCCGACCTTTAGTGCCGCGTTCGTAAGTATCTATTGAATGCCCATGCAGTTTACGGTCTCTGTTGTTGGGTAAGTTCAGAAGTTCACATAAACCCCATTATTCGCTTTTATTTTACCATGCTGATAGGCCGCTGCAGAGCAAGGATTTCCTTCGTATCTAAGACGAGGTTCTCTGCTTTTTCATTGATTCTTGAGGTCTTTCTCTCCCTTTCTTCTACCAGGTATGGACCGAGCTCATAAATATCCATACTGTTACTTTTTTATTTTTACCTAAACAGAACCCTTCTAGTTATGGAGTAAAAAGAGAACAACAAAACAAAGGAACTAAGAAGTGTGAAATTACACATACGTGTTGCGCGACTGAAGAAAATTCAGCAGGACGTTATGGTGTCTCCCAGAAGAAAAAACTCCAAATTGTGTTTTTAAAAGGGCAATCTTTTATTTCCGTGAACCTCTTCCTTTCTCCATCCAAGAATAGCCGACTTCCTTTGGAATATTCCTGTTCGGCTTGAAAATCCCTCGGAACAGGAATGGCCTCAACCGCATCCAGAATAACCAGGCGACGGGCGGGCCAAAGTCGCTTATAATTAACATTATTCATAAGCCTTATCAAGAGTAGTATTAATACACAAGGAATAACGAATGAATTAATTATTTAAGTAGAATCAAAGCAATATTGTCATTGATTAAATAGAATATGAATGGGTAATGAGTGAAAGGTTCTTCGTTAGGAAATTCAGTTGTGTTTAAGATAACTTTCGTTAGTTTAAGATAGGCTTTACAGTCTCTAAGATAACTTTTGTTCGCTTTATCCGAAGGTACTAGGTCATAAATTCGATGCCATAACATCTCCTCACAGTCTTAATCACCGTCGATATCATACTTTTGGCCAAAGGAAAGATTCTTTGAGATTTCTTGTAGAGAGCATTATCGAAATGGTATCATCCTCACTTCCTGTCTGACCACATGGAAACAGGTTAGCCATTAATGTTGGAAAAATGTCGGTTCCGTTTGAGGTGGTTTCTTCTGAAAAAGTAATCTATCTATTCAAAAATCTCTTTATGAAATATACGATAGCTCTCACTTAATTTACCGAATCTTTAATATATTACATCGGTTTTGTAAGACCTTTTACCGTACACATTCTTGTTCATTTATGACTGGCTAAGCTTTCAGTTACCAGTGACTCAAAATTGTAATACAATCTATAACAATGATCAAATTATCTTTCAACAATCGAAAGAAAATGAAAATAAAATACGACGATCACAAACAATTACTACTAGAGGAGTTCGGTGACCTATGCCGTTAATAAACATTAAAATAATGTTCTATATATGTCAGTAATAAACGCTGAAATAACTCTGAACAACTTAAAAGAAAATATCCTTCGGTCCAAAAGTTACTTAATTACAAGAAATCAGCTTTTACTAAAGATAACCCGGAAAGACTAAATAACGGAATTTTCTCATACATCACCGCCCTAAAAAGAAAACTGTTGATTGCACGCATTCTTTGTAACGTACAAGCATGTAGCTGCACCTTCGACTCCTCTAGGGCCTGTCTCTAGTTATGGTTCTTTTATTAATTACGAGCGGTACAACAACATAATCACGTAATCATTATTAGCTCATTAGTCTCGCTCTTGGTTCTTATAGCCCCACTCTAAAATAATGAGCGCACTGCTCTCATCGGTTTCTTTCCTTTTTGGTTATGTAATTGCTCACCAGCGTGAGGTTAATTAATGGACTTCTTCTGTGTTCTTTTGAATGTATAGTACACGCTTTCGTCTTTGTGATGCTGCTCTGCGTCCCCTTGGTAACTCTTCATTGTTAATAAATATGTCAAGATTCCATGTATAGCATCTTCAGCCCTAATCTTCTCTAGGTCAAGAAAGTTTCATTATTTTTTATGATTCCAGACAGTGTGAAGTTTTCTTCATACTTGTACGGTCTAATACGAAACAGTTTGCAAGGAGTTTTACTTTGACTAACTATACAATGTTGAATACTTTGCTTAGTGTAGTTGTAGAATCCTTTGATCCCCAAATGAGAAATAGCGTAGCAAACTCCTTCCTGCTTTCTACTGACTTCTCCTAAATTTCAGGTGTATCTCTTTTATTTTTGGCTCTATCAGACTTGATAATGTATCACCTTTTCCTATAACTTGTCCTTCTCTGCGGAATGATTTCTCTATGGAGCCATCTTGGGTTTGTATTTTTTTTCAAAATTAATAACATAGTAAGTATTTGTCCATATAACAGCTCTTCTGTTTAATGAAATATACTTTTATATTTAATTTCTCATGAGTTTTACTTTTACGTAATAGTAAAGAACTCTGAAGCTTACGATTTAATGACGTACTACAGCTCATCGTGATATAACCTCTTTGTTATTACTGACTTTCTCAGTAGCTCGAGAAGATATATCAAGACGTAATATTCTTGCTAACTTTCTTTCTGCTGTGTTTTAGGCTCTCATAGTATATTTTAATTTTTTTCAAGAGCCTGATACAAGTGTTCAAAACATGCCTTATTTCGCTTTTATGACAGAAAAGATAGCAATCAATAGCTCCATATAGCAGTAAAAACACTTATGAAATTCGTACACAGATTACATCATAAAATTGGTTCACTACAATATGGTATTTCTGAGTAATGCAAGTTTTACTAATAATATTTGAGTAAACATTATATTAATCCTAAAGGCCATACAGAACTCTTCAGAGCACTTGCTTCAACTCGCCCGCGAAGGAAAATTGAGCGTTGTCCAGGAGAATAAGAAAAGTTAATAAACCATTTGAAGTTTTGCGAAAGAGTAAACTCAAACGAAATTAAAAGTCTGAAAATTTCGAGAAGAAGAGAGGAGCAAAGAAAATTTATTTTGGGAAGAAAACTAAAAGTTAAGCGGAACAATTTGAAGAGGTTTGAGAGCTAAGGGAACGCAAAGTAGATAAGAAACAAATTCTATTTCACTTTTATTTTACTCGTTTACGGAGTGTGAAATATCAACCTTGCTTTTACGAACAAATTCAGAATATAAATACTCAATAGCATAAAATCCGTAACCCAATAATCTTCACTTAATGAAATACATGTATAACCCATGGTGGAAAAATGGGAGAAACATAAATTCAGGTGCATCAATATCTGTAGCAAAGAGAAAAGTGCCTCGGCGAGGTTATGAAGACCTGCTGATCCCTGGGCAATCAAAACCTAATAGAATAGATAGCACATTTGAGAGAGAATAGGAGAGAACCCAATAGAAAAGATAGCGCATTTGAGGAAAAGAGAGAGTGAGAGAGATTGATTGATTTATTAAAGATTATTTGGCGACCCAGAGAAGAGAGAGAGAGACAGAGAGAGAGAGAGGTTGGGGGCGGGTTTTGGGGGAGGAGGATTGGTATTAAATAGGGGAGGAGCCACGCACGCACGTACAAAAAGAGGCTACTGGCTTCTGCATGAATACTTCAGCCTAGAAAGCGATATCAGCCCAAGCACAATGTTACGGTAGCGAAAATGTACTAAGTATGAATGAACTGTATTAGGCTTATGTCCCTCATCGTAGTAGAGTGAGTCCGTGTGTGTGTCCTTGCTGGACACTCGTGTGTTGGTTCGATTCCTGCGACAGATGGTGAAAATTTCATCTCGGAAATAAAACTTTTAGTCTAAAGAGATGCGAAGAATCCGGATATTGAAGCGAGTAGTAGGAATTGGGAAAAATAAGTAAATCTTATTTTCCTACCTTTTCAGAAGTGCCATTCATGTGGGTTATCCCCGTCTCTAAAGTCACATTCATTCACACACGCACAGACAGAATTAAGATATAAAAAAATCAGAACAAAAGGTGAGTGACAAATAGAATTTAATATCTATGTGTTGTTCTGTGTCTCCTCTAGAGGCAGAATGTGGAACTGGATCCTCAAACCTCTCGGGTTGGATACGGGAGGGTGCTTCATATTCCATGTCCTCGACTCCTTTGCAGTTTTAACACTCATGTGCATCATTTTACCTGGTTTATGCTGCCTATGTTTCGGATGCTATCTCTCTTCATGACTTATTGTTGCCATAATATTAAATAAAATACACAATTATTTAATAGAATGGTCCTATTAGGCAGATCTTATCCAAAATAAATACACGCAAAATTCAATTCATTATATTTAAAGGAATAATATAACTCCATGAAACTTTAGAGCCAGGAGTGACACAGAAACTCATATGAGAGTTAACTGTCGTATACAGAAGTCGATTAGAAACCATTATAAAAGATTCTCTTGGCTAATTTTAGTTCTGATTTTAGTCTATAGTAATAAATCACTGGATCTTTTGAATATTTGATGAAAAAACTACGTTTTTCTTTAATAATTTCAAAAGGCACTACCTATGGACTGACTTGGGTAAATTACATTTTGCTGAGACGATATGTATGTATTGAGATTAACATTGAGAGCGAGGTTAAGATAGAATTCTGACACTTTAATGTTATAAAAAAATGTACATA
>NC_087216.1:47859837-47887337 GCF_015104395.2 Macrobrachium nipponense | reverse complement strand
AAGAGGCTTTCTTAGCTACTTTTACCTTGGGAGACAAACCTGGTCCGGATTTAGGCCCACTGCATTCACATGGTGACCCTTCATTTCTTTGTTTTCTTAGTTTTCTTTTATGACCACCCACCAGTGGTTTTACAACATTTGCAGTAACGCCGAGACGGTCAAATCCTGTACTCTACTAATTCTGATATCAGTTAACTAACTGCAGTGGGGTCTGTGTGGGAGGCTAAAACGAACATTTTTTGGAAGCTTGAATTTCAAGTCAATAAACCTGTAGGTTTGTTCCGTGTGAATAGGTTTCATTTGATGATATAATATATTAATAATAATAGTTATGACAAATTTCAAAGCATAGTTAGAACTCGCTTTTAATTCACGTATTATGAATTGTTATGTTCTTGTAAATAACAGCATTGCCGAAAAGGATTCATTAGTGAATCTATTGAAATTAGATAATATACTTTACATAAAATAACAGGTATTTATTATATGAATTAAACTAATTATAGAAAGATAATTGTCAAGAAAAATTATAACAAAACTGGTTAATAGAAATCCTTCGTGCAGACGTCTCCAAAATGACATCTGAACCAACACTTTTCAAAATTCAAACTTTCCTACGTAAGATGTGTTTTCAGGACCTCATTTCAACAAACTGCAAAACGACGTTCTCCAGCCTCTACCGTAAAGACATCGTTATCCTGCTGAACTGAATCGTGTGGACGAAAAAACAAAAAAACAAAAAAACGTCAACGACTCATCTTGCAAGATGCTTAAAAAATCTCTGCCCGAACAAAAATTCAAAGGAGTTCTGGGGATGGGCCCATTTTTTTCTTATAGACTAAAATTCCAGAGCGAGGCCGAATAGATTTTAGAGAATAATATTCGGAAATTAGTGCACCACGAATATTGAAGCCATGGATTTCATGCTCGTTGCTAAAACTATATTCGGGAGAGTGGGATTATGTGTCAACGGCATCCAAGTGAATATCTCGCAATTAGATTATTTGTATGCTGATTGCTCTGAGGATAGAGCGGCCGGATAATTACAATGACCCGTGGTCTAAATTATTTGCATATTATGACGAGAAGAAATTAACTGTACTTGTAAAATATTCGAATAAACTGATATATGTTCAGAATCGTTAGCTGGTGAGGAACGTTTTGATAAATGACATCAAAGTTAAGATATTAAAGTAACAACTGGGTAAGTGAAGACTTAGTTTAATAATAATAATAATAATAATAATAATAATAATAATAATAATAATAATAATAATAATAATAATAATAATAATAATAATAATAATAATAATAAATAATGAGTACCTATCCCTGATGGGGTAGGGTCCAGCTATGGGTTAAATAGCAAAACTCAGCAATGATGGAAAGAAATGAAGGAATAAATGATGGAAAGAAATGAAGGAATAAACGACAACGACGTAAATGGAACCTCTGGCAACAGAGGAGCTTCGTCCGGCAACCAGGTATTCAACCCAATTGAAGGGGAAGACGGTCAGGTACTTGGAGGTCGTCATCCAGCAACTGATCACCACAACGGTAGTAATCAACAGCCTGAGATTGGAGCTACAGAAGCAAAAAGGAAGAAATGGACAAGAGAAGAAAATAAGGAAATATGGAGATGCTACATCAGAAGCAACCCGACGGAGAGAGGTATAGAAGAAGATTGGTCAACATCTGGAATAGAGAGGAATAACACCCCAAACAGAGCAGAGGCTGGCAGACCAAGTAAGGAACATAAAGAAAAAGAACTGGCTCTCCCCAACAGAAAGAGAAGAACTGGAAAGGGAAATGTCCCACGACAACGAATTACACGAAGACGAACTGAGAGACGATGCCACAGAGGACGACAGGGAGCATAAGGTATCAAACAACGACACACGAAGAAACACCGACGAAGTAACAGAGAGGACGGAATGGGTAGAAAAGATTAGACAATGGATGGAGCCAGATACAGAGTGAACAAAGATCCCCTCCATGAAAGCCTACAACACCAAGAAATTAAGGGAGAAAACAAGTGAGGTCAATGAAATAATGGGCATAATACACACCACCAGTATCACAGAAACAAATAACTTGACATATGCAGGACCAAGATTAGTAGCAGAACTGATGGGGATTCGAACACCAACACCACCAGCACAACCAACCCAACAGAAACCAAAACAGCAACCTCCTTGGAAAAGGCGCCTGGAAAAGCAAATCATGGTGATGAGATCTGACTTGAGTAAACTGAAAGAGATGGCAGAAAAAAGGCTAAGAAGCAAGAAAACAAGGGAGGAACTCAACGAGAAATACAAAGTACAAGAGAGAGGACTAAACAAAAACACAATAGAAGATGATTAAAAAAACAGAGGCTTAAGGCCAAAGCACATAAGATCCAACGGTACATAAACAGGAATAAGGGATACCAACAGAACAAACTATTCGGAACCAACCAAAAAAGACTATACAGCCAAACTAAGAGGGGAAGACAACCACCCAGAAATTCCTGAAGCCGAACCAATTAAGAGACTCTGGGAAAACATATGGAGCAATCCGGTATCACACAACAAACATGCAACAATGGCTCCAGGAAGTCAAGGAAGAAGAAACAGGGAGAATAAAACAAAGATTCAAAGAGATCACGACAGACACAGTCAGACACCAACTAAAGAAACTGGAAACTGGAAAGCCCCAGGTCCGATGAAGTCCATGGATACTGGCTCAAAAACTTCAAGGCCCTACAGGAGAGGGATCTTCCAGGGCGACTCACTGTCTCCACTACTCTTCGTAGTAGCCATGATTCCCATGACAAAAGTACTACAGAAGATGGATGCCGGGTACCAACTCAAGAAAAGAGCAACAGAATCAACCATCTGATGTTCATGGACGACATCAAGCTGTATGGTAAGAGCATCAAGGAAATAGATACCCTAATCCAGACTGTAAGGATTGTATCTGGGGACATCAGGATGGAGTTTGGAATAGAAAAATGCGCCTTAGTCAACATACAAAAAGGCAAAGTAACGAGAACTGAAGGGATAAAGCTACCAGATGGGAGCAACATCAAACACATAGATGAGACAGGATACAAATACCTGGGAATAATGGAAGGAGGGGATATAAAACACCAAGAGATGAAGGACACGATCAGGAAAGAATATATGCAGAGACTCAAGGCGATACTCAAGTCAAAACTCAACGCCGGAAATATGATAAAAGCCATAAACACATGGGCAGTGCCAGTAATCAGATACAGCGCAGGAATAGTGGAATGGACGAAGGCAGAACTCCGCAGCATAGATCAGAAAACCAGGAAACATATGACAATACACAAAGCACTACACCCAAGAGCAAATACGGACAGACTATACATAACACGAAAGGAAGGAGGGAGAGGTCTACTAAGCATAGAGGACTGTGTCAACATCGAAAACAGAGCACTGGGGCAATATCTGAAAACCAGTGAAGACGAGTGGCTAAAAAGTGCATGGGAAGAAGGACTAATAGAAGTAGACGAAGACCCAGAAATATACAGAGACAGGAGAACGACAGACAGAACAGAGGACTGGCACAATAAACCAATGCACGGACAATACATGAGACAGACTAAAGAACTAGCCAGCGATGACACATGGCAATGGCTACAGAGGGGAGAGCTAAAGAAGGAAACTGAAAGAATGATAACAGCGGCACAAGATCAGGCCCTAAGAACCAGATATGTTCAAAGAACGATAGACGGAAATAACATCTCTCCCATATGTAGGAAGTGCAATACGAAAAATGAAACCATAAACCACATAGCAAGCAAATGCCCGGCACTTGCACAGAACCAGTACAAAAAGAGGCATGATTCAGTGGCAAAAGCCCTCCACTGGAGCCTGTGCAAGAAACATCAGCTACCTTGCAGTAATAAGTGGTACGAGCACCAACCTGAGGGAGTGATAGAAAACGATCAGGCAAAGATCCTCTGGGACTATGGTATCAGGACGGATAGGGTGATACGTGCAAACAGACCAGACGTGACGTTGATTGACAAAGTCAAGAAGAAAGTATCACTCATTGATGTCGCAATACCATGGGACAACAGAGTTGAAGAGAAAGAGAGGGAAAAATGGATAAGTATCAAGATCTGAAAATAGAAATAAGAAGGATATGGGATATGCCAGTGGAAATTGTACCCATAATCATAGGAGCACTAGGCACGATCCCAAGATCCCTGAAAAGGAATCTAGAAAAACTAGAGGCTGAAGTAGCGCCAGGACTCATGCAGAAGAGTGTGATCCTAGAAACGGCACACATAGTAAGGAGAGTGATGGACTCCTAAGGAGGCAGGATGCAACCCGGAACCCCACACTATAAATACCACCCAGTCGAATTGGAGGACTGTGATAGAGCAAAAAAATAAAAAAAATAAAAATAAAAATAATAATAATAATAGTATATTTTATGTCAGCTCAAGACCACATACATGGAGTATACAAAATACTTATAGAGAATAACATGCACAATCTAGATATATGAGATAACGTGATAACATCTATTAATCGGCAATATCCACACAGTTACTGAAGTAGCATAAAAGATTTAGTTATCATAATCTGCATTATTGTCTTCTCCTTCCAATTATTTTTACATACTTTGTTTTTTACGGTGTTATCAAGGGTATACACAAATTTATATTTACTTTCTTTCATTTTTGAAGTAATTTGTTTCACCTACACATTTCTTGAGAAAGGGCCACAGCTAGGGCCTGAGAGTATTAGAGCGTTGAATAAAATATGAAAATACTTACAAGTAAACAAGTTATGCTCAGTTATCTTGTGGGTTTCTTTTTCCATCTTCAGAGGGAATCAGAAAGTTTTTGTTTGGTTCAACATGTACCCACAGCAACACTACAACAGAAGTACATTGCAACACCTGTATGAAGTTTTTGGAACTCAAGGTGTCCCTTATGCAAGAAGATATGAAACACAACTGCTAAGCCAAAGCCAAAAAATTAAGATGCGGTTTTATAATTGAATGTTTGAAGAACAAAGTGTGTCCAAAAACATATGATAGGATTGGAAAAAGACCCTTGAGTGGAGAAGTATTCGGCAGTTTTCAAGAAGGATACATAAAGGATCAGTTGCAAGAGCTTAAGGCGAAGAAAGAAGCTACATTTGCTGTTGTGAGGAGTACAAAACACGTTTCAAGGGGTGAGTATTTTAAGCATTTATTGATACTATTAATAGTGTTCTGCTTCATAAAACTAATCATACAACTATTGGTAAAAAGAATATTCAAAAAGAATGAAAAAAATAATATCATTAATAAACCGACGATGTTGCAAGCATGTTGGCAATGGACACAGACCTCATTCATTCTATTTGGCGTGTTTTTAAATGTGGATGGTCTAGTGTTGTTCTATTCTTTTTGCTTATTTTGCCGTGATTTTGCGCTATTGTAACGCAAATATGCATTCAGATGAAAGTGAATACAGTGAATCACCGCGTACATCAACCTCAAATGCAGATGTGTAGCATAAAACTAATTTTTATAACCGTACAGTAGTGCCGAAGCAGTCACGTAGGGAAAAGTTGATGCAGGAGAAAGCTAAAGAAGACGACGTCCTTTCGGACGTTTCAGTGGATGATACTGTTGATGATCCCGATTTTGTTGCTTTCAGTGAAAGTGATGATGTTGATGAATGCCTAGTGTCTGGTAAAAACGAAAAGAAAAGGGCAAATATTGGTGAAATTACCCCTTGTGATGATGTTATGACTAACATTTGCCTGAAAGTAGGTTAACCTCGACGTCGGTGTTAACCTAGTCGTCAGTGATGAGAGCATTGGGGGTTCTAAGGAAATAAAAAATAAAGGTTATTAAAAATAAAGGGAGGTCTGCAAAGGTAAATGTAGAGGGATGGGAAAAAATATGACCAAATTTAAAACGCAATAGTGGGGAAGATTATATCAGTTAGGGTAGAACACCGCTGTGTGGGCACTTGCATGGACAAATTGGCCACTTTTTCACAAGATATTTAATTGGTGAAACAACGATACAATTCAATATTAAGCATACCATTCAACAGATTGAAGTTTCGTCTACAGAACGAGATATATGAAACCGCCATACAAATTAAAATAAGCATGTGGGGTCTTCGTAAAATCTGTTTTCAACGCTGTTTTTTAATCCAATATGGCGTGTTATTTTCTCGTGCACCATCCGGCATACACTGGCAGACATATCCTTCCCAGCCTTACCAGCGGTCATTTGAACAATATTATGCCTATTTATATAACATTTATTGATATTACTCAAGATTGTAGTTGTAATCAGCGCAATAAAAGAACATTTTGTTGTCTATATTAGTGAAAGTATGAGACTTCATATTCCCGGGGTAATTTTTCGAACTGAAATGCTTTTTTACCATGTAATTGATGGTTTTATCCTTACTGCCATCACAATTGAAACTTCACAGTGCTTATTTTATTGTATTATACACATTTCGTTTTTAATTCACTCCAAATTCAACTTAGAATACGTGAGTTTGTTTATGGCAAAGCCACGGCGGGAATAATTTGGACGTCTGGCAGCCAGAATCCACGAGTCGAGCAGACAACGGGTTAGTGAATTGTTTATGACAAAAATATTTCACTTTTTTGCTAGACCTTTTCATTTATTTAAGTATATATATATATATATATATATATATATATATATATATATATATATATAGATATATATATATATATATATACACACATCTGGATCAAGGCCAGGAATACAGAAGCAAATGACACAGTATCCGTTCATTCCAAGATTTCATGATTCAATAATCACATCATCAGGGAGATCTACAACAATAAAATACAATATATAAATATAAGCTTACTGAAAGAGCTATATACAAAAGTTTAATTTAGAAAGCGGGTAAAGGAAACTGATAACAACAGAATAAAACGATAAAATTGTTAAGAACAGACAACACACCCAAACACAGACGCACTTAGGAATAAAATAGTAAAAACCAGACAACATACTTAAATACAGACACACTTAAAAAATACTGGAGGTTAACCTACCGTTCCATAGAATAAGGACGTAGTAAAAGTTAAGTTAAGTATATCTTAGTTTTACCTGACCACTGAGCTGACTAACAGCTCTCCTGGGGCAGGCCCGAAGGATTAGATATTTTTACGCGTCTAGGAACCAATTGGTTACCTAGCAACTGGACCTACAGCTTATTGTGGGATCCGAACCACATTACATCGAGAAATGAATTTCTATCACCAGAAATAAATTCCTCTGGTTCCGCGTTGGCTGAGCCGAGAATCGAACTTCGGACCACCGGATTGGTAGCCGAGCGCGAAATCCACTCGGTCAACGTGGACCTGACGTAGAAAGAATAAGATATACATTTTTTTTCAGAAAAAGGCAGAGAGTTAAGACAAATACAAGGGAGCAGTGGTTGTTCGACAGTTCAGAGATTTCCGTTTTGCATTTAATGGTATGGCTGTGTATATTAGAGGATTCTGGATTAGTCAATCGACATCCGGTTCTATAGCTTATCCCTCTGTGGGAATCGGCCCTCACCCTGAGAAGCCGCCTGGTGGATCTAATATATTTTCCCATGTTACATTTACGACAATTGTACTCAGAGACAAAACCAGGCGACATGAAAGGCGATTGCCGATTCTTAAATCTGAAAAGAGAACCAATACTTCTAGGGTTCTTTCGTATTAATTTAAGATCGATAGCCCCAATATATTTTTGGACGATTTTCAAGAAATCCTTCCGAAATGTGTCTTCGTGTAAGAAAGGAAACGCTACATATAATGGGAGTTTGGGCCCGTCAAAACACTTTGGCCTATTGGAGAAATTTCTATTTAGAAGTTTTTTTTTTTTCTTTTTTTTTTTTTTGAAAATCCTGTGAACAACATGAATAGGGAAACAGTTATGGGTGAAGTATTGTTGTTAGAAGACAATTTCTTGGTGAAAGATGCCCAATCCGATGTTAGAGATAAACCTCGTTGTATATGAGAGTGTAAAATAGAGTTCAGTTTAAAATTGAAAAAACAAAAGCTATAAAAATTAGACCCCAAAGCAATAAAAGTTTTCTTTCTGAATATAGATGTATTAAATTGCCATTATCTTTAGATTGGAGTTGTGTTCTTTTTCTATGGTGAATGTGATGTTTTGATGATAGGAATTAGAAAATTCTAAGAAGCGTTCAGCATCGTCGTCTTGTTTAAATGAAATAAAAGTGTCATCAACATATCTGGCATAGAATAGGGGACGATAGGCAAAGGTTCACTCATCGAGTATGCGCTCCTCCAGGGAGCAAATGAAGATGGCGAACGTAGATCCGAGAGGAGAACCCATGGCCATTCCCTCTATTTGTCTGAAAAGCACGCCATTAAAAATAAAAGCTGTGTCCAGTACTGCCAGTTCTAAAAACATCTTGAAATGGGAGAGACTAAAACTATGATACAATTATATATGTGGTTTCTCTGACCGGTATATTAGCTTGCCTTGAAAAGGTCCGAATCTTGTGGAAGAATGCGTTGTTTAAAATGTTCACAGTAAGATACAGTATACTTGTTAGTGGTTTGGGGCTCCAATAGGGGAACAAGAAATTTAGCCAATTTGTAATTTGGAGTTCTATAGATAGGGCAAAGGGAACGTTGGGTTTGTGGACAAAATTCCAAAAGAGGAGCCTGTAACAAAAAAATCATGGTATGTGTGTCTCACTAATGATGTTCTCATTCTTAGGTAGGCTCCACTTTGGGGGATGCCGATCGTAAAAAATATTTGCCAAAAATACACTAATCAAGACAGGCTAATGAAATTTTCAGGCATTATTAGCACTATAATAATGCATATTCCCTGTGAGTTTTATCATCTTACAGGGAAAATTAATGATTTTATGGAAAAAAATGTGAAAAAACGGAAATTTCCGGGCCCCTCGTACTGAAGGTTATTTGGTGATTGGTGAGAAACTAGTCTTGAATAGAAATTCGGTCTGACAGAATGTTGGTATATCCACCTGGAACATGCACAAAAACAATTATCAAAATAGAACATTAAATAAGCACGTAATAACAAAAAAAAGAGCAACAACTTCGTAAGTTCAGCGAAAGCCCCGCCGAAAAATCAGACTATAGCTAGGAAGAAATATTCAGGAAAAATTCAAATCTCGATTTAGGGACAAAACCTTTTGAGAGTTTGTATTTATTATGTCACTTGATAGCCTAAAACATCTAAAAATTATATTATTTAGGACAATCAAAGAAAAAACCACCCCCCACTTTTTTTTTTTTTTTTTTTGTGGGGGGGGGTTTTCTTTGATTGTCCTAAATAATATAATTTTTAGATGTTTTAGGCTATCAAGTGACATAATAACTACAAACTCTCAAAAGGTTTTGTCCCTAAATCGAGATTTGAATTTTTCCTGAATATTTCTTCCTAGCTATAGTCTGATTTTTCGGCGGGGCTTTCGCTGAACTTACGAAGTTGTTGCTCTTTTTTTTGTTATTACGTGCTTATTTACTGTTCTATTTTGATAATTTTTTTTTGTGCATGTTCCAGGTGGATATACCAACATTCTGTCAGACCGAATTTCTATTCAAGACTGTAGTTTCTCACCAATCACCAAATAACCTTCAGTACGAGGGCCCAGAAATTTCCGTTTTTTCACATTTTTTTTCATAAAATCATTAATTTTCCCTGTAGGATAATAAAAATCACAGAGAATATGCATTATTATAGTGCTAATAATGCCTGAAAATTTCATTAGCCTGTCTTGATTAGTGTATTTTTGGCAAATATTTTTTACGATTTTTTACAATCTGGACCCCCCCAAAGTGGAGACTACCCTTAAGGCTACGGAGAAATTTATTGATCTTGTCTTCAATTCTAAAGATGATTTGATAATTTGGGAGACCATTTATTCTTAAGTTTTGGGTCATTTTGTTGACGTATTCCGATTATCAGGTTCATAATAATCAAATCATCACGCTTGGACAAAGTTTTGAGGGTTTCGTAATCGCTCTTATTGAAAAAAGGGTGTCCAATGTATTTTTAATTTAGAAAAGCTTTGTGTGAAAGAACCATCAATTCATTTTGTAAACGGCTGAGATCAGTGCACAAATTCAGATTTTTCAGACGGTGGAATAATGTTTCAAGAGGCTAGTAGGAATTCTAATCCAAAAGACAAAAGGAATTCCTCGTTTAGATGAAAAAAATATTTAGAAAAAATTAAAAACGGTTTGTTGTAGCCATGAAAGCTAGGTAAGTTAATTCCAAAATTAAAAAGTTGTTTATGCCTTCTCTGTATAAAATCAACGAAATCTGAATACTTTTGCTAAAAAGCCTAGTAAAATCATTACTATCTAAAAACGAGAAAGAGTCCAACACTTCATTACGAATGTTATTAGCAACCCTATGAAATCGTTCGTATGCTTTCTGTTTACAAGTAATTTCCTGGTGGTGTCAAGGTAAAATTTTATATATTTATATATTCTAAACCTTACAAAGTTGGGAACATTATTTATCTGGCAGTACTGTAGAAAATCCACAACCAGGCTTACTTTCTCCTTTTTTCGGTAAAGTTCAGGCAAACAACCATTCCTACTACCATCACTTTAAACAAAAGAACGTGACAAATTTCGTCAGTATTTTAGAGCCAGAATTTGTTTACTGTTGCAGTCTCAAATTGATTTTGTCTACGAGAAAAGCCTTTAGTCGTAAAAAGTAGAACACCAGACAACATTGTCTCTGCTGCGAATGGTTGCAGATTCCCTTTTACAGAAAACCAATATTGGGCCTTCTTATCCCTGGTCATTTATACTTCCTTGCACCATTTATCAAGGATATCTTCTCTCGTCGATGTTTAATTTTTTTCCTCTGTGTAGGTTTTAAGAGAGAGAGAGAAGATAGAATAAAACACAAGTGAATGAACTAATAAAAATATAATCTATGGAGAAATATAGACATACAGAGGGTGATCTTATATACCTATATGTTCCTAAACAATATTTCCTGAAATCATTACTTAATATAGCCTAGCTGTTTGATATAACCTTAATTATTTATGCAATATGCCATCTAATATAACTTTACAAAAATAAAGAAAAAATAATCTTCCATTCATTGGTAATTTCATTTTATTCTAAAACTTCTAATAAGTCTTTTTCTATAAATAATTAACCAGTTTATTTGTTTGGTCCGCTTTCTCTTAAGTAAGCGTATAGGATTCCGATGAGATAAGAACTCATTCCCCCCCAAATAAATACATAACAACAAGGTATTCATTGCGAACTGAGTGTCCTGCAAACTATTCTTAAGGAAACACGTATCTTAGTGTAATTCTTCTAACGAAGAATAAATAATTAACCAGTTTATTTGTTTGTTCCGCTTTCTCTTAAGTAAGCGTATAGGATTCCGATGAGATAACAACTCATCCCCCCCAAATAAATACATAACGACAAGGTATTCATTGCGAACTGAGTGTCCTGCAAACTATTCTTAAGGAAACACGTATCTTAGTGTAATTCTTCTAACGAAGAGGCAAACAGACAAAGGCAGCCACAAACAATAAAAAATAACCAATAAAAACATATCTACAAAAATAACATGACAGGGCATCTTTATATAAAGAAACTATCTAATAACTATTTTTAACAAGCAAACAAACGCATATATTGAACACAGTATTTACTATGTACACATGAAGTCAAAATCTGTTACTCGAAAGGTGAAGATACCTGCGGTCAGGGTAGTTTATACATTAGTAAATATATATTGCTTGTAGTACAATCCGCTAAATAAGGATTAAGAGGGTTTCAAATCCATTCAACCCTTACGGAAGTGATGTTATTGCTAAATATTTAAAAATCTTATCTATATCAGTAGTTTCCTGTGACTAAACTGTAATTCAAATTTAATTGCTGCATCGCATACACTCCAAAATCCTATTCAAGTTTAGCAAAACACTTTTGGAATCCTGCCATACTAATTATAATAATGATGATGACAAAGAAAAAGACAAAAATAAAACAATGCAGAATAGGAAGAATAATGCATCACATATGCCCTTTTAGTAAGGATAAACATTTTCGTAGCAATATTTAGCAATTATCTCTTTTTGTGGCATGCGATAGAGAGAAAGAGAGAGAAACCAACCCCGAGCAAATGAAAAAAGAATTGCAAAGAAACAAATACTAAAGTTAATCAAACGCGAACGTATTGAAAAATATTCCCTGAAATAACCCGAAAAGTTCATTTTCACTAAATCACTGAAAATATGCCACTTACTAAAATGTTTCAGTAAGTGGCACATGGGAAGCTCAAAGGAAATAGTTTAATAAGCTTTATAAAGTAGTTTTACGTTCGTTAAATGAAAATAGTTTATTTATTTATTTTTTTTTTGTTATGGGAATTTATTTAAAGAAAATGGAGTTTAATATATATATATATATATATATATATATATATATATATATATATATATATATATATATATATATATATATATATATATATATATATATATATTAAATCCTCAGTTTTTGGTATAATATCCGCGTACTGGTAATCTTTTGGGCATATTTACAATCATCTACTATTAAAAATAATCCACAAAGTTGCGTAAAATGTAAATAAGAATTTGAGATCTTCTAGCCTTGCTTATTAAGTACCATTTATCTATGAATATTTTTCAAATTTCGAATTTTTCAAAACTTATTGAGCAAAATATGCTTTATTGAACCAGGTGTTTCATTGTGTGATCGGGAAATTTCTGGTTAAGATCAGATTTTGGGGGCGTGACTTGAAACGTGCGTGTGTTGCTTTGTCACAGCACCTTCTGCTGGAAAGAAAATGGTGAAAAATTCTTGGAAATGGAATCTTTTTTTTGCTGAAAGTAAGTACCGAACATTGAGAGACTATTACTTTCTTTGTGTACACTGTATTTACAGGTTGAAGTGAAATTGATTTTTTTTAGCTATTTAATTTTATTATATTACTGTTCATATTTATCTTTATATGATATTTTTATTACCGGTTTATTTATACTATTTTGGTGAACTTTTCTGTTTATTTATATGATATATTTCTATTTTGACAGAGATGCAATCTGTAAATTGACACGATGCCCTAGGGCCTAGGTTAATGAGCATTTAATGAGAAGTGGTGGCCAAGTCGCTGAACTGACCAAAGACTGATTTAACTGTGTCTTGACAGTTATGAATTAATATGACTTATTAAGTGGTAATATGGTGTTATGGAATTTGGTCTTACGATTTCTGTTTAGTCACTGCTCTGTGTTTCAGATCCCTTTTTCTATGTTCAGTTCCAGTGGCAGCTCGTGCCTTAAATTAGTCAGGATGCGGCTTCAGAAAATTTCTATGCATTATCTTAATATTTTGAAAAACTAAATACACACACATACACAAACACACGCACACAAATTTATTTTTAACATTACATATAAATTGTTCAGGCTTGATCCATTCTTTTGAAAACTAAATCCATTCTTCTTGTTTTATTTTGGGCGAAAAAGTTCCTTGATTTCTGGGGATGATTGGTGAAGATTATGTTCTCAGTGGAAATCAGAGCATTGAGGCACTTCTCATTCATGTTCATAAACTTATAAAAACGTGAATGCAGTACTGGGTGAGCGCCAGTGCTTTTTCTCCACATTAGACCCGCCTCTTCCCTTCTATCAAGCATGTGCATGCTCCACTGGAACTATGAAGTACACAGTTCCATAGATGAGATGAACGATCACTGACGCTGTGAATGATTTATCGTAGTAATAAATGTTATGTACAAGTATTTATGATAGGAAATAGGGGATGCTGCAAATCCACAGTGCCTATTATGTATACAGGAGCAGCCCATATTCAGTTCTTCATATATTATGGTTAATTTTTTATTTATGGGGGAGAGTCAGAGTATATGACTCATTCCTTTAACCAGTTAATGCCTTGCTAGGTTTTCAAATGAAGCTTATTTTTGTAACTCGGGATTTCATTCAGTGGCCATGGGTAATTATGAGTTATGACAGAGAGAGAAATTCAGGGATCTTTCCATGGCCGAGTTGGGCTGCCAACAGGGAATCTTCAGGTGAGGTGAGTTTTGCCTTCTTTCTTGGGAAAGGGTAACAGATTGGTGGCTTTGCGGTGAAAATTAGATGTTGCTTAGTTTAGCGTTCGTTCCAACTTAGAACAGACTTTCATAAGTGGAATAGGAGTTTACATAGGTATCTAGGAAATGCAGTTTGGTGAAGCGTGGTCCCGGGACCCGGTAGGGTTATCTCGCTATCACTAAGAAGAAATATTGATTTTGTCGACACTTTTAAGTTTGGGAGACGTTTGAAAGAATTTCATTTCTCAGTTTTTCTCATACTCAGTGGGTGTTTCGATGTATAGTGTCATGAGTTTACAAGGAAATTCAATTATATAGGTAATAATAAGATGCGTTGTTGTGTTTTTAATATATGTTTGCTGTGCTGCCATCATAGATTTTCCTATCCCCAAAACGATTTTCCATTTTGTCAGCTCCCTTGACAGATGTTTTAAGGGAGGATATACAATTTTTATGGGGTGAGGCGCTCCAGATAGTCTCTCAGAAATTCAAAGTTGCTTTCATAAGTTTCTTGCTTTTGAAGATTCCTGACTTTAAATTGCCTTCCACATTAGTGACAAATGACAGTCATAATGAGATAGGTGCTTGCCTAATGCAAAAATATGATGGTAAATTGCACCCTATTGCTTCCTACAGTCGAATGTTTAAGACACGGGCAGCAATGAAAGATTGATGGCCACAATAAACAAGAGCCCATTGCTGTTGCGTCCAGTTTGGTTCATTTTAAGATGTTGTTAATGGGGTATAAAGTGGATGTTCTTTTAGATCATAAGCCATCGTTGGATCTTTTTGATAAACCAGATGTTTTCCCTAAGAGAGCTAAGTGGATTTTGATAATTAGGGATTTTGATGCTAAGCGCAAACGTATTAAGGGGAAGCATAATGTGGTAGTGGATGCCCTTAGTAGGAATTTTGTTGATATAGAGAATAATCGTGTATGTAATGTATCCGGTGAATGTATAGACCAGGATATTTGCTTATTAGAGCAGAGACAATATGAGGATCAAGTTTTAGCAGATGCAAAGGCATTTCTCAGAGGGGAATTAGTTAGATAGGGTTATAAGTTGCCTTATGCAGGTCTGGAGATAGCGGGTAATTTGTTAGTCAGGAAAATTAAATATAGGTTGAAAAGTAGCGATGATGAAGGGACGCAACACAAATTATGGTGTCAAAAGTTTTAATTCCAGCATTTTGGAGATAGTGCATTGAGTATTTGGTAGTTTACATTTGGCACTGAGAAAACATATTACAAGATATGTAGTAAATATTTTTGGAAGAATATTTTTGCATCGGTAGAGAAATTCGTGAAGGGATGTTCTGTTTGTAATGCATGCGAGGGTTACTTCTTGTATACTGTGTTCATTTCCTGTCCCCAGTGGATCATTTCAGAGGGTGTATATGGATCTTTTGTTGAATTTTTGTGAATCAGGATATGGTTACAAACATTTTTTAGTAGTTTTTGAGCTGACTAGATTTGTTGAGTTTTTTACGCTACAAAATAAGACAGCAGTAGAGGTTTCCATAAAATTTTTGCATGGGTATGTTTGCTGTTACGGGGTCCCTGAAGTGCTTATTACAGAGTCAGAGAATTTGTGAATAAGGCATTAGAGCGTCTTGCAGAAGTTATGGGGATACAAGTATATAAGCATATTCCGTACAGACCAGTAGCTAATGGGTTATTGAATGAGCCAACAGGAAAGTAATTAAGGCTCTTAGAGTCACAATAAGTGGAAATGATAAGAACTGGGACAGATACATAGATACGGTTTGTCATAACATTAATACTATGGTTAGCGATACCATAGCGATCCAGCGCGAGGCGCGTTGGATTTGCTGCCTATACATTTTTGTTCCTCAATATGTCGAGCCATTAAGCTTTCGTAAATATTGACTGAATAAATCGGTAAGCTGTTTACTCTCGCTGTTCCTCATACCTCACCTCATAATATAAAATGCAGTTTACTTCGTCTTCGTGGGGTGAGATGCCAGGATCATCTGTACCACGAACGGGCATTTCATGCTCTTCGTAGAGCTAGTAGCTATCTGTGAGACAGGCAAAGTAGCCTGTGTAAAAATAAACATAAAATCGAAAAGAAGAGATGTATTTGAGACGGTAAAAATATAGTAGTTGATATGAAAATAAATATCTGCCCAAGAAAGACAACATGAGTTCTGCAAATTACAAAAACATCTCTGTAATAATATATAATGAAGGGAACTGAGAGAGAGAGAGAGAGAGAGAAATGTCGACGAAGAGCAAGATATGTGGTTTTAAATCTTTATTTCAATGTAACGCGGAATATGTTTTCGACGATGGGTGAGAAATTTTAATAATCATATGATTTAAAAAAATACATTGAAGAAGAGACAACAAGGCAATCATGGTGACAGGGAGACCTGTATGGGAAAGTGACTTAAGACTGTTGGTAAGGTGGTAGCGCAAATCTTCTAATGGAATATTCGTTTTATTTTAAATAGTCCTGGAAATAATATAAGTACTAATATCTTGTTATTAACGGAGTTTTCTTAGTTATTTTGTCATAAAGAACTCTTCACCTGCAGGACGATACTGGATTATGATAAACATCCCTTACTTGGAGAAGTTACAAAGCCGAGGGAACATTAATTTCAAAATTCACTGGGAATTAGTGATTTATTCATCTCCTGAAGCCTTTTTGTGTGTAATTATTATTATTATTATTATTATTATTATTATTATTATTATTATTATTATTATTATTATTATTATTATTATTATTATTTTATTTATTATAATCACTTAATATTCTTTTTTTTTTATTTCATATTAATTTCTTTTTCATTTCTCTTCCATAGATGTCATGATCCTTGGAGGTTTGTTTAAAGTAAGTTAATGGCCTTTTAGTCTTCGAAGCTCCACGTGAATAGGAGTTCACTTTTTGAATAATAAGAATTATATATCACCACAAAGGGCGTCAGGGTTTTAGAGGTGATTAGGTAGGGCATGGGAAAAAAAAAAAGTTTAGGAACCACTGATCTAGACTTCATTAAATATCATTACATCATACACCTTTGAGTTAAGACAGTTCTCCTTGAAGTCATCCTTCTTAAAGATGAGGAGAAAAGGCTCTAGAATTTACTTTCAAAGAGAATTTTCGGGACATGACTTTTGAACCTCCCTCGGGATACTAGTAAAAAGGTCATTCATATTCGGATCCGTCGAATCCTCTTGCAGTCAATCATCTAAGTGCAGAGTTTATCGTGGATTTTATTCCGCGATGGGAAAAGGAAGTGGCAGTCTAGGATCTTATCAGAAACCTTCTTCTTTCTTTCTTTCTTCTTATACCATATATCCTTTTGTGACTTTTAACCCTTGTGTTTCTATTGTGTTTCAATCAGATTACCATGATTACTCTTTTCCAGTAAATATGAATACATGAACATGACTCTCCAAATATTGTCGACGAACAGTCGTAGACGTATGAATATGCTCAGAGTTAAAGAAAAAATCATTACTAATAATATTGACCTTATACTTCATAAAGTTTTGTGATAATAAGTATTTTTATGAAAGTAAAAAATAGTGAATGAGTTAGTATAGCAAGTCACGTCTATGAAAAAAAAAAAAAATCACTAAATATTCTTCAGCAGGTAGAAGGCAAACGACGCAACGTTCTTCGTATTTCATAGGTAGTTCAATTCTCGCTTCAAACATTACATTGTGTGAGTTAGTTGCAGGAAAGATATTGGCTCAGACCACAAGTGTAAGTTTCTGTCTCTTAGGGAGTGAGCTAGGCATTGACTATTGTTTGCGTACATTTCAAGAATATAGTAATTAATGTAATTTTGGATAGACACGAGTGGGTTGCCATGCTGAATGTAAAAATAAATTATAACAGGGTTCTAAATGCTGAATAACAAATCGCGTCAAAGTGATTGGTAGCAACATTGCTATATTATGAAAATATTTAATAGTGTTACCATTCCACAGCTTTCATTACTCTCCTATCATCATCCACATAATGTGTGAATAACTTAAATGCGAATACAACGCTCGAACATTAGAAGCACAACCTCCGTCTGGGGAAAGTGGCAACTGCCGAAGACGGAATAAGTTTGACTTAGGTGAAATCAATGATCTCGTATTCAGGCAGTATTGGATCTCCATAATGTAAGATAATATTGTGACATGGTTAGAACTGTCCCTGAATATTTTGATTCAATATTTATCTGTGCCTGTGAATTTCACGCTTTCGTTTGATAAATCTGACTAAAGAATGGAGATTTGCTTTTATTATATCTTTACCACCTATTTTATTAACGGAAAATGGACATTAAACAGTTTCCAAACATGTCATTTTATATATTTTACCGTAGTAAGCATATAAGAAGTTTTATGCAAAACTTGGAATGCATACGAGGAATATGCGATTAGTTGACCGTGTTCAGAAGTTCTAGTGTTTCGTGGTAAACGATAAAGAAATCAGGAATATAAGCTGTGTAAACACGCAAACGGCATTTGCTCGCTCACTGCAATGCGTTGCATCAGCTGGTGAAAGAGCTGAACGTCCTTTGACAAATTTATGCGTAAGATTACAAACACGCTTTCGAAAACCTGACCTTTTAACTTTTGACGTTTAGACTTTCAAGCCCGTTGCATATGCAAAAATGAATATAGCACGAAACGGCATTTGTTTGTGCAAGTGTTGTGACTGACTGAATTTTATTTTTATGGGACTGGGACTAATCGCACTTCCCTTTATCTCCTTCGACCCCATGGAAAAACAGAACTTCCCCAAGCTAAGATTTTTTTTTTTTTTTTAATGTCACATATTGAGCTCTTGAAGTTCATAATGAAAATCTTGATAACATATTACTCATACTTTTCGAAATATTTCAGAAACTTCATGATTTTTCTTCCACATGAACAGTCTATAGTGAATTCCTGCAGACCTAAAGTTGGTCAGTGTTCCCCTAAGGAAAATTCTTACAATGAAGAAGTGTTCGCGATGAAGTCGCTCTAACACCAGTCAACAACAAGAATAACAAAGTAAAACAATGAGACATTTGTTGCAAACTATCGTTGACAATAAGCTGCTTACATTAGAGAATAGAAATGAAACTGCTGCTCCCCCAGCTTACAAGCTTACAAGAATAAATCCATATCAATCTGACCGAAACGCCCTTATATCAAGGTACGAAATGCAAAAGTTTAATAACCTTGCCATTTGGTGAGAATCGACGTCCCCGCTTGCAGGTAGTATTGAATCTCCATAAATTTAGCATAAGAATGCGGTTTGATGGTGCTGTCTCCGAGCTGCGTTTCCTCTCTCCTTCTGAGCTCAACTTCCACAGTAATAAAGGCGAGGATTTGGGATGCCGTCTTGTAGACGATAGTAGAGCCACTGACGAACACTTTCCAATAGGGAAGGAATGAGAGACATCATTCTCAGTCGTACATCCTTCGTCCAGAAACCGAGATGTACTTGTGTTCGGCAAAGTTGTGGTATAGAATATTTTCCTTCGTCTATATGTTTAGCAACTACACTTGATTCCAATTAAGTCATTGAAACGAATGCAGTTGTAGTTAATTATGAATATTGTAAATCAATTGTTTATCTCAACAGTCCCATCATAGACAACTGAAGCTTCTTGTGAATGCTTGAATTAAAAAAAAAGTCACCTTTTTTTCTAAATATATGGTGGAGTAATACCAATCCATAAATATCTCTTTGAGATATCAATTCTAGAAAATATTTCGGGTGAGTTTTGTGGTATGCACAAAAAAGGCTATTGTAATATGCAGGACAATTGTTATTAAAAATAAAACATTTAAGAAACTCACAAGCAAAAGTTCAGAAATATTCGATAGCAGAGAGAACGAATTCCACTTTTGTTAATAATCTTACCAATAAATATTGTACGCAAAGAGGATATTCCTTTCTCAAACAGCAACATTTAAAGAAACTGTTATCTCTGTCAGTCATTGATAAGTAACCATCAAACAGGGGAAACTTAATTAAACCACCTTCCCTATGCCTTAGTACATCTTGCTGTGATTTTTTTCCCATTTTTATTTAAATGATACAAAATATTTGTTAAATTGTCAAACGTTAAATGGCGTTAGGATGCTTTGGTGCTCTCTCTCTCTCTCTCTCTCTCTCTCTCTCTCTCTCTCTCTCTCTCTCTCTCTCAGCACCATAGAAAGGGACATGTCTGGCAGGTACTATTTTGAACGTGGGGTCTTAGCATTTTTTTCTCTTACATTTTCTGTCATAACTCAGGCGAAGCCATGGTGCTGTGGACGGTAGAACATCGTGTGTTTGCCTTCGCCAGTTACGTGAAGAATAACGATTCTGTTACAGCAGTTAGGAGTGTGAATTCGGCGCCACTTCAACATTAATCGAAATCAGGTTGTCCCCACCCATAAGACAATCGTACGTTGGGTTAATGCACTTTGCACACGAGGTCCACTATCAGATAGGAGAGCGGTGGGGTAGCCCACCAAAAGTACGTAGGTACACAGGAAAATGTGGAGTGAGTCAGACAAGCTATATTGCGGAGTCCCAATCGATCTGCTCGGAGGCATTCCATTGAACTTGGCATCGGTAATCGATCAGTAAGGCATACTTTGTTTGAAGACCTGCATTTCCACCCCTACAAATTAGTCGTTGTTCAACAGTTGAAACCAAGGGACTATGCACATAGGCTTAATTTAGCAGGTTAGATGAAAGCAATTTTGAGGCAAATGACAAACCCATTTTAGTTAAGATGATGAAGCTCATTTCATATCAATGGCAGGTGAATCAACAGAACTGTCGTTATTGGGCTCTTGAAAATCAGAGTGAACTGCATGAAAAACGACAGCAATGGCCCGAAAGTAACGGTCTAGTGTGTTGTTGGTAAAGCTGCCGTATTGGTCTCTACTTATTTTTAAGACAATAATGGAAATGCTGTGTTTGGGAACTCCGAGCGCTACACCGAGATGATCAACAAGACAACAACTTCTTTGTGCCGGAATTACGACGAAAACGTATGCCTATCCGATGAGTGTGGTTTCAGCAGGATGGAGCGACGGCCACATGCGTGTGATTTCATAATAGGTACACAAGTAGGTCGTTATCCATTTTAACTTTGAGTATGGTAGTTTGTTTACGGTTCATCTTAGTTTTTATTATTATGTTTTGCGTTTGTTTTAGTGTTTTTCGTAATTTTGTATTTAGTGTTTTTAGTTTCCGTTGCCTATACCGATCCCTTACTATATCTCATATCTGATATTGGTTTTTACTCGTGTGACGTCATGTAAAACCTATTAAGCAGAGGAGAGATTTATTAATCCAAGGGTTGGTGTGTTGAGAGAAATCTTTACTCCTACCACCTTCATTGCTCAATCATAAAAGAAGTCCCAATTAACTTGCATGAGCCTTTCTGACTTCAGTTATTCTTTCCTGCCTAAGATTAAGGGGAGGATTCACTCTCGCTTACTCTTCAGTGAGACAAACAGGCAAAATCTATATACTAAAATCCTAAAGAGAGCAGCAATTAGGCAAGGAATGGGTATTCACAGTTAAACTACCAATTCAGTTTCCGTTCATTTATTTTCAAGTACCTACCAACTGTGCTTGCAGATAATTTGAGGTTTATTATCTTGTTACTTTATTTTCGGTAACAGAATGATCTTGAATAAATATATCCAATTTATATCTCAGACTAAATCCATGTGAATTGTGAACTCACCTGAACCAATTTTGTGAATTAGTGTTTGCTGGACGGCTGTCAAAATCAGCATGATGCTCTTTCTTTAAGAAATGATCCATCTAATATAAAGGGCAGCTAAAGCCTTCATGGAATGAAAATGGGAAATTCCTGCGCACAAACTGTATACCGTTGAATAGGGTGGCTATTGGTAAAACGACTTCTTTTTTCGTGAGGAGGAAATTAGTTAACGATACTTTAGTGAATAATCGCTAATGGCACAATTTGCATGCTGATAGTTCTGGGCCAAAACCAATGTTTAAGTTCGCATACTCGTGGCCTCCATTTGCATATCATAACAAAACTCGGCCGATGGAAAAGGATATACTGTTTGGATATAATCCCCGATTATCAATGGCAAGCGCATTTTTCTGCAGATAGTTAAATATATTGTTGGTGATCGTCATGTAAATATCCGGGAGACGAGGAAAGCCACGTAAAATTTAAAAAGTCTTTCAGTGTTAACAATATAATCTTACTATAATATACTGTATCATTGTATCTGAAAACCAAGCCTTTTTTATATTCAAGGAGGGCTGAGTCTTGAGGATATATATATATATATATATATATATATATATATATATATATATATATATATATATATATATATATATTGTTACATCTTAAATTATTCCTTCGGTTTTCTCTTAACGTAAGTTATTTTTTTTTTTCAAGTCTCGAGAAACTGCTTGTTGATTCTTTTCGCTTCCCTCAAGGGTTTGTTTTTGTTGTTATATAGTTTTATTTATCCGCTCGTTTCCCTCTTTTCATGTTTTCAACGAGTGAGGATCGCCTTCAGTATTGCCTCTTTCGCCTGATGGTTTTAACGCTGTTATTTTTTCCGTCAACCTTACTATGTGGGAGAGGTTTTCATCATGCGAGGTTAATCGTCACGGTTCCCCGAAGGGAGGTTCAGCATCACCTATTCATGCTGCACTCTTCCTCACTGTTTTCTGCAAGGTTTTTAGCTTGATCCTAACTGGGAGAGGAAACTTGTTTGAGCTTAGAAAAGATCAGTTGTACATTTTATCGGAGTCCCTAAATTTAGGTTTGGCCACAGAGGTAAAGAAAGGACATCTGTAGTTTATTTCTGGTGATTAGGGCTGCTAAGGAGTATAAAGAAAATGAAAAAGGATCATATAAAAAAAAGTGAAGCCGACAGCTTGTGAGCATTAAATTTGGGGGATGATATTGATGAGGTCTGTGGTGACAAGGACCATCAATTAGAACTGTTACGGGAAAAAGCTCGTATTTGCGAGTTAGACTTGAAAGCTTTACAGCTCAAGGCCGATGAACGGGATAAAAACGTGCGAATGAAATCGAGGTGTTAAATTTACAAATAATTCTTAAACAAGGTAGAAATAATAACCAGACTAAATATGTCTTGCGGTGAGGGTAAATTCAATATGTTTACGGCTATGAAACTCGTGCCTCAATTTTCGGAGGATGATGAAAATGAATTTTTCATTGCTTTTGAGCGCATAGCAAAGAATTGGAGTGGCCACTCGATATGTGGACAACGTTGATTCAGTGCAGGTTTGTTGGGAAGGCCCAAAGAGTTTACAACACTTTGGATGAGCCTCTGGCCTCCGATTATGACAGTGTTAAGTCTATCATTTTGAAAGCCTATGATCTGGTGCCAGAGGCTTATCGGCAAAAATTTAGAAATCTAAAGAAAGACTCGGCGGAGACATACGTCAAGTTTGCCAGGAAAAAGACCCAATTTCTGGATGATTGGGCCGAAATCAAAAGAGGTGGATGACTTTGCTAAATTGGGGGAGCTTGTTTTGGCAGAGGAGTCTAAAGAAATATTTTCTCGGGAGATGCGTATCCATCTGGAGAGCTGAAAATAGATCGGTACAGGAGCTCACCGTCTCTCACCCATATTATATATATATATATATATATATATATATATATATATATATATATATATATATATATATATATATATATATATATATATAATATATATATATATATATATATATATATATATATATATATATATATAATATATATATATATATATATATATAATATATATCTATATATATATATATATATATATATATATATATATATACATACATATACATATACATATACATATACATATACATATACATATACATATACATATACTTTATATATATATATATATATATATATATATATATATATATATACACACATATATATATATACTCACCTTTACGAATTTACGCCACTGTTTTCGCCTAGTTTCTTGCTAATTTTTTTTCATTTGAGTAGGGTGATAGGGAAACCCATAGTTCATGAAGTGCTGGTATTTGTGTCTTGCTGTCCCTTCCAAGGGTTTGGATTTAATGAGTTGCCAGGGAAAACATCTGGAAAGATTACTGTTTCCTTCTAGCTAAGCCCCAAACCAAATTAACCCTCCACGTTTACTGGCACTTCCTTTCTTTTCCATATTCTGAAAGGCCAAGTCTCATGCCTGGAGCAACCCCCCAACAACAAGCCTTATATGGCAAGGGTAACCACCAAAATGAGTTCAGTTACAAACCTACTTGCTATATATCTCTGTCTGCTCGATACCCAAAACCACATACCAGATGGGGGACTCAAACTTATCACACTTACTCTGCTCACCACACAGTGATCTGTTTATCTGCTCGACCACTGAAGACTCTGGCCACAACCTTCTCAGACTTTCCCTCAGGACTTTCTCATGCTGGACAAGAATGCTAATTCTCGGACGTCACCAATGACTAGGATCACACTGAAATAAGTTTGTGAGTGCCAAAAAAAACCCAGGGAGCAACGAAGGTAATAGCACATCAGATAAAATATTTTTTTTTATGATAATAATCCATTGGCCACTTCTTAAAAATTACTGTTTCCACTCAAAATTTCAAAATATCTGCAGTCACAAGCAAAAGTAAAATGTATTTCTGTAAAGATTTCCCATAGCATATAAAGAAAGTTAGCATTCAACATGACAGCCAAAAGCCTTCAATTTGTCCTATCTTGGGATTCAGTAGTCATTGAAAACTGTCTTCCTGTTCAATATAATATAATTTAGGCAGCGGTTTTATTTTTAGTTTTAGCTTCAAAGAGTGACTGTCTGTGCACAACCAAGGCACATTGGTGACTTCACTGCTGTATATCACAGCAAGGGTTCCAGTGTCAGCTAATCTTGTTTTATTTACCCTGTACCTAGATTTGCTTTAGAATCATTCTGTAGTTTAGTGTCCCAAATACTGTCTAATAGCTGCATGTTAATTAGCTGGTAGTGAGTACATATACAGTTGATAGATCAAGTTAGACAGCCACACCTGAATTGACTGGAGGTGCCAGCGTGGGAGAGTTGAGCCAAGGGTAAGTGGGGATCTACATGGCTTGTTCCTGTTCTTACCTGGATGGTGTAAAGATCACACAGGGCTTAAGTGGCACTGAATGAATGATCAGGCAAGGTGTAAGGTAACCAAACCTATTTGTATCCCATACATCAATCTGCTTATCATATTAAGGTGGTAAAAAGAAAGCCCCTTGAACTTAATCAAGAGTTCATGATGGCAAGTGTAAATTCAATAACAGGCAAAAGGAAGTTTGACTGGAACAAATGCTGTCTTTGCCAGGAAGACAAGAAAAAAAGGTCCAACTTCACTCGGCCTCGGTGCACCACAGTCCTGAACAGGATGGGTATGTAATGATTTCAACCAATGTGCCATTGTTCCAGGAAATTGGTGAAATGCTGCCTTTGACCCAGAAAGAGAAATTAGTTGACGAGTATTTTTTTTTTCAAGTCTTTTATTCTCTCTCTCTCTCTCGCACATTTCATCCTCTCAGTAAATAGTTTTCTCTTCAACTCAAACAGTGTATTTATCGTGCCAGTGTGTGTCTCTTACTAGAAGTGCATAGAGTCATGTTAGAAGTGATTAGAGTCATTCAATCAATTGTACTTTCATATTGACTCGGCCTAAAAGAGATAGGCTGTTATTCGTCTCATCTGGAATCATTTCCCTTCCAGGAATGGTGTCAGTGTCATTTACCAAGTACACGCTCCTTCTGTCATCCCGATTTGCCACAAGAAATCCGCTCTACCAGGCTGACCTAATTACAAGGCTACTTGAATTTGAATAAACTCTTAAATATGGCCTTTTTATGTACACCTTGGAATTACTTGATGTACTAATTTATAATTCAGTGATTTAATAATTTTTTCCTTTTAAGTGAGATACGTCTCCTTTAATTTACCATTATGCTTGTAAATTAAGTAAGTGTTAAGAAGCAAAATTCTCACCATAGGACCTATCACTTATTATGTGAATTTTTTTTTCTTAAGACAAGTATTTTTTCTTAATAAATTAATGTTTACCAAGTAGATATTTCCTTTTTGTTCTCATTATATGTGATTCCCGTGATTTTGTATTTTCAGTCTTCAGTCCCATAGCAAAAGGATCAATGAAAATAGTTATTTTAAGATACAATGGAGGCTGGTATATAGTGCATCAAGTAAAGATATTTAATTTGTAAACGTCTTTCATCATTCAGTTTTTGCTTAGATGAAATTTTTTGATGGTGAACTTCTATGTAGTCAGATTTGTGTGGAAAAACCACCGTTTGCGGGGAGGAAGTTTAAAAGTATTTTATTACCAAAATAAGAGACTGCAGGATTCAAGAAAAAAACACTTAAGCACTGAATTATTCGTATAGGTTACATATGTAGGGAAGATATACACGAAAAATTTAAACTTGATGCAGAAACACGCTCACTCGCACAGAATAAACAGACACACGTAAACGATGCACCCACACCATAAACAAACAGAAACACACACACATTTAAATATTATATATGTGCGTGTGTAAGTGAATGCTTTTATATAATTATGAGTTTTTTCTATCCATTTATGAATAATTGAGTTGTTATTCCCCAAGAATAAAAGTTGAATCCTGTTTCTTCTAGGATATTTGAATCCTCCGTATTTTCTCGATTAAGATTAAACATACTAGTTAACGTGGAGTGAATTATCTGTAGGTTTTATTACAAAACGACTTGGAACTTGGTACTTATCCACTTCCTAAAACTGTACCGGGCATATAGAGTACTAAACCAATAATAATCAAATTTATATTGACATTGGTGTTTCTTTTGCTTGAATTATTAAATGCTAGGCTAAGGTGTCAATAGAAAAATTTGAAACTTCATTGGGGGCTGACGAGTTAAAAAGTTTTGAGAACCAGTGGCTTAGACATTCTGCAATTGTATCTGGGTAAGTAAATTCCGTTTACAGTCATTTGAAGGGTTGAGTCACTATTTGAAGTGAATGTTATTCCTTAAGTTGCTAGATGTGAAGTTCGTATGATTTAAAAGTAATTCTGAGATTTCATTTTAATTAAATAATCAGGTACCATCGATTAAGTTTACTCTAGAATTGGGAAAAGACAATTGCTTCCCCTTTTTAGATGTTTTGATACACAGAGAACCATTTCAATGTAAATTCAGTATTTATAGGAAACCAACCAACAACTTAACATATGTTCACTTCTATTCATGCCACCATCTTAATATCAAAATATCAATTTTTTCTTCTATGTTTTTACGAGCATTGCACATTGTCAGTCCCCAATATTTGGATCAAGAA
>NC_087216.1:47829837-47844837 GCF_015104395.2 Macrobrachium nipponense | reverse complement strand
AGTATCGTCTTCTGTAAAAATAGTATCTAAAATAAAGCTGATGGTTTCCTCCACAGGTATATTAGTAAAAAGTGCTTCAACGTCGAAGCTTGCCATGGTTAGGTCAGGAGTCCTGGCATAAAATACTGTTCTTAAAATCAAGAGAGTTGGTTAGATTATATTCATTTTTAAAATGATTCTCTAACAGAGGTGTCAAGAATTTAGCTATTTTGTAACCTGGTGTAGTATAGGATGAAAGGATGGGTCTCATAGGGATTTCCCTCCTTGTGTATTTTTGGTAGGCCATACATAACACCCAATGAAGAACCTGTTACAAAGATTTTCGTAAGTTGTTTGATCTATAGTTTTATTATCTTCAAACGTTTTCAAGAACCGGTTTATTCTATCCTCGTTTTTAAAAATTAGTTTGTAGTCAATGTCACCCATGTTTCTAAACTTGGTAGCGTCTTTCAGAATTGTTTCCATTTTGTGAATATACTCTGTTTTATTCATTATGACGGTTCCCTTGCCTTTATCGGGTTTAGAAAAAATGATATTGCCGTTTTCCTTTAGTTTCTTAAGGATACCAAGGTCACGTTTATTAAAAATGGTGCCCATCTTGGTTTTAGTTTGTTAAAATTGATATGGGCAAATGTGGACAGGTCGTTTTGAAACTTCGAAAGGTCAGTATTCAGAGCTAAGTTTTTTAATTTTGAAAACAAAATTTCAAATGGTAGAAAATAGTTCATAATATGAAGGTGTGTAAACCGGCAAGCAAAAATCCAGGCCTAAAGATAAAGGAATTCCTCTCTCTTGGTTAAATTGTAATCAGATAGGTTAAATACTACCTTATTCCCTCCTTCATTGAATTTAGGTGTAATGATGCCTAGTTTCTGAAGCTTGTTATTATGCGTGTTTTTTATTTCATCAATGTAGTGGTTAAGTGTTTAGTCAGTAAGCAATTGAATATAATCAAATCAATAGTGTAAAATTTCTAACAATTCATTGTGCAAAGGTTGAATGGCATTTTCATGTTTCTTAATTAGCTTTTCTTTTTCACAAATCTCCAAGTTTAACAAAGTAGTTGTGGAATCAGAATAAAACCTGGTATTATACAAAGATTGTCTATACAATTTGAACTTCACAAAATTCGGCACAACATGGTTAAGGCTACAGTACTGTAGAAACTCTAGGTCAGCTTGGCCTTGGACAACTTTTTCAATGTGTTTTCAAATTTGCGACATTTCTGCAGCAAATATCTGTTGTATCTTTTCACTATTAGGTCCCGAAAATGTACTAATCCTCTCGATCTAAGTCGCACCAGAAAGAGCAGGGCAAACATCCAGGAAAACATCGTGGATCTGAAGGGATAGGCGACTCAGTTCCAGAAAACACGGCAACACAGACTCCACTACGTATCTTCCTCAAAGAAAAAATCCACATAAAAATATGATGGCCATTGAAACAGGCGAGGTTTACACAGCGTAGATCCTCATGTTCACAATAAGATATTCTTCATCGCTGGTGGCTAATCCTCGATGAAATAGGTACGGGGATACGGAAGGACATGGCACATTACATGATTCTTTATTGCTAGCGACGTTTCGAGACAAAGTCCCATCTTCAGGCTAAAGGCAAGAAATAAATATTACATCATTACCAAACAATTAGGAATGTTAACGTAAAATTATTATAAATTAAAGTATTTCTAAGTAAAATTACGAATTTAAAAAATCTCAAAGAATGAGTATTACATCAATAATCAAATAACATATTCAAGAAAGAAAATGTAAAATCATAAAAAAAAACAAATTAAAATATTTCTAAGTAAAATTACGAATAAACAAAAACATTAAACAGAACATATGTATATAAATATTAAATTAAAATATTAAAAATGAGGAAAATACCTGCTCAAGCAGAGTCCCGCCGTTCCAGTGTTCAGGACGGTGGAAAAAAAGTCCAAGAAGAGGCAAAGAACAAAGTGACGTGTATTTATGCTATATACAAAGGTACTGAGGTAGTATGGTTGTTAAGTGAAGGTACCAGTTTCTTAATTGCCAAACGTTCAAGAACGGAGGAGGTGGTGTTCATATGGTGACGTCATAATGACCTTAAAGTTGTTATAATCTATCTCTGCCCTACAGATTCTGGCGTGATTCCTAATATTTGATTGTCCGGGGTGGATAATTTGCTGCCCGTTCGGTAACTTACACCTCTATGAGGCATCGCATCTCACTTTGAGCAACCGGCGCGTACTTCCTACGTAGGTCTGCTGATTACATCGGCAGCAATTAAATAAATACACTACACCGGATTGCATCAAGGAGGCAATTTCTCTTTGTGTTTTAGGAAGCTACCAATATTTCTAGGATTTATGCAAGTGAATCTGGTATCAACTGCTGGATAATGGTGGTTTAAAATTTTCTTAAGGGAGGGCAAAAACTTCCTATCATGTATATAAGGTAGTTTAATATAGTATCTAAATTTCTGTGCTAAATGGACTGGACTAGGTGGATGAAAAAAGTTATTGATGGTATTTTTGATGTATTTAAAAAATAATCCCGATGGGTAACAATTGCTTTTGAAGAAAAATCCCTCAAGAAATATTATTTCGTCATGGAATAATTTCCAACTTGATGTTAGGTATTTATAGCCCTGTGGAGGAGTGTTGATAAAGAATTTAATTTAAAATTATAAAAACAAAAACTGTCAAAAATCAAGCCAAGAACCGGTAAAGGTAGGTTTCCTGTAGATTCCTATTTGTTTAAAACAGTTATCTTTACGAACTACCCTTGTATCTAAAAATGCTAATTGTCCATTTTAATGTTTTTATTCGTAATTTTACTTAGAAATATTATTTTTAATTTTGTTTTTATGATTTTACATTTCCTTTTCTTGAATATGTTATGTATTGATGTAATACTCATTCTTTGAGATTTTTTAAATTCGTAATTTTACTTAGAAATACTTTAATTTATAATAATTTTACCGTTAACATTCCTAATTGTTTGGTAATGATGTAATAATTTATTTCTTGCCTTTAGCCTGAAGATGGGACTTTGTTTGTCTCGAAACGTCGCTAAGCAATAAAGAATCATGTAATGTGCCATGTCCTTCCGTATTCCCCGTACCTATTTCATCGAGGATTAGCCCACCAGCGATGAAGAATATCTTTATTGTGAACAGGAGGATCTACGCTGTGTAAACCTCGCCTGTTCAATGGCCATCATATTTTTATGTGGATTTTTCTTTGAGGAAGATACGTAGTGGAGTCTGTGTTGCCGGTTCTTGGAACGAGTCGCCTATCCCTTAAGATCCACGATGTTTTTTCCTGGATGTTTGCCCTGCTCTTCTGGTGCGACTTAGATCGAGAGGATTAGTACATTTTCGGGACCTAATAGTGAAAAGATACAACAGATATTTGCTGCAGAAATGTCGCAAATTTGAAAACACATTGAAAAAGTTGTCCAAGGCCAAGCTTGACCTAGAGTTTCTACAGTACTGTAGCCTTAACCATGTTGTGCCGAATTTTGTGAAGTTCAAATTGTATAGACAATCTTTGTATAATACCAGGTTTTATTCTGATTCCACAACTACTTTGTTAAACTTGGAGATTTGTGAAAAGAAAAGCTAATTAAGAAACATGAAAAATGCCATTCAACCTTTGCACAATGAAATTGTTAGAAATTTACACTTATTGATTTGATTATATTCAATTGCTTACTGACTAAACACCTTAACCACTACATTGATGAAATAAAAAAAACACGCATAATAACAAGCTTCAGAAAACTAGCATCATTACACCTAAATTCAATGAAGGAGGAAATAAGGTAGTATTTAACCTATCTGATTACAATTTAACCAAGAGAGAGGAATTCCTTTTATCTTTAGGCCTGGATTTTTGCTTGCCGGTTTACACACCTTCATATTATGAATATTTTCTACCATTTGAAAATTTTGTTTTCAAAATTAAAAAAACTTAGCTCTGAATACTGACCTTTCGAAGTTTCAAAACGACCTGTCCACATTTGCCCATATCAATTTTAACAAACTAAAACCAAGATGGGCACCATTTTTTAATAAACGTGACCTTGGTATCCTTAAGAAACTAAAGGAAAACGGCAATATCATTTTTTCTAAACCCGATAAAGGCAAGGGAACCGTCATAATGAATAAAACAGAGTATATTCACAAAATGGAAACAATTCTGAAAGACGCTACCAAGTTTAGAAACATGGGTGACATTGACTACAAACTAATTTTTAAAAACGAGGATAGAATAAACCGGTTCTTGAAACGTTTGAAAGATAATAAAACTATAGATCAAACAACTTACGAAAATCTTTATGTAACAGTTCTTCATTGGGTGTTATGTATGGCCTACCAAAAATACACAAGGAGGATATCCCTATGAGACCCATCCTTTCATCCTATACTACACCAGGTTACAAAATAGCTAAATTCTTGACACCTCTGTTAGAGAATCATTTTAAAATGATATAATCTAACCAACTCTCTTGATTTTAAGAACAGTATTTTATGCCAGGACTCTGACCTAACCATGGCAAGCTTCGACGTTGAAGCACTTTTTACTAATATACCTGTGGAGGAAACCATCAGCTTTATTTTAGATACTATTTTTACAGAAGACGATACTACATATAGTGGCTTTAAACGTGATGATTTTTAGGAAATTGTTAGAATTAGCATTGCGGGATCACTGCTTTCATTTTAATAGGCAAGTTTATTTGCAAATAAGAAGGGTGTAGGTATGGGGAATCCCTAAGTTGTACATTCGCCAATATTTTTATGCTCAATTTGAAAGGGAACTGCTGGACAATTGCCCCTCGCGTCTTTTTAACCACTTTTTTAACAGGGGGGAGAGTATGTAGATGACACTTTTGTTTTGTTTAAAGATAGGCATCATAGCGACTCATTTTACAATATGCTAACTCCAAACATCAAAATATTAAATTTACCTGTGAACTTAGAAGAAAATGGACAATTAGCATTTTTTAGATACAATGGTAGTTCGTAAAGATAACTGTTTTAACATAGGAATCTACAGAAAACCTACCTTTACCGGTCTTGGCTTGAATTTTACAGTTTTTTGTTTTATAATTTTAAAATTAAATTCTTTATCAACACTCCTCCACAGGGCTATAAACTAACATCAAGTTGGAAATTATCCATGACGAAATAATTTTCTTGAGGGATTTTTCAAAAGCAATTGTTACCATCGGGATTATTTTTTAAATACATCAAAAAATACCATCAATAACTTTTTTGTTCATCACCTAGTCCCAGTCCATTTAGCACAGAAAATTTAGATACTATATTAAAATCCTTATATACATGATAGGAATTTTGCCCTCCCTTAAGAAAATTTTAAACCACCATTATCCAGCAGTTTGATACAGATTCACTTGCATAAATCCTAGAAATATTGTTAGCTTCCTAAAAAACACAACAAAGAGAAAATTGCCCTCTTTGGATGCAATCCGGTGTAGTGTATTTTATTTAATTGCTGCCGATGTAATCAGCAGACCTACGTAGGAAGTACGCGCGGTTGCTCAAAGTGAGATGCGATGCTCATAAGAGGTGTAAGTTACCGAACGGGCAGCAATATCCACCCCGGACAATCAAATATTAGGAATCACCGCCAGAATCTGTAGGGCAGAGATAGATTATAACACTTTAAGGTCATTATGACGTCACCATATGAACACCACCTCCTCGTTCTGAAAGTTTGGCAATTAAAGAAACTGGTACCTTCACTAACAAAAACCATACTACCTCAGTACCTTTGTATATAGCATAAATGAACGTCACTTTGTTCTTTGCCCTCTTCTGACTTTTTTTCACCGTCCTGACACGGAACGGCGGGACTCTTGCTTGAGGCAAGTATTTTCCCTCATTTTTATAATTTTAATATTTATATATCATATGTTTTCTGTTTAATGTTTTTATTTCGTAATTTTTACTAGAAATATTTTAATTTTGTTTTTTTATGATTTTACATTTTCTTTTCTTGAATATGTTATGTTGATGTAATACTCATTCTTTGAGATTTTTTTTTAAATTCGTAATTTTACTTAGAAATACTTTAATTATAATAATTTTACGTAACATTCCTAATTTTGTTTGGTAATGATGTTAATATTTATTTCTTGCCTTTAGCCTGAAGATGGGACTTTGTCTCGAAACGTCGCTAGCAATAAAGAATCATGTAATGTCCCATGTCCTTCCGTATCCCCGTACCTATTTTCATCGAGGATTAGCCCACAGCGATGAAGAATATCTTATTTTGTGAACATGAGGATCTACGCTGTTGTAAACCTCGCCTGTTTCAATGGCCATCATATTTTTTTTTTATGTATTTTTCTTTGAGGAAGATACGTAGTGGAGTCTGTGTTGCCGTGTTCTTGGAACTGAGTCGCCTATCCCTTAAGATCCACGATGTTTTCCTGGATGTTTGCCCTGCTCTTTCTGGTGCGACTTAGATCAGAGGATTAGTACATTTTCGGGACCTAATAGTGAAAAGATACAACAGATATTTGCTGCAGAAATGTCGCAAATTTGAAAACACATTGAAAAAAGTTGTCCAAGGCCAAGCTTGACCTAGAGTTTCTACAGTACTGTAGCCTTAACCATGTTGTGCCGAATTTTGTGAAGTTCAATTGTATAGACAATCTTTGTATAATACCAGGTTTTATTCTGATTCCACAACTACTTTGTTAAACTGGAGATTTGTGAAAAAGAAAAGCTAATTAAGAAACATGAAAATGCCATTCAACCTTTGCACAATGAAATTGTTAGAAAAAAATTTTACACTTATTGATTTGATTATATTCAATTGCTTACTGACTAAACACCTTAACCACTACATTGATGAAATAAAAAACACGCATAATACAAGCTTCAGAAAACTAGGCCATCATTACACCTAAATTCAATGAAGGAGGAAATAAGGTAGTATTAACCTATCTGATTACAATTAACCAAGAGAGAGGAATTCCTTTTATCTTTAGGCCTGGATTTTGCTTGCCGGTTTACACACCTCATATTATGAATATTTCTACCATTTTTGAAATTTTGTTTTCAAATTAAAAAAACTTAGCTCTGAATACTGACCTTTCGAAGTTTCAAAACGACCTGTCCACATTTGCCCATATCAATTTTAACAAACTAAAAACAATGAGGCACCATTTTTTAATAAACGTGACCTTGGTATCCTTAAGAAACTAAAGGAAAACGGCAATATCATTTTTTTTCTAAACCCGATAAAGGCAAGGGGAACCGTCATAATGAATAAAACAGAGTATATTCACAAATGGAAACAATTCTGAAAGACGCTACCAAGTTTAGAAACATGGGTGACATTGACTACAAACTAATTTTTAAAACGAGGATAGAATAAACCGTTCTTGAAAACGTTGAAAGATAATAAAACTATAGATCAAACAACTTACGAAAATCTTTATGTAACAGGTTTCTTCATTGGGTGTTATGTATGGCCTACCAAATACACAAGGAGGGAATCCCTATGAGACCCATCCTTTCATCCTATACTACACCAGGTTACAAAATAGCTAAATTCTTGACACCTCTGTTAGAGAATCATTTTAAAAATGAATATAATCTAACCAACTCTCTTGATTTTTAAGAACAGTATTTTATGCCAGGACTCTGACCTAACCATGGCAAGCTTCGACGTTGAAGCACTTTTTACTAATATACTGTGGAGGAAACCATCAGCTTTATTTTATTTTAGATACTATTTTTACAGAAGACGATACTACAATATAGTGGCTTTAAACGTGCTGATTTTAGGAAATTGTTAGAAAATTAGCAGTGCGGACACTGCTTTCATTTTTAATGGACAAGTTTATTTGCAAATAGAGGGGTGTAGTATGGGGTGGGGAATCCCCTAAGTTGTACATTCGCCAATATTTTTATGCTCAAATTTGAAAGGAACTGCTGACAATTGCCCTCCGTCTTTTAAACCACTTTTTACCGAAGGTATGTAGATGACACTTTTGTTTTGTTTAAAGATAGCATCATAGCGACTCATTTTTACAATATGCTAACTCCAAACATCAAAATATTAAATTTACCTGTGAATTAGAAGAAAATGGACAATTAGCATTTTTAGATAAAAAAACAAATGGTAGTTCGTAAAGATAAACTGTTTAACATAGGAATCTACAGGAAACCTACCTTTACCGGTCTTGGCTTGAATTTTTACAGTTTTTGTTTTATAATTTTAAATTAAATTCTTTATCAACACTCCTCCACAGGGCTATAAACCTAACATCAAGTTGGAAATTATTCCATGACGAAATAATATTTCTTGAGGGAGTTTTTCAAAGCAATTGTTACCCATCGGGATTATTTTTTAAATACATCAAAAATACCATCAATAACTTTTTTCATCACCTAGTCCAGTCCATTTAGCACAGAAATTTAGATACTATATTAAAATACCTTATATACATGATAGAAGTTTTGCCCTCCCTTAAGAAAATTTTAAACCACCATTATCCACAGTTGATACCAGATTCACTTGCATAAATCCTAGAAATATTGGTAGCTTCCTAAAACACAAAGAGAAATTGCCCTCCTTGATGCAATCCGGTGTAGTGTATTTATTTAATTGCTGCCGATGTAATCAGCAGACCTACGTAGGAAGTACGCGCCGGTTGCTCAAAGTGAGATGCGATGCTCATAGAGGTGTAAGTTACCGAACGGGCAGCAAATTATCCACCCCGGAACAATCAAATATTAGGAATCACGCCAGAATCTGTAGGGCAGAGATAGATTATAACAACTTTAAGGTCATTATGACGTCACCATATGAACACCACCTCCTCGTTCTTGAAGTTTGGCAATTAAGAAACTGGTACCTTCACTTAACAACCATACTAATACCTCAGTACTTTGATATAGCATAAATACACGTCACTTTGTTCTTTGCCTCTTCTTGACTTTTTTTGCCACCGTCCTGACACGGAACGGCGGGACTCTGCTTGACAAGGTATTTTCCTCTTTTTTATTTTTATATTTATATATACATATGTTCTGTTTAATGTTTTTATTCGTAATTTTACTTAGAAATATTTTAATTTTGTTTTTTTATGATTTTACATTTTCTTTTCTTGAATATGTTATGTATTGATGTAATACTCATTCTTTGAGATTTTTTTTAAATTCGTAATTTTACTTAGAAATACTTTAATTTATAATAATTTTACGTTAACATTCCTAATTGTTTGGTAATGATGTAAGATTTATTTCTTTTTGCCTTTAGCTGAAGATGGGACTTTGTCTCGAAACGTCGCTAGCAATAAAGATCATGTAATGTGCCATGTCCTTCCGTATCCACCCCGTACCTATTTCATCGAGGATTAGCCCACCAGCGATGAAGAATATCTTATTGTGAACATGAGGAATCTACGCTGTTGTAAACCTCGCCTGTTTCAATGGCCATCATATTTTTATGTGGATTTTTCTTTGAGGAAGATAGCTAGTGGAGTCTGTGTTGCCGTGTTCTTGGAACTGAGTCGCCTATCCTTAAGATCCACGATGTTTTCCTGGATGTTTGCCCTGCTCTTTCTGGTGCGACTTAGATCGAGAGGATTAGTACATTTTCGGGACCTAATAGTGAAAAGATACAACAGATATTTGCTGCAGAAATGTCGCAAATTTGAAAACACATTGAAAAAGTTGTCCAAGGCCAAGCTTGACCTAGAGTTTTCTACAGTACTGTAGCCTTAACCATGTTGTGCCGAATTTTGTGAAGTTCAAATTGTATAGACAATCTTTGTATAATACCATGGTTTTTATTCTGATTCCACAACCTACTTTGTTAAACTTGGAGATTTTGTGAAAAAGAAAAGCTAATTAGAAAAACATGAAAATGCCATTCAACCTTGCACAATGAAATTGTTAGAAATTTTACACTTATTGATTTGATTATATTCAATTGCTTACTGACTAAACACCTTAACACTACATTGATGAAATAAAAAACACGCATAATAACAAGCTTCAGAAACTAGGCATCATTACACCTAAATTCAATGAAGGAGGAAATAGGTAGTATTTAACCATCTGATTACAATTTAACCAAGAGAGAGGGAATTCCTTTTATCTTTAGGCCTGGATTTTGCTGCCGGTTTACACACCTTCATATTATGAATATTTTCTACCATTTGAAATTTTGTTTTCAAAATTAAAAAAACTTAGCTCTGAATACTGACCTTTCGAAGTTTCAAAACGACCTGTCCACATTTGCCCATATCAATTTTAACAAACTAAAACCAAGATGGGCACCATTTTTTCAATAAACGTGACCTTGGTATCCTTAAGAACTAAAGGAAAACGGCAATATCATTTTTTTCTAAACCCGATAAAGGCAAGGGAACCGTCATAATGAATAAAAACACGAGTATATTCACAAAATGGAAACAATTCTGAAAGACGCTACCAAGTTTAGAAACATGGGTGACATTGACTACAAAACTAATTTTTAAAAACGAGGATAGAATAAACCGGTTCTTGAAAAACGTTGAAAGATAATAAACTATAGATCAAACAACTTACGAAATCTTTATGTAACAGTTCTTCATGGGTGTTAGTATGGCCTACCAAAAATACACAAGGAGGGAATCCCTATGAGACCCATCCTTTCATCCTATACTACACCAGGTTACAAAATAGCTAAATTCTTGACACCTCTGTTAGAGAATCATTTTAAAAATGAATATAATCTAACCAACTCTCTTGATTTTTAAGAACAGTATTTATGCCAGGACTCTGACCTAACCATGGCAAGCTTCGACGTTGAAGCACTTTTTACTAATATACCTGTGGAGGAAACCATCAGCTTTATTTTAGATACTATTTTTACAGAAGACGATACTACATATAGTGGCTTTAAACGTGATGATTTTAGGAAATTGTTAGAATTAGCAGTGCGGGACACTGCTTTCATTTTTAATGGACAAGTTTATTTGCAAATAGAGGGTGTAGGTATGGGAATCCCAATAAGTTGTACATTCGCCAATATTTTTATGCTCAAATTTGAAAGGGAACTGCTGGACAATTGCCCTCCGTCTTTTAAACCACTTTTTTACCGAAGGTATGTAGATGACACTTTTGTTTTGTTTAAAGATAGGCATCATAGCGACTCATTTTTACAATATGCTAACTCCAAACATCAAAATATTAAATTTACCTGTGAATTAGAAGAAAATGGACAATTAGCATTTTTAGATACAATGGTAGTTCGTAAAGATAACTGTTTTAACATAGGAATCTACAGGAAAACCTACCTTTACCGGTCTTGGCTTGAATTTTTACAGTTTTTGTTTTTTATAATTTTAAATTAAATTCTTTATCAACACTCCTCCACAGGGCTATAAAACCTAACATCAAGTTGGAAATTATTCCATGACGAAATAATATTTCTTGAGGGATTTTTCAAAAGCAATTGTTACCCATCGGGATTATTTTTTAAATACATCAAAAATACCATCAATAACTTTTTTCATCCACCTAGTCCAGTCCATTTAGCACAGAAATTTAGATACTATATTAAAATACCTTATATACATGATAGGAAGTTTTGCCCTCCCTTAAGAAAATTTTTAAACCACCATTATCCAGCAGTTGATACCAGATTCACTTGCATAAAAATCCTAGAAATATTGGTAGCTTCCTAAAACACAAAGAGAATTGCCCTCCTTGATGCAATCCGGTGTAGTGTATTTATTTAATTGCTGCCGATGTAATCAGCAGACCTACGTAGGAAGTACGCGCCGGTTGCTCAAAGTGAGATGCGATTGCTCCATAGAGGTGTAAGTTACCGAACGGCAGCAAATTATCACCACCCCGGAACAATCAATATTAGGAATCACGCCAGAAGTATGTAGGCAGAGATAGATTATAACAACTTTAAGGTCATTATGACGTCACCATATGAACACCACCTCCTCGTTCTTGAAAGTTTGGCAATTAAGAAACTGGTACCTTCACTTAACAACCATACTACCTCAGTACCTTTGTATATAGCATAAATGGACACGTCACTTTGTTCTTGCCTCCTTCTGTTGACGTGGTTTTTTTCCACCGTCCTGACACGGAACGGCGGGACTCTGCTTGAGCAAGGTATTTTCCCTCATTTTTAATATTTTAATATTTATATATACATATGTTCTGTTTAATGTTTTTATTCGTAATTTTACTTAGAGAAATATTTTAATTTTGTTTTTTTATGATTTTACATTTTCTTTTCTTGAATATGTTATGTATTGATGTAATACTCATTCTTTGAGATTTTTTTTAAATTCGTAATTTTTACTTAGAAAATACTTTAATTTAATTTTAATAATTTTACGTTTTAACATTCCTAATTGTTTGGTAATGATGTAATAATTTATTCTTGCCTTTAGCCTGAAGATGGGACTTTGTCTCGAAACGTCGCTAGCAATAAAGAATCATGTAATGTGCCATGTCCTTCCGTATCCCCGAACCTAATATATATATATATATATATATATATATATATATATATATATATATAATATATATATATATGTGTGTGTGTGACAACAGTGTGTGGTTATACCTTACCTTAGGAATGTGTTGGTTCTAACAGCTTACACTCACAGATATTATGTATATATATATATATATATATATATATATATATATATATATATATATATATATATATATATATATATATATATATATATATATATATATATATATATATATATATATATATATATACCACATATATATATATATATATATATATATATATATATATACATATATATAGATATATATATATATATATATATATATATATATATATATATATATATATATATATATATATATACACACACACACACACACACACACAATAGCGATTCAGCAGACCGAAGATGCAGTTAGGTTTCCTGAAGTAAAGATTGTGCAAGTTTCTCTTCCACACAAACACAAAACATATTTAGCGCAAATGTAGCCAACACACAAATGGAAACTATTCTTTCTCATGCTTACAAATAGTCAAGAACCTTTATTAGTGTGATTATTATTCTTTCCGTTAATAAACAACAAATAAGTAAAATTGTTGAAAAAAATGGTAGATTAAAACTTGATAGATTACATTTCTATATTTTATTATTGATATTAGATTTTTATCTTGCTCAATTAAACATTTAAAGCTAAATTTATCATCTATGTATGTATGAAATAATGTGGTAGGATCAGTATTTTTAACGCAGAGCTAAAGTAACCATTAACACTGTTTTTTATAGGTCTAACAGTTCAGCTGATTACACATAGGCTAAAAACAAGATCGACGTGGCAACAATGAAAACTTTATAAAATACATAATATCCCTTCGGAACATCTCTCGAAAGAGTAGCTAATAACGACAGGGCCAAAAAATGATAATATTTTTGAATTGTTCTTTCTTTCTTTCTTTCTTTAAATTCCACCTGAAACTCGTTGTAGACTGAGTCAACGGACTACATGCCCAATAGGGATCCAAAGGTAAATCAGCCTACAAAGACAGACATGTTATACGGGAAGGTAATAGATAAGTATTTATGAGGGACACCTAAAACTCAGATACCAATAGAAAGTATACATAAATTTGCTTCTTGAATAGATATTTGAAGATCAGAGATTCCACAACTACACTAGGCAACCAGTTCTACATTTTAGTTGCAGCTAAGTCAGTATTTGTTTACTTATAATCTATTTTTTATTATTAAAAAATTATCTATATGTTAAGCTGCTTGCATGGAACATTTCTTCCTTTGCATCGTACAGTCGGCGCAAATTTTCAAAGAAATTACATTCCAAGCACGGCAGAGAATCTAGTCTTGTGACACCTGTGCACAAAAGGTTTATCAAAGATTATGTCCCTCGACAGAATGACCGTTGTAAGAATGACTATTGGAACTCCCTTTTCCCCGCAAAAAGGTAAACGAAAAAGTAGTTCAAAATATTAAAATTAGAGTGACATTCTGTAAATGGAATGGGTTCGTTCTCTCTTCGCAATATGAGCGTTTACGTTGTTGAAGTTTTAACAGGCTCGATGATGGAAATTTCACTGTTCTGTTACGGTTATGATTTTATTTATTATACATTTATCATTAATTTATTTTACCTTTAACTCACGCACAACATTATTATTCATATATATTTGTCACGTGAAATTTATCAAGGTGAAACAACTCACGACCGATGCTAAGCCAACTTGGCATCGGTCGTGAGTTTTCTTCTTCACTGTTTTTCTTTCCCAGAAAATGAAAAACGATAAGTACGTAATTGTAGTTTATTGACATTATTCCCACTGAAATATATGCAAAAATATACTGGAACATTACAGAAGAAGTTAGATTTAGAACGCACAAACTTTCATTCATGAAACAATGCACAATTACCATATTCTAAATGAAAGTTATGTACAAAATTCTTACACAACAGACATTGCTGAAAATTCATCCGACAGTGAGAGTGATGAAAACGAAAACTAGGGCCTAACAAGGTAAAGACAATAAAGTAAGATATATGTATAATAATTCTGAATGGGTTGCCAGTAATTTCCACCCCGAAGATTTCGTATTTGACAACGGTGGCAGTTTCATTACATGGATAAAAGAAAATACATAAAAACAGATTATGAAATTTATCTGTATCACCATTTTCTTAATCAAATTATCTTTTAGTCGTGGAGAGAGAGAGAGAGAGAGAGAGAGAGAGAGACAGAAACTGTTTTCTTTGTATTATATTTTACCCTCCTCTGAACCAATCAATTTCGTGATTGGTAATTCATAACGTTAGAGTATTCTAACAACACTATAAGAAGAACATTATATATATGAATATGTATGAGTGTGTATATGTATATAAGTAGATTTATAGTGCACTCAGAAACACTGTAAACAATATGGGTGTCCTTAGATACGTTTCCAAACTTCTTCCCGA
>NC_087216.1:47772337-47824837 GCF_015104395.2 Macrobrachium nipponense | reverse complement strand
AAAAAAAAAAACACGAAAAAAAGTCAAATGAATTGAAAATACCAAAAACATGAAATACAATCACTCTTAGCAATAATCATCTCAATTTAAAGAGCACACACTCTCCATAAAGCACTCAGTTTCAGTCACTATTTCTACTTTCGCCCAAAAATAATAGGTAAAAGTGTCAGTCAGAGAATTTAATTTTCGAATCTATTTGTTTGAAAGGAAACAAACCTAATTATCATAAATAAAATGAAAATGAATACGCACACAATAGAATAGAAAAGAAGAATTATGACATGGGAGCAGAAGAAAATGTTTTTTATTGCACTTCGGCTTCTCTGTAAAATGTTCAAATGTTTAACAAACTATTGTATCACTATTTACCTTTCTGGATGGATCTTCTGTGTTTTCCTCTATTATTATTATCATCATTATTATTATTATTATTATTATTATTATTATATTATTATTATTATTATTATTATTATTATTGGTTGCAGGTCACAATACTACAGCATTTGGGAGTTGATGGACTTTAATAAATATTGAAAGTTTTCGAACACACGCACGCACGCACACACACACAATACACACATACACACACACACGTATATATATATATATATATATATATATATGTTGACGAACTATCGCTAAAACATGCGATATCTCATGTAGTCGTAAAGCTGGAGAAGGAATGAAGGATTGACCGAGCGCTTTCGTGTATTTTTCACACCCTGAAGAGGTGTGAAAAATACACGAAAGCGCTCGGTCACTCCTTTCATTCCTTCCTCCAGCTTTACGACTATATATATATATGTATATATATATATATATATATATATATATATATATATATATATATATATATATATATAATATTGTTATTATTATTATTATTGGTTGCAGGTCCACAATATATTGCTTTTGGGAGTTGATGGACTATAACAAATATTGAAAGTTTTCGAAAACACGCACGCACGCGCGCACACACACACACACAGATATATATAGAAGACTTTCAATATTTATTTATGTCCATCAACTCCCAAATGCTATATTATTGTGGACTGCATCCAATAATAATAATAATAATAATAATAATAATAATAATGATAATAATAATAATAATCAATAATAATAATAATAATAATAATAATAATAATAATAATAATAACAACAATAATAATAATAATAATATACAACCAATAACTCGGCAGCTTATATCTTACTTTCGGACAGTCAGAAACCATTGGGTTTACGACATTAAATTCTACCCAGTCTTAAGATTAAGGGAAGATCTAAGTCATAAATTGCTTTAAGTTACGCATACGCTCCATCCCAGGTATTTGGGTCTCCCGACCCTCGCGGGGAAAGAGGGCACCTAATGGAGATGATTGTTTCCCCCATATTCCGAGGGCGTTCTGTAAAAAAAAAAAAAGAAAAAAAAGGAGTCTCTCTTTCCCCACTAAACTTTCCGCCGTTTAGCTGTTGTATGAAGTACGGATTTAGATACTCAGATTATATAAGTTAAGTTTAGATTTAGCTTAGGAAAACATGAGTTTTATCATAATTTGAAACACGATTTAGGTATGAAAGCAGTTTTTCTTGTTATGAAGTCACTGGCACTCATTTGCCTGTTTGCTGCCGACCGCAAGCATAAATTCTTAAAACGTTCTATTACATATTGATAACTTTTCACGCAACGAATATGAATAATAATGTTGTGCGTGGTTTAAAAGTAACATAAATTAATGATAAATATATAATAAATAGAAGTAACATCGTAACAACAGTACAGTGAAATCTCCCTCGTCAAACCTGTTTTACTTCAACAACAGTGTTTAAGCTCATATTGCGAAGAGAGAACGAACCCATTCCATTTACAGAATATCTCCCTCCTTTTAATATTCTGAAATATACTTTTTCGTTTCTCTCTCTCCAGGGAAAAAGGGAGTTGCAATAATCATTCAAACAACGGTCTTTCTGTCGAGGGCCATAATCTTTGATAAACCTTTTGTGACTGTCTACAACGGGTTTAAGGTATTAGCTACTCTTTCGAGAGATGTTCCTAACGGATATTTTGAAGTTTGTAAAGTGGTTATTGTTTCCATGTCGATCTTCTTTAAATTTAAACGTTTTGTAGTCAGCTATAACTACGTTAGACTATGAAAACAATGTTATAGTTATTATTTCGTACATTAGATGGATGGATAGATATATTTATGATAATTCTAGTTTTTGAATAGTTGAGTTGAGCAAGATGATAATTAAATATCAACAATGAATTATAACAATGTAATCTATCAAATTTTTATTCTACTATTTTATTCATCAATGTACTTAGTTCTTTGTTTATCAACGGAAAGAATGATAATCAAACTTGTCTATTTGTAAGCATTCTGTCCACCGCCTGTGGTTTTTGCGTATGGTAACACTGCGTCCCCGGGCTTTAGATAGTTACGCTATGTGAAAGTTTTAGATAAATATAAGGATATCTGGGTGTACATTTGCAACTGAAAAGTGTTTTGATAATTTACTGTACGCGAATTACACCGTTAATATTCGAAATAAGATTGTTGGATGTAAGCTAAATGTAACTATCTAAAGCCCGGGACGCAGTGTTACCATACGCAAACACCACAGGCGGGTGGACAGATGGGAAAAAACCGAGTATACTTTCTCTTTGTTTGTGTTGGCTACATTTGCGCTATATATGTTTTGTGTTTGTGTGGAAGACACTTACTGAAATTTACTTCAGGGAGTCTAACTGCATCTTCGGTCCACTGAATACTAAATATACCTAACACAATGTCGTCGTATGCACTTTTATGCATATCAAATTACAATGATCTTACAGCACTACTGTTATGTCCGTGGCTTCGTGGTTTCGAAATGATTGCCCATAAACTGGAAATACCTGGAAAAATGAAGAGAAATGAAAAACTCACGCAGTTTTTAACTAAAGAGCTGAAGCTGTGAGATTCATTTCCCGGGCAAGAGAACAGACCATTTCATCTACCTCTTCTTAAAGTTTTCGAATATCATTCCTTTCTCTACCTTCAAAAGCTATCGCCCTGTCCCTTGCCTGAGAAAGAGAAAAGAATGATTCTACATTCGTTGTACAGTACACTCGTATATTCGATTGGGGCCGTAGTCCATTGTAGGTCCTGTGATCTTAAGCGAAGCTGGAAAAGGTTTATATTTACTAAATATATTTTACTTGGGTAAAAATATAATATTTTGAGTGCGATTAGGTGTAGGAAAATTATTGTACTAAAATGGCAGTATGATTTACTCATTAATGCAAATAGACTCTTGACTATGCCCCCTGTAACATAACAGAATTAAATAAACTATGTACAGAACAGAAGTGCACTGAAGCTTAATAAAATTACAGGGAAGATACTACTTAAAATAGTAATGATGTAACGGTGTGTGTGGATGGCAGAATGGTTTTGACTAAAATGGGGAGTTTTCCTAATCTTTGCAGAAAGGTAAAAGGAATGATAGAGCCCATTCCAAGAATAATCTGGACAGAAGAATTCTTTATCTTCTGTATGTCACATAAGTTTGAAAGAGAAACTGGCACCCCTCTTCGGTCAACATCTGTGGTACCTCAAAGTATCGAGCAGAGAAAAATAATTCTACTGAGATGTCTGTAAGAGTTTCGATTTTCTTTGCATAAATACAAACAGTGTACTTTATAGTTCCTGTATTCTTTTGGAACTCCGTTTTGTCTCTCGAATACAGTTAATTTCATTAGGATCCTTTCCTCGTTTTTTTTCCTCACAAAGCTTTTCTTTACTTGAAATGAGACCATCACAAATGCTCCCACACTTTCCTAACATCCAGAGACGGCACCATTGCACTAATGAGCCTCATTACAGTCACCACTACTCTTCTGAGATCTGAACAAGCAAGAAACCAAAGTTTCTATATTGATCAATTGTTGCTTTTCTCTGAAAGTAACTCCATTTTGTAAATCTCGTACTTCTGTTTTCCTTGGCGTTTCTACATCTATTTATATAAGGAACCGTGCCATTTTATCTGTTATTCTTGGCTAATGTTTTCCTTTATTTCTAAATATGAAATATGGTGATTACTTTGAAGTCTTATTATCAAATGATGAATATTTATTGTAATATGATTTTTTTTTTTTTTTGCTTGTTATAACAATATGAGTAACGTTTTGTCTATTTCATAATAGCTCTTGATTTCAAATAAAAAAAAGTAACCCTTAAATAAAGTTTCGATGCATCAACTAAAATGTCTACAATCCTTTTATCCTTGAAACTACGTAATCTTGATAAATGCCAATGAAACTGTCCAACCTCACAAACTTTTCCTTCCGGTATTAATAGGAGATATTCACTTTAGAATCCAATTAGAACAGCGTTCTGATTTGCGAGGATCCCAATTTCAGACGAGGCTCGCGGATTCCAAGAACAAGTTTTAAAAAAATGCTCGTAACTTTCAATTAGGTAAGGTTATTTTTCAACCGCTAACAGTGATTCACTGCAACGTAAGACTTCTATGAACGAATTTAAGTCATTTATAAATAAGGAAAAGTTTGTGAATGTTACAACTTTCGACATTATCCACATATATTACACCGTCAGGATTGGCGGTTGAGTAACATAGGGTTGAAATAGAAAGTTCTGAGTCTAGGGACGTTACGTACCGTTTCAAATCTAATATACATTTCAAGGACCGCTAGTCATTGTTTTTCTCAAATATCTTTTAAAGTAATAATTTTATCGGAATGGTACTTTTGACACAGTGTACAAGACAACTCCCGCTAATTTTTTGGTAATACAGTAGATTGTGAAATGGTGTTAATTAAGGCGTTTACTCTTGACTTTTAAAGGCAAAGTCTTATGAGTCAGCAGGAGTCATTTACAGATTCAGACGTCCACTATCGCCAATCCCTTCTCTCTCCCTCCCTCCCTCCCTTTCTGTTACTCTCTCTTTATCGTTGTTTCTCATTTCTCCCTCAATACCTCTCTGTAATTTACAATATGGAATAAGATTCCATTTTCCATGATATTCTTTAATACCAGCAGATAATTGGGGAGTTCATAATAAATAGGATAGCGAGGTTTGACCTAATGACATTAGTAATGGCTAATTTTTCCCAATGTATTCGATGTTTAGTAGGATCCTTGGCATGTCAGGTAAAACAGTAATGATAAGGGGTAGTCTGTCCGCTGCAGCACTTGCACTTAAAGAGTATTCACTGAGTAATTGATGAAGACGGATTTTTCATCGCTGTCGTGGCCGCCATGTTACTTTGTTCGCGTCGTAGCAGAAATGCATTTGCAATACGACCCCTAAATATACTCGAAATGGACAAAGCTGACAAGAGATTAAGGAAAAATCATCATAAGACATTTATGCAAAAGGCACAAGCATATTCGTAAATCAATCAATCAGTGTATCTATCTCTTTCACATTATCTATTACTTTGTCTATATTTACCCCTTGGAGTGTGTATATATATATATATATATATATATATATATATATATATATATATATACATATATATATATATATATATATATATATATATATATATATATATATATATATATATATATATACACTCCAAGGGGTAAATATAGATAAAGTAATATATATATATACATATATATATATATATATATATATATATATATATATATATATATATATATATATATATCACTCCAAGGGTTAAATATAGACAAAGTAATATATATACATATATATATATATATATATATATATATATATATATTTATTTATATATATATATATATATATAGATATATATATATATATATATATATATATATATATATATATATATATATATATATATATATATATATATATATATGTATAACTGAATCACGAAAGTTAGGAACGTGATAAATACATAAATAAAGATAAATGCCACGAAGGAAAAATAAACGAAGGAGGTCTGCAAGATCTTTCGACTTTAAAAAGTCCTTTACTGAGCAGATACTAACATAAGATCGAGAAAAGACAATACAAAAAAGGTTCGTATAACTGACAGATAGGGATTATAAAGGGATTATTACGCTAGAACTCCGACAACATCGTTTATATTTCCTTCGTGGCATTTATCTTTATATATATATATATATATATATATATATATATATATATATATATATATATATATATATATATAATAACACTCCAAGGGGTAAATATAGGACGAAGTAATAGATAATGTGAAAGAGAGATAGATACACTGATTTACGAATATGCTTGTGCCTTTGCATAAATGTCTTATGATGATTCACTTACCAATTGAGATTTATCCTTAATCTCTTGTCAGCTTTCTTCATTTCGAGTATATTTAGGGGCCGTATTTTCTCAAATTTCTTTTAAACTTATTATATAATCCGAATGGTACTTTGACACAGTGTACAAGACACCTTTCGCTAATTTTTGGTAATGTAGTGCAGTGTCAAATGGTATTAGGTACTTACTCTTGACTTACATGGCATTATCAAGCATCGCCACCCAATGAATTCGAACGGCCTTTATCACCATCCCGTTCCTCCCTACTCCCCTTCCTCATCCTACCCCTCCCATTCATCCCTCTACCCACTTTTCTGTCCTTGCCATCAAAGCCCCCCAATTTTCCCGCTTATTTTTATTAAAAGTAATGATCTTTGATGTTATAAATACGTTGTTTTTTTAGACTCTATGTTCATTTAATTATTGTTATTGTATTTTCTTAAATTATATAAATGGGAGTAGGCTAAAGAGCATATGACGGTCACCCTGGTCACCAAGGAAAAGGAAGACAAGGTCAGCTTGCTCCCACCAAGGTGGAGCTTTGTCTACATATTACGTCCGCAGTTGAATAAAAAAATGGATATGATTTGGGGGAAACTACTATCACTATCATAATATCATTGTGTGTGTGTGTTTTTCTATTCATATCACACTACAATTTCTTTTCTACTAATCTAGCGCCAGTAATAAGGATGCAATTTTTGTACCATACTAAATTTAGTGAATGAGTTGAGTTTCATGCGTCTTAAATTATATTACTTATTATTAATGTAAAGTGATGCACTCTGTTCATATACATAACTATCCAAAAAGGATTTCACTTGTATTTCTTACAATTGCGACAGTCGTTTATGAATAATACCCAACTGTTACCTATCACCCTATTTCAGGCATTTAAAGTACAGGGTTTTAGTTATCAAGAAGGCATTCAGTTTTTGCCTCATTCATAAACAGTTAAGAAATCAATTTTCTTACGTCTTTCAAAGGTTTGTATCTCCATTTTGCATCATAAGCAAACTATCATAATTGAGGAGTCGTTTGTCTTTTATTCCTTGACAGCAACGGACCAAAAATGTTTGTGATATATGTTTATCAAAGGACCTATATATCATTATCAATGTAGTCTGAATATGTTGCTTATGAATTTGAATGATTTTGGATTAATATATAAAAATAAAAGTGAATATGCTGTTTCATCTTAACACTTCCCCAAGTGATATATTGTTGCATTTGAATAATATATGTTATATATATATATATATATATATATATATATATATATATATATATATATATATATATATATATATATATATATATATATATATATATATATATATATATATATATATATATATATATATATATATATATATATATATATATATATATATATATATATATATATAAGTCATATCACTTTTCCGTGATTCATATACATATATCGAACTACAATGTCTTTTAATATCTAATAAATTCGCTCTACCTCGGAATAATATACTTTCATATATGCTTAACCGAAGGGGAATTTTTTTCTCGATAATAGACTTGCCTGGATCGGGGCGCGAACCCAGGATCCTTTCAAATCCAGGGAACGTCAAGTGAAGCTTCACTGACGGTTGTTCCTGGATTTGAAAGGATCCTGGGTTCGCGCCCCGATCCAGGCAAGTCTATTATCGAGAAAAAATACCCCTTCGGTTAAGCATATATGAAAATATATTAATTCGAAGGTAGAGCGAATTAGATATTAAAGGACATTGTAGCTCGATATATATATATATATATATATATATATATATATATATATATATATATATATATATTTATATTATATAATCCGTTCTGATTATATAATAAGTTTGAAAGAAATTTGAAAAAAAGAATGACTCGATGTCTCTGAAATGTATAGTAGTACTAAATTATCTTCAGTCTACATACTTATAAACTGGTATTGATGAATTAAGCTGGATCCGGGCTGGACGACGGAACGTCAGACGTAGGCATTTTACTATTCTAAACATATTTGGGTAATCATATCATGATCAGGTATATGAAAACTGACTGTAAGTATAAATAATAAAACGACCTCTCTTAAAAAGTTTGTCATTATTATAATGAATAGAAAATCCAGGATACAAAATCTAATACTTTATGTGGTAGTGCATATTGGTTGGAGAAATAATGGATATGACTTTGCACCTAGCAATATCATTTTCATACTTGCAATCTTATCAGGGTATTCTCTTTTAATGTTATTTTGCATTCAATCGTGCATGTGTGTTTGTGTATGTGAGTGTGAGCATAACATAATTATTAGATATAATATTGCTACTCTAAACAAGTAAAATAAATTGAAAACTTATTCATTATTTTCTTTAAGAACCTGGAATACAAGTGGAATAAAAGAGTTCTAATTCTTCTTCTTCTTTTTCTTATTCTTCTTCTTCTTCTTCGAGCATAGCTTCGAAATCTGCGTGGGGTTTATGTAAGCAAGTTATAATCCAGGCCCTGGCAATAGGCCCCGTAGGAATTTTTGAGTGGACTAAGTTTTTCTTCAAATCATGTTAGGGAACACTTAAAGAAAGGAAAAAATCCTGGGTAGACATCTGGCAACGCGGTCATAAGCTTTCTAGGCTATATTTTGTTCCTATAAATGATGGATAGGTACTAGCGTAGAATTTCCAAGTATTATTCAGTTTTTTTTCTAAATCCAGGTACACCATTTTCTTTGATTTTTAGATTTGTTACAATGTTTCTTTTAAAATGTTCCAATGAAACAAGTAGCTTTTCTTCAAATATTGCCTTATCCAGTCGCAGCATATGATAGTGTTTATTCAGACATGAGGAACTTTCAAGGTCTCCTTTTGCATCTCGAACAACAAGACTTGCCAGTCACTTGTGATTAGGGTGTTTCCTACATAGCAGCAGAAATTCAGCTGCTTCAAATGAATTCTCTGACCTTGTACTGTTCCTGGGATCCTTCCACATGACTAAAATATGAATTGCATGTATTTGGAAACATCTAATCGGTAGTGGGTTAGAAAATGTCCTTGCTGAAAACCATGTGTTTGGTGTGAAGGTAACTGTGTTTTGAAAGGCAGTAACTAAGTGAGGTCTGTAAAGGGAATGTTCATGCTTGCAGAGGTGATAGAAAGGCTTAAATGGCGTTTATGATTGCTATTGGGGATGTAGCAGAACTTGCTGCTGGTGATGTAATCAGTGTAATGAAAAACACAAAACAGAAGATGCTCAATGCAAATTTCAACAATTGATAATGGCATCAGAAGAAACATTGAAATTAATACATATTTTCACAGAGGAACAGGTTCTAACTTCAGATCAGTGGAAATATCTTGAGGGATTCTAGTACCTGATAAGTCTTTGGAAAAAAACTAATTCGAGGGACAGAGAAGGGAACTGGGATCATTATCTGCAAACTTTGAAGAATGTCCTTCCACTGTTTCAAATTTTTGACAGTTAATTGTTTGAGATGGGGTTCTCTGTTCCTTGAACAAATGCTTAATTTGGAGGGCAATCACCCTGAAGTTTATGAAATTCAAGGAAGGCCACTTTGTTGTTCGAAGAACGCAAGGAAAGTCCAATGCTGTGGTTATTGACATGGCGCTTGAACAAACGATAAACCGTTCTCAGAAATCAAGTGGAGGAATCATTGGCCAAACAAAAAGGAAAGAGTATATTGATGAATGTGAACTCTCTTATCACGCGATCCGGCACACTATGAACTAATCATGCATCATGAATTAACAGGGACTCTCAGATGAAAATGGAATCCAATATCCAACAGATGCTCTTCTTGTATTTTGAAAGTAGAGAAATCCCCTACAATGGAACAGGCGAAAAAAAGGCTTCACGATACTATAACTAACCAGTGTGTTTCAGACTTAAATGCCCAGAAATTACTAAATGTTTTGACAACAGCACAAAAAGCATTCGACATGTATCGAGAGGAAAGGTTTTTATGCAAAAAGATACCAATTTCAGGAACTATACTTCAGCAAAAGCTTCCCCCTTTTTCAATTATATCTCAACCGCAATTAAGGATGAAGGAGAAAAAGCAAAATGTGAAAAATGATATGAGATCATTTGTTTGCTCATAGGAAAGTTGGCATTGCAAAAGAGAGAGGAGGAATTGACACGGCACAAATTCTTACACATGGTATTTTACACATGATATTTTACCGTCATCTTTGTTTGATGAGAATGGTACAACTACCAAGACTACGAAATCTGCACTCATGTCTGAACTGACAAAGAAACTCGAACCTAAAGACAGCAATTTCGAAAAAGAAGATATTTTGAAAAACCCCATAATTATAGATGCTATGAATCAGTTTCGTAAGTTGCCACTTAAAAGTAAGAACACATTTGAGGACTTCTTTAAAAACCTTGCCAGCAATGTTAATAATGTATGCAAATCTAATCACATTGGTTATGTTTTTTATAGTTACCTTAAATGCTCTATCAAAAGTAGTGAAAGCGAATGACGATCATCTGTGGAACCAATACCATGGAATTCCATCAGTGTTACTACAAAACTTCCTGTGCAGATGAAGCGGTTTTAAGCATTAAATAACAACAAAGTTTGGATTTAAGAAGCCTTTATTGACCATATGAAAACCGTTAGGGTCAATCGACAATGGGAAACTATCCTAAGTGGTAGGGTTTTGAAAAGTGGACTGATACTGATATTAGCATCAGTAATAAAGGATGGGTCCATCACAGAGCAAAATCTAAATAAAAGTAAGATTAAAAAAATTAATTTTTCAAGAGGTACAAGATAAGATATTTACAAAGAATTTAAAAATTCGTCGTTAAACCTATAAAAACAATAATCTAAACGGAAAAATGAGACATATATGGGAAGTGCGATTAAACGGAGTTATGCTAAATAGTTTACCTTTAAAGAATTTAGATTGTATTCTCCCACTCCTTCGGAGAAGGACTGGGTGAAGGACTGCATTACTTCTTATCGAATTAGATCTTAAAATCCCCTACTGTTCTTTTCCCATCTATAAAAAAATCAAATACATTCGTTTGTTTCAAATCTTCAGAAAAGTTTTCGTCCCAAAATTAAATTATATATACAATACACATATACTCATATATATATATCTATATATATATATATATATATATATATATATATATATATATCTGTGTGTGTGTGTGTGTGTGTGTGTGTGTGTGTGTGTGTGTGTGTGTGTGTAATTGTTCGATCTTTACAAAACCGTCGTTGGCATTCTGACTTTCACTAGACAAGACCGTGGGTTCGATCCCATTGTGGGACAGAAACTAATTTCTTTTAAACACGTTACACACACACACACAGATATATATATATATATATATAATATACATATATATATATATATATATATATGTGTGTGTGTGTGTGTGTGTGTGTGTGTGTGTGTGTGTAACGTGTTTAAAAGAAATTAGTTTCTGCCTCACAATGGGATCGAACCACGGTCTTTCTAATGAAAGTCAGAATGCCAACGACGGTTTTTAAAGATCAAACAATTACGCACAGTGGCGTTAGCAATTCTTCCACATAGGCGGAATTACTAAATCTGGACTCTCACTTCATAATGCCAACGACGGTTGTAAAGATCGAACAATTACAGCAACCCCGGCGTTTGGCTTATATCTGTAAGTGCCTTGTCAAACTGCAATTCAGTTCAACGTATCATAAATAACGTTACCTGTCCACAAGCAATTATTTAACTGAAAATTGTTAGAGAGTTCAGAATTTCTGTGTATATAACCCCCACCCCCACCCACCCCACCCCGAAATACGAACATGACATTGGCTGTGAAAGCTAAACTTAAAAAAAAAAAAAAAAAAATCCGCAACCAAAAATTCTCTTGGTACGTTTCATCGTCCTTTTTATGAGCCTGATACCATGAAGACATCATGTTTTAATATCCTTCATCGTATCATGAATATTTGTGGTTTTCTTCTTAATGTAATGTAATATGCTTTCTCCTGAGAGGGCTTTATCAATGGAAAACGAGGTCGTCAATAAAGGGCCAAAATAGCCTAACCATGTCAGTCTCCAAGGAAGGTCCTTTTGGAAATATTTTTCAATCCTTCCGCAACTTCCGTTGAGGGAGCGTTCCTTACCACCCGAGGCATACGAATACATTACTTAAATGTAGAAGTGATGCCTACTTTTTCAACCCAGAAAGAATATTCTCCAGTTTTCTCCGCATACGCGCACAAACTCACGGACGCACAGACACTCCCAATTCCTTTCCCTTCTCCCCCTGGCTTATAGGAAAGACGAAAAAGATAGATTATAATTATTTTATGTTATCTAAATGCTGTGTATTAGAGATGAATCCCTTTCCGACGAAGGTCATGGCGAAGGAAGGAATCACTCTTATACATACTATGTCTTACCATCTTTCGTGTCTCTTAGGTAAGAAATTCTTTCCTAAGTAAACAATAATTTTTTATACCAGGATATTTAAATATGAATTTATTTTGTCATCTCGCTAATGGATGGGCGCATCAAACACCGTTTGGATATTGATAGCATGTTGGGGGCACTATAATCAATAATCGGATACTTATACTGATGGCTTGAAAAGTTAAAACTCCCTTTATTCCCCAAAACTGCAGAATAATGATAAAAATAGCAATTTTCTGATCAATAGAAATAGAACCATATATGTCATATATGAATAAAATAATATTGATTAATAATATAGCAGCTCTTTTTTAATAATTAATCCTACACACACACTCAATACGGTTTCATCTGTAACTACCTATTTTCTTGTTACATCTTCAACTCTTAATTTCCTTTTTACCTTAAACATTTAATAATAGGATATTTCAAATGTTCTTTATTTACATTACATGGTAAGCCACTAAAAAGTATCTTAAAAGATAATCGGTGAAACTAATAAAGGAGGCTTCGGTCATAATTTTGATATATAGTTTTTGCTATATGTTTAGGTGCATATTCCATGAACTAAGTTTAAAAATCAGACTTTTCAGGAAAATATAAGTGTTATTGACGGACAAAATTGAACATCCTTTGACAAAATAATAAATGAAAAATTTTATTTTCTTCTTCACCCTCCTAGTGCCAACAGAAACTGCTTTTAAGCGGAAGGAAAGAAACTAAAAGAGACTGAAACTTAAAGATTCACGTGAAGAATGACCACCTGGTACATGGTCGTGGGGTATAATTTACCCGACGCCATTTGTTTTTATGCTCACTAAAGTGGCCCAAATCCCAAATCCCTGGCCTTTCCAGTAGCTTTATATAGTTATGAGCTATTGTGGTGGAAGGTAATATCTCCTGGCTATCTGTGTGGGGGTAATTTTTCCCTTATTGCAGTGTTAAACTACAAATATTACTCCAGTGGATTGTGAACCTGCAAATATGTGTGGAGTTATTTTTACTCATGTACAGTGTGAAACTACAAATATACATGGTTTAATGTTTACCCCAGTGCAGAGTAGACCTACAAATACAGTATGAACCTACAAATATGTATGGGGCAAATTTTACTCCAGAGCTGCATAAACCTAGTAATTTCAGTGGGGAAAAGAAGATTTGATATCTAATGTATATTTGTGAATTTACTAGCATCCTTCTTTGAATTTTAAACTCTGACTAATGTTACAATGTAACAAAGTAATTAAGGAATAGGGATTAACCTGTTTGACCGTTATTAAAAAAATAATAGGATGTACAAAATGTTTACTTCTTTACCATAGTCTTAACGGAGAAGACATGTTGACAGTTGAACTTAAAAAAAAAATCTTTAATACATTATCATGATGATATAAAGTACTATAGGTGACGCGAAAGAAAATGAATTCATATTGGGAATAAAATCCTAAATATTTAGCGATTGTCATTGCCATTGGCAGATGTGCAATGGAAAATAGACATTTAAATGACTGAAAATAAACAGAGTTGCGGCTGAAAAGAGATATATAAAGAATAGTAGCAAAAACGACTAAGAATAAACAGATATGAGACGGGAAATAAACAGGAAGGCCAAGTCTCCCCTTTGAATTCCATGATAGAGCCAGTGAAAGAATACACGTACTATACCTTAGAGGAACATTCAGACCTCGTGTTAACTCCACAAATAAATTTGGAAAAATAATACTTTCTCTATTAATTTCACAATAAGAATTCTATGTGTAACCGCTCGGCTTCCAAAGTCATTACCACAGTGATCGATTGAAATTAGGGGTCCATGCCCTTTCAAAGTCTATTAAAAGGACATTTCCATATTCATATGCTGAAATCATTCATAAATATTTGTTTTATAAAACTATGTTACGTTGATTACTCAAAGTACTAAAATGATGGTGGTCGGAAATAAAATCACAGGAAGAAATAGTCATATTAATTTTTAGTGGCCGGTAATAAAGTCACAGATAAATATTCACAATATTTCTTGGCGGTCATTATCTTTTTTATATTTACAGTCTTATTTATTTATTGATTTATTTTATTTATTATTTATTTATTTTTTTTTTCTTTTACGATAATCCTAATCCCCAACATGCTTGTACTAAACACGCCACAAAGGTAGATACATGGATAAATAGAGGGTTAAAACCATTGATTCGAAATAATAGACTCACATATTTTCTATATAGTTCATTTAAATGCCAGAGAAACAGCTAATAATATTACTGTAGCGTCAAACTTATGAAGGCTAAACTATACTTTTTAAGCCATTTTCTCTCTTACAAATTTGTATCTATGCAAATTTAATCTAGGAAGGCGTTGATATTTATTGCAGTGGTATTCCTGAAACTATTTTTACACATTTTGGATTTCGCTGGATAATCTTGATAGCTTGGGTGAAGATCCTGATGCTTCTTCCTTTTGTTTTTGAAAAAAAGATAGTAGTGTGTTGTCTCCTCAGATTACTAGATTTTATTCATCTTATGTCTACGCTGTATCTTTGTGGATGACCGCAAGCATAGTAATACAATACCTTTTCCATAGTGGTATATCTGCAGACTGTAATAACTGCAGGGCAATCTCTATCCTCCTTGCGCTCTTCCAGATTGCTTACAGAACTTACCTTTAAGCCACTATATAAGTATGTGGAATGTAAAAGATTAATAGGTCATGCCAGATTCGCTGAATAGCAGCACCAATATACAGTAAATGTGCCTCGCTGTCGAACTCCTTAGTTCCAGGGGACCTTTCCGTTGGACTCTGGAACAGTCTTCCAGAGGATGTCGAGCAGTTCAAGCTGAGATGCGATGCATTTCTATCCTAATACTCTTCTCCTTGCAGTTTAATACGTTTTTATCTATTTATCAATTTATTTTTCTCTTTATCAATATGTGGGATCTATTCTTTCTGTATTTCCCGTTATTTCCTCTTACTTCTTCCTAATGAACACCATATTCTTAGGAAGCGCGTGGGCTTGTTCCATATGAGTAGGTTTCATCTAGTGAATAATATTGGTTCAGATTAATATGAACATTTTTAAAAACTTTCGCTTTTGAGTGTGGCCTCAAAATATATATATATATTTTTTTCATTTAATGAAAAATTTAATATTTAAGAGCCAATTGCCAATAACAATTCTTAACATAATTCATATTCTTCCTTTTGAGATGTGATTATTATTATATAAATAAATATTTTCGTCATGTTCGCTATCATTCAACTGTTGTCCATCTATTTAATCATGTAGCCTTAGCATTGCAGTGCAAAAATATATGTATATATATTATTTCTGGGATTACATTCGCGTTATTTTTGAAACTCTAAGTGTACGAGGCTATTAAACCTCTCCAAAGAAATAAAATCCATTGTCGTTCTAACATTTCCTTTTGGAAGAGAAATAAATCCCATCAGTATCAAGGTCAGAGTGTTACACGAGCCAGCAAAACAAAGTGTTTTGTATCTCTTCACAATACACCCCAGACCACTTGAATTCACGGGCTCACTGGAAAATATTGTTCTTTTTTTCCTTTTCCGGCATCCCATAAATTTCCAAACGCCTCTCGCAGCTTCTGGATTCTGTTACAGTGGCTACTTGAGTGGCCTAATGTTCTCCATAATTGGAGTCCTGTCTTTATTCGAAACATACGTTTAGTCTTCGAAAATCTTTCTTTAAAGTACACTTTAGTAAGATTTGTGTTCTCTCTCTTATATTTACTTATATTAAAAAACAATGAAGTATGTCTTGCACGTTAGTTTTAACACTGTCAAATTCAAGGGTAAATATTTAAATTATTTTTTCATGATATATTCTTGCACGTTAAACTGAAGATATATATATATATATATATATATATATATATATATATATATATATATATATATATATATATATATATATATATATATATATATATATAAACTTAAGTGAGTTTAAAGTTTTCTGAAATTTCAACTTCACTGGCGATAATTGAGCGAGGTGCATATCGAGATGAAATAGACTTTTCTTTAATATGATCCTTGGATTTACCTCTGCACACTGGTTCCATGCAACGTAAAAACACCATACAAACAAACAATTTACCTCTGCAGCATTTGAAGCGTGATCATGAATCCGAATCTTCTTAAGCTCTACATAGTTTTCATCTGTATGAAGTCTCGCCTTGCACGCCTGATTTTCACACCTTCAATATATCTTCAGTCCATCAGCATTCTCCTTATTTTTTTTTGTATATATATCTCTTGATCGACCACTTTCTTTTTTCCTTTCTCTGAAGTTGACAGATGAACTTATTCTGAGGAACTAATTCGATCTGAGTAAAACTTTTTATTTTGAACAGTCCAGAACTGAAAAATAATTTAAAACATTCCAAAGACAATTTTAGTCCTAAGGTAATAGTGCCACACTTTCTTTCGAGAATTGCATTTGAAAAAGAGAGGTAATGAAGAAGAAAAAATAAAACTGTTGAACGACCATTTTTATTCCAAAGTGTCTTATTTCCGTGTTTTGGGGACGAATTGCCCAATGATTAATTAACTTCGGGACGAATAGCCCAACGACGAATTAATGTCCTAGCACCGTAAGTTTATGGATTCACTCCTTCACCGAGGCAACGATTTAAATTTTAAATGAATCATTGGAGCTTTGCTCTTCTTTAATTAGCTGTACATCAGTATGTTGTTTTATGCCATCATACATTTGATAATTAATTTCAATCATTTTCAACATATTATATAAGACTGAATTCTGTACTATATTACTTGTTTCATACCCTGGAAGGTGATAAATCCATATTTCTATATTATAATTTGATCACAATTCGTTCACTATTTATTTCGTGTGAAGTGTACACCGTAAGTATAGGAATGTATATTTTTAACAAAGTAATACAGACTATCGTATTATTAAACCATATAAACATTAACTTGAAATAATCAAATAAAAATAAATTAACTCAGCGACGTAATAAAAAATCAATGTTATGAGGTACATCTTCCAGGACAATCATAATTTCTCTATCTTTTCCTTTCGACAGTTTCTGATTTGTTGAAGTTTATCTTGAACAATTGTGCTTTAGGATTATTTGTCAATTTATGCTTTTTATCAATATACTCCTTTAATTATGAATAAACATAAAGGGTGAGATGTCCCCTGGTTACTAATGATCCCACATGTCCTGTATTGAGCAAATAGTGGTACCTTCTCAATTTCAGCGATAAATATTAAACTTATCCCATGATGATTCATTCTCCGTTCATTCTGGCGTCTGGAAGGCATTCCGTAGGTTGGCTAAATGTTTTTGGTGGCCTGGGATTAAATAGTCATTAAAAAGTATGTAAAAGAATGTCTGGTGTGCCAAGTGGTAGGTAAACCTAATTAGACAATTTTAAAAGCATCTTATATCCCATACCAGCTATTGAGGAGCCATTTAATGAGCTGGTAGTTGATGCAGTGGGCCCTTTGCCTAAAACCAAAGAAGGTTTTATCTATTTACTGACTGTGCTGGGTCGGGCATCACGATTTCCTGAAGCCATTCCCATGAAGAAAGTCACATCTAAGGCGGTATTTGACCAGTTGGTAATTTTCTTTTCGAGGTATGGAATCCCTCGTAAGATCCAAATTGACTGTGGAACCAATTTTACTGGTAAGGAATTTCGAAACAAGTGTGCAGATCTGGCCATTCTCACACTACTAGTGTTCCTTACCATCCAGAGAGTCAGGTAGTGGTGGGGAGATTTCACCAAACCTTTAATTAAATCAATTCTAAAGAGATTTTGTTATGAGCATGGAGAGGAATGGAATAAAGGCCTTCCTTTTGCTCTTTGCTCTTAGAAGTCACCCAAATTCATCCACGGGCGTCACTCATTTTCAATTAGTCTATGGACATAAAATACTGGGACCTTTGGAAATTTTATTGGAAGTTTTGGAATCTGATCAAATGAAGGAGACGAACGTGGGTAAATTTGCTGATAACCTGAGAGGAAAACTTTCTAGTGCCTGGAAGTTTGCTAGAGAAAATTTAGCCTCTCAAGAAAACTCGAGCACGGTCGTTTGAGCCTAGGGAATTAGTTTTGGATTTGGATAACTTCCTTGAACCAAGGTATAAGGGACCTTGGAAGGTGTTGAGGAAGTTATCTGATCTTAATTATGAGATAGAAGCTCCTGGGACCAAACGAAAGTGCCGAATTTTTCACATCAATAGACTGAAACCATATGTAACTAGCAGATGTGATCCTTTGGAAACAGGGTATGAATCAGTTTCTTTGGTGCAGAGGTGATTCCTGATGGGTTAGAGGAAATAATAAAGTGCCTTCAGATGCTTTATTTAAGAATGTGCAATGTTTGGATGGGTTAGAAGAGAATATGAAGCATCTTGATCTAAATCAAAGAAAGGAAAGGGAAAGTTTAATTAATTCTTTTTCAGATTTGGTAAGAGACTCTCCTGATTTGACTAGTTTAATTGAACATGATATAGTAGTAGAAGCTTCATCAATTAAACAAAACCCTTATAGAATAAATCCCACTAAAATGGATGTAGTCAATAAGGAAATAGAATATATGTTGAAGCAAGATTTAATACAAACTTCCATTAGTCCTTGGAACTCCCCTATAGTAATGGTAAAGAAACCCAATGGACAGTATCGGATGTGTGTGGAATTCGTAAAGTTAAAAAAGCGTACTAAAAATTATTCCTTCTCCCTTCCTAGAATTGCATAGACCGCATTGGATCAGCAAAGTATATTACGAAGCTAGATTTCCTCAAGGGGTAGTGGCATGTGCCTTTGTCAGATAGAGCACGAGAAATTTTGGAGTTTTTCACCCCATTCGGCTTGTATGAATGTAAAGTCATGCCTTTTGGGACGAAGAATGCTGCTTGTACTTTTCAAAGATTAATGAACCGTGTGGTCTGTGGACTGGAAGGTTCTGAGATCTACATAGATGATCTTGTTGTCTACAGTAATGATTGGAAAACTCATTTACTCCTTTGAAGCTCTCCGTGCTGCGGGCTTAGTCATTAACCTATAAATGCGAATTTGGTAAGGCTAAAGTTATGTATATGGGTCACGAGGTTGGTCTTGGGTCATATAGCCCCGAAACAGGCCAATGTCGAGGCTACAACCAATCTAAAGAGACAGTGCTTCTTGTTTCGGCCTATAAGTATAAAAACAAAATTTGACAATCTGGTCTATAAAATTTGTGATATTTCGGTAGATTTCCATGCATAAATATCATATTTTCTACTAATTACAACGATTATTATAAGAAATTTTCCTTGTGAAACTAGGTTAGCAAATGACTTTTACATTGGATTACCTTTTATGGCTGCAAAATAATGTTCAAGCATCCAGCAAGCCATCACAATACTTTTATGCAAATCCACGCGTAATTAGATAAGAAATAACATTGAAATTTACATTCCATTCCTCTATTTCAGGTGGTAGATGTGGCCGTCGGAGTAGGTGTCGACTGTGGCCATTTTGTTGGCATATCCGAAACGTAAGTTGCCATATCACTATATATTCTTGTTCTCTATAGAATTTGTGGTATTCCAGTAGATTTTCATGCATAAATAGCATATCTTACAATAGTTATAACGATTTTCATAAGAATTTTTAATGGTGAAACTAGGTCAAAAAATTACCTTTAGATTTGGCCCCTGATATAATAGCAAATAACATCTTTGTGCAAATGTTTTACGTAATTCCGTTTTAGGATAAGAGTTTATTCTATAAAACAAAATTAGCCACTTCCTATTTCATTTAGGTAGCAAAAAAATAATAATTGTGAAATTTTGACTTTTTTTGGGGGTCCAAAAAAACTTTTAAAAAATTTTCTCGTTTTCAGATTTTGACCTCTATGGGTCCAACACCTATTCTGGCAGTCACATATTGTAAATCGTAGTTTTAGAAAAGATTACCTCAATTTTTATGTGTAAATAGTTTATTTTCTATCTTTTGAAAATATTTTCGTAAATTATTTTTTTGTATATACTTATTTAATCAATATATTTGTAATAAATATTTAATTTGTAGATGGGTATTATTCATCTTTTCAGTATTGTTCTATAATTGAATTTAGAAATTAAAATGTACAGCAAAAATTAAGTAAGTGATTTTTGACAAATTTTTCTAGACGCTCGAGTCGAGCTCAACCCGCACACACTTTTAACAGGGTACCAATATAGCGAAACCTATCCAGGGATAAAATACACAGTTTAATGTCGCTTACCCTTTTCCCCCTGTCTATTTTTATCTTTATCCTGGGAAAATCACAAGGTCGGTGACCGTCTAGACGATGAGTGATAAGCCAGAGGGAAGGGAGTGTTTGGATGAATGGCCTTGGGGAATGTGTGTCCATACATGCGTTCTCAATTCTCAAGTTTAACTCGCTTAACCTCTTTCACTATATTATGTGCTATGGTTTGTTTAAACTCGCTCATGTTACCATAAAAAAAATATAACATTTCCCCATATTCAATGCCCTCTACAAAATTATTTCTTACACTGTTCTTTGAACAATACAACTTACACAAAAGGTAAAGGGAAGAAAAAAACTTAATGAAATGAAGAAATGAATGGGAGTTACTGGAGTCTGTGTAATTGCCTCCTCAGAAGTCCACGTTCATACCTGGATCTATCTTATTTCATTCCACGTGGGGCAGAAACTATGCAAGAGCGAGAGAAAGAAAAGGGATGACTCGCTTTGCTAACATTAATCTCTACCAAAATCTTGTTTGCTTGCTAAAATAACACCCAACAAAGGAGCAGCCATATGCCTAGCTAATGTAATCTCCTTTATCATGAGATTTTCACAATCAATTTCAATTTTGCAAAGGAATCCTGGCACTGCTTCCTACGTAGTTACAGTACTTTTCCTCGCTACCTTGCTTCATGCATAGCACCAATCTAATGGTTAGTTGTCGAAACAACTCTCTCTCTCTCTCTCTCTTGTAGCTAAATTTGGCATGCACGCAATTCTAAGCTTCCTATTCCAGTCTGAAAACGTGGCAATCACAGTTGGTTTTTCTCCTAACAATAAATACCTATACTTGAAAAATATACTTTTACCAGGCTAAGAGGTATTTCTACCTTCCTTTTGCTCCTATGAAATCACATTAACATTGATCTGCACTGAGAAAATACTGGTAAAAAGGATGCCATTGATCTGAATTGAGTCTGATGACTCCTGCAGCGGATGGTTTTTTTCTGACTTTGATTAATGCGGAGACCGATCAGCCTAATCAGATACAAAACAGGGGCGTCGGCTGAAGGCCAAATAAAAGTTAAGGGAAAAATCGTAAGGAAACTCCAGGAATTAAATTTACAGGGAAGAGTATTTACTCCTCAATGGTACTCTACTAATTTCAAGGCGCACATAAGGACGCTAATGACCTTCACATAAAGCCAAATACGGGATTAATTGCTGGGAGCAATGAGTACATGTTCAGGACATGTGTGATGATTCGCAGTGTGTAATTTCTGGGCCCAGAGCAGGACAGGGAAAATCCATCTTCACAGCAGGAATTTGTAGTAGATCTGCAATATGAACATGTATAAATACATTCTCGGCAGAGGGGGGAGGGGGTGGATATGACCTTAACAAAAATTGTAAGATTCCTCAGAGGGCAAAAAAAGACTGAATTACTGCTCAAAACGTTACTGTACCGAACGGGAGAAATATGAACACAATCAAACTCAAGGGAACCACAGCCCTTAAATCAGAGATTCTTTAAGAGAGCACAGCTGTGGGGATTAGTGAATCACTATGGAGGATGACACAAGCACTGATAAAAGGAAGAAAATTAAATATAAGCAGATTGCCACCCAATTTTGCATGTTACCTTTCTCCTGAGATATATCTTCGTAAAATGCAGGTAAAGGAAGTCAACTTTTTCAAGGTGTCGGTGAGGCAAGGGCTTTCACGTGGGGGGCACAGACACGAGAGCCGCCAGTCGAGGAGCCAGGTGCGCTCCGCACGGGTCAGAGGGTAGGTCCAGGTGTGACCTGACTCGAATTGGGTTTTGGGAGTGAGTGAGGCAGAATTTCCTCCATCGGCCCTTTTATTACCTGCAACGAGCGATAGAGGGAACCACAAGTGAAAAGACAAGAGAAGTGGGATGGATCAGAGGACCAAAAGAGAACCAGACTTTGTACTCTTATTAAATACTGATTTAAATGGTGAAAGCAAAGAGGATTCACAACTATATATATATATATATATATATATATGTATAATATATATATTATATATATATAATATATATATATATATAATATAATATATATATAAATATATATATATATATCTATATATATATATAATATATAAACAAAAAAAAAAAAAAAAAAAAAAAAAAAAATATATAATAATTATATATATTATAATATTAAATTTATAATATATATATAATATATTAGAATATATATATATATATATATATATATATATAAGTATGTGTGTGTGTGTATGTATGTATGTTAAGAATGCTGGAGGCACTAATACTTTACATACTAATATACCGAAAACTAAATTTAGGCACTGAATTAAAATCTGAACTACAAAAAAAGACTTTATTCCCAGAAGAGAAGCAAGATTCTAAGTATCGGCAGAACAGCTAGATTAAGATAATCAAATGAAAATCAAACGTTCATTATAGCTTGACACAGAAATCGGACTTTTTAAAACAGGATCCCTGTAACTGAACAATTCCAACAAATGAACAGAAAAATGAGCCATTTTTTCTCCAAACTCCGGCATGTTTGTTCCACAAATTAAATAGTCACATAGCAAAAGTGTTGTCTCTTCATTTCGTCAATATACACACAATTAGGGCTTATTAAAACTGGTAATAATTATGCCCATACAGGCCGATACAGTGACAAAACGACAGAAATATAGCTCTTATTAACACACATCGTAACTGAAATAGCAATACATTTTATAAATGCGTCCCCAAAATTGGTAGTAATTCTTATGATTCAAACATGGGAATAAAAGGTTTATTATACCGGCATTTAGAGAGAACGATCCATTCATTAAAAAGAGAAAAAAAAAGATTAGTGAGGAAAAGTGTCACTTATTTCTCTATCGCCATGTTCTCAAATTCTATCATGGTCTCTCCATTTTCACTCCGGGGTTAGATCGATAATGTCTCCAAAATTCCGTGGAAAGTCTTAGGAAGGATTAAACAATATACAAATGCGCAGAGACTTCTCATAAGCCACACTAACTTCAAATGACGTCGTAAATACGTAACGAATTTAACACACACATAGAGTTCGTGATGTAACTCATTACTTAGCTCATCACTTTCGATAAACAAAGAACAGGGTTTTCTACATTTTATATTTTCCCCTTGATATAAAAGGACCTTTTTCAAAAGATAAAACTTATCTCTCGCTGGTTCCGCCTTTCGGTGAGAGGCGACATGAACTTTTAGCCTCTTGCGGTGGTGTAGTAGGTAAAGCGTCACTGGCGTTCCTGGATTTGAAAGGCTCCGTGGGTTCGCGCCCCGGTCCAGGCAAGTCTATTATCGAGAAAAAAATTCCCCTTCGGTTCAGCATATATGAAAATATATTAATTCCGAGGTAGAGCGAAGTAGATATTAAAGGACATTGTAGCTCGTATATATATATATATATATATATTATAATATATATATATATATATATATATATATATATATATATATATATATATATCCTTTTGTAACAGAAAACTATTGAGATAGCTTTGTCTGTTTATAAAAACTATTGAAGCTAGAGGGCTACAATTACGTATGTTGACCACCCATCCTCCAATCATCAAACTTACAAAATTGCAGCACTTTAGCCTCAGTATTTGTTATTTTATTTTTTTTATCCAAAGTTAAAGTTAATCATATTCATGCTTCTGGCAACGCAACGACACGGGCCACCAAGGACGGATGAGAGTTTCATGGGCCGCGGCTCATACAGAGCTAATCCGAGACCAGCGAAAGATAGATCTATTTTCGGCGGCCTTGGTTATAAGCTCGTCAGAAAACTCGACTAGGCCAAAGATACGTCGGGGCATTTATTTTATTTGATTTTAATAGGTCTGCCTGCGCACAAGCTGTTATATGTGTTGATATTACTTCAAATTTCTCTCAAATGAAAGTGCAGTTTTATAAACATCTGTTCCTCATCAACATTTTATACGGCATTACACTTAGAGTTTAGCAGAGATGGAGGAAACTGACCGACTACGTTAATTGCAAACAGAGTTAAATGATTGGGCATAGTGGATTACCTGCAAACTTCTGTTCAATTATGGGATCATGGAAGTTGGGAGTGTATATGAATTGCAAAGATCCAGCGCGTGACATTCACATCTTAGACAGCAATAACTTGAATGAACTGATTAATTCATCAGCTCCAAGGAAAGGAAAAAGATCTCTTTTGTAAGAAACTTTCGTAATTATTTTATGTGATAAATTAACGTCAGATGATAGGTGGAAAATTCTGACTCCATCATAACTATCGGGACCCACCTGAGGGTAGGTTAAAGATTCTATACTATTCTTCACAGATTTATCATGCAGTTCGTATTCTTCTGATTATGCCCAAAAGCCATGTTTTGAGAGGTGTTGAGCAACCACTGAGCGCTGAGTGTGAGCATTTCAAATATGAACGAACTTTGTACTGTCACTGACGAAACAAATGTAACACCTTCAAGTAAACTGGTTGACATATCCATTTTCCTATCTCCTGAACTGAGCTTTGTGCAAACTATAGAGCTATATGTCACAGGCTAGCAATTAACAGCTAGAGAAGTCCATGTACCCGTATAAAGGTTGAAATATAAATAACTGCCCAGTTTACACTCACTATATGTATTTTTTTCGAATTGGGCCCTCACTCCGTCAAGCTGCCGTACTCCAATCTATCTAAATGTCAGTGCCATCTCCAGAAACTGATATTTCTGCCTAATCTTATATTTTCATCCCACGTTCCTTCTGTTTTAGTAATTCTTCAGGGACTTATGAGTTGGAAAAATTCAAAATTCAATCTCTCTGAATAACTTAAAAAATTCCACTTTCAACAGCATTCAACATCAACCCTTCATTACCAGAAATGAGAATCTGCTGTAATTCCTTTCGTAACATTCCAACACCAGCTTCTAGACTCCATTACTGCATAAAACTGACTTGGCAACATTCTGAAATTATCTTTAAGTGAAACCAATATCGTAAGGAAAGTTTAGATCTGCATAAGCCGTAAAAATCGATTGTTATCTTTATGGAGCGTATAATACCTCATTAACCTCCTCTAAATAAAAGTATATTTTTCTTAAAAGGATCAGCTCAGAAAGGGAAATTTGTATGCACTAGGAGTTATTGTGCAAACAGTGGAATATGGTTCCTTTTGAGATAGAAAGAGAGAGAGAGATTAATTATATTTGCTAACTTACATAAGAGAACGATCGTGTGTGTGTGTGTGAGAAAGAGAGGGAGAGGAATCTTGATAGCTGGATAAGATGAAATGCATGTAATTAATTCACATGTTATTCTGTGCTGAATTAATGCTTTTTTCGGTTTTAGTCCAGTGCATTTCCAACTTATGTACACACGGCATAAAGAAAATAGGAGGAAGACTCTACCTGAAGTAAAGTGCTATGAAAATATGATTATTCTCAGTCCTACAATGCCATCTAAATTTGGAATTAGACTTCGTTACATGAATTGCCGTCACTATCAAGATGTCCAATCTTTACTAGAATGCTGTTCTCCGGTGTGATTGTGTGCTTCTGCCAAAGATTTATCTGTTAGACAGTGGTTCTGTTTGCAAATACTAAGCAGTTATGGCTTGGACTATTTATATGCTCCGCCTTTGTTTTGAAGGCATCTTATACTTCGCATACCTTGAAAGAGATGCAAAATATTGGTAGCTCTGATCTTCATCCCTCCTCACTGGCCGACGCCTTCCTTCTCTCTCTCTCTCTCTCTCTCTCTCTCTCTCTCTCTCTCTCTCTCTCTCTCATACTTATTCTTAACTAAGGCATCTGACTCTAATTCTGAATTTACAAAATATAATTTATTTGCAAAATTTAACAAGGCACTGGTTAATTAGAAAGAGACAGTACATGAACACTAACTTCAATAATAGAAAATGGAAATCAAACAGAAAACGTAAGTAAAAAAACCCTTCACTCATCATCACTAACTATGTCATATTAATTATCACACAGTCCTTATAGCATTTTGGTCTTTCAAGTACAAGACCACTTCCAAAAGCCATTTGAAATATTCATTACATAGGAACATTTTTAACCTTCAATCCAGGTTCACAGGAAACATCTCTGTGGGGAAAAAATATCCTAATAAATAAACAGAAATGGGTAATGGTTTACAAGTGACCAATATACAATAGAGCTATAAAAGCTTCACAGCTGTTTTGAGTTCCTCAAATCTAACATTTTGAACCCAAAACACCATTAGTCGCAAACGAAAATGTACTTACATAATGAATGATTATATATAATAGATATATATATATTATATTTTATATATATATATATATATATATATATATATATATATATATACATATATATATATATATATATATATATATATATATATATATATATACTATATGTATATATATCAATTGAATTTAACTTCAGTAAAAACTCGGAAACTTTTACAAATCTCAACTTCATCTTATCCCCACCTGAAATCGCTCCTGTTCGTTCGTTCCTACGTGTTCGTTGTAGACTGGCTGAAGTTCCGCCCACGCATTTATGTCACCATTAATTGCGATTGTTTCCACTTCCAGTTGGCAAGGTTTTTGAAGCCCCTCCCAAACTTTCAATTTCCCCATATGAATTTGAATGATTTTCGGTGAGAAGATGCTATTGGCAATATATTATATCACAGGACCTCCTTAGCCAATTATATTGCATTATCTTGAACCCATCATCAGTCATGTATTGCACTTTAATTTGAATTTTTTAGATCAATATTAATCGTGTATATGGACATTGTGGAGACGACATGTAATAGATGTCATTACGATCAGTGGCTATTTATTAAGAATTTTAATTCAGAGAGTGAACAGTTTATTGGATATTTGCAGGCTCACGAGATTTTGCCCAAGGGGTAATTTACCGTAATTGTAACGAACAGTAAGCATATAGCAGTGATCACCATCCATTATATTGTGGATGATACATAAGGATCACGAAGACAAAGTACACTTTTTGACAATTGAGCATTGCCACCAAATAAAATAAAAAAACAAGTAATGACCAAAGTGTTGTTTAAAATACTCAGTCTTACTTCCTTCTAGCTTTCTTTAGCTTTAGGTTAGTGTATTGATTTTGGGCTCGCTCTATTAGAGCAATTTATTTGCTGTGTAAGGTCTTTCCTATTTCTATTACTGTTTTAGGGTTTAGCTGTTTAGTTTTACGTGAACCTTGTGTTAAAAACATACTAACCTGTCTTCTGGGCATATAATTGCCTTAAAGCCTTATGGATACTCATCTTATTTGCACTTGTTCAAGGTTGATTTAGATTTAAGATTTGTTTTTATAATAAATATTGTTAGATTTCTTGGTGTTTGTTTACCACATTCCCATTCACCGTGTTGCATTATTGCTGCCTATGATCCCTCAATAACATCTTGAAAAGAATCTGGAGAACGGCCTCGTAGGGGTCGTAACACCATCCTATTAACTGGTGCAATTCCTCGATAACCAGCAGGGCCAAAGATCACCGAAAAATGAATCTATTGGAGTCCATCTTTATCGTAGTGCCATCAGCAAGGAATTTAAAACCCATGGTTATATCTTGATCCTCTTTCCTTATCTCTTTTGCTTAAAAATCATGCCACCAAGATTGATAAACTGTAACCCTGCCCCCTCTTTCTGATTTTGTATATAAAGGCCTGTCAACTTCTTTTATATTTAGTGAGAACTTGAAAATGTAGAATATAATACGAAAGTACTTGCTCCAGGTCCCTGTTTCACTTACCTTTCTACCGTGGATTTAAGGATATTCTCAAGTACGTGTTACTTCGTGCCATATTGGATACATACATACATACATACATACATACATACATATATATGCTTAAAAAATCACAGTAGATGCACGTGACTTCAGTAAAAAGATAAGCAGAAATCCAAGCGCTTTCCTCTTTACTAACACATTGTCAAGGAACGATTGAAATACAGTTGGAAAGAAAGTTATCAGGTAAACAACAAGATCAAGAATACCAGATGGCTAATTGTCATTTTCCTGTGGTATTATTTAGTGAAGTCACGTGCATCTACCGTGATTTTTTTAAGCATAATGGAAACCACATTTTCTGTGAATTTTCCGAGCCTTGTTCTATTCGTGACATCTTTCTGTAATGCTCTTGATTTTACTAGTGAGAATTCTTCGTCTAGCAGAGCGACCTTTCGACGAGTTTCAACGCATCATACTTTAGAAACACATCGACATCACAAAAGTGGAAGTGGATGATGCGTGTTGTACCCTTAGAAGCAGACGGTATGGCTTTAATCAGACAGTTCCTGTGGATTGGAAGAATCGCCTGCTGGATTATTGCTTCGGGAAATTGAGGAAGTGCTGCAACCTTCTTGAAAGGAAGCTTCAATTCAAGCTGAAGAACCTTATTGCTGAAAGCGACTGGACTAAGCAGCTATGACAGCGGCTTTGGGATATGGGTTAAGCTTTGGTGTGTCTAATGGTAACCTGAACTGTGTCGACATTACACAATCCTTTTGTCATTTGGAAAAATTTAATCATAATCTATGCCCTGAGGATATCAATATTTGTAAGGGTATTGTGTTGGTGCTATGAGCAAGCCTTTTCCACCTAACGTACCCATAAGATTTCTTCAGGCTTATAAAAAAATTAAAGAAGACGAAACAGTGAAAGTGACAAAGGCAGATAAGTCTAATGCAGTGGTAATAATGAATAAAAGTGACTATGTAAATAACATAATTGCATTGCTAAATAATACTGATACTTACACGAAACTGAGGTCTGATCCTACACAGACAGTGAACTCCTATTTTAATAAACTAATTAAATTCATTCTAAATGGCTTTGGGCCGCAATGCGCCTCCCTACCTTATATGTATGGTTTAGTCAAGACACAAAATCAATAACCCTATCAGATCAATCATTAGTTCAGTGGGCTTAGTTACGTATAATTTATCCAAATGGATTTAAGAATTCTTACACCTTTGGTAGGAAACATTTCTAACACGAATATGAAAAATAATGTTTATTTTATAAACAAATTGAATAGTTTAAATTTGAATTTAGATTTTAATATGGTTGGTTTTGATGTTGTCTCTTCATTTACAAAGTGACTGTAGATGATTTACTTGAATTTCTGGAGGATGGATTAGAACGTCATGATATTCCCATAACTGTAGCAAACCTCATTAGTCTCATAAGGTTATGTATCAAAGATAGTAAATTTTGTTTTAATTAACTTAATGGGGAATTTTTTGTACAAAAGTTTGGCATAGCTTTGGGTAATCCCTTATCCTCTATACTTAGCAATATTTACATGGAATTTTTTGAGACAAAACTCTTACCAAGAATTTTGCCCCAAAAAGGTATATGGTTTAGGTATGTGGATGATATTTTCTGTATTTGGCCAGTTCACGAAAATCTCCAGGAATTTCTTGATAATCTCAATAATTTAGTCCATTCTATAAAATTTACTGTAGAGGAAGAAAGAAATTATAATTTGAATTTTCTTGATGTAGAAATGATAGAAATTTCACCTTTTCAGTATTTCGGAAATCAACTAACATTGCCTCTTTTGTTCATTATTACTCCAATCACCAGCAGAATGTTAAATTCTCTGTTTTTTCTGGGATGTTCCTAAGCGCTTTATGTGTCTGTAGCCTGCAGTTTATTGAAGCTGAGATTAAAACTAATTGTGATATTGCCTTGAAATTTAAATACCCAACGACTTTTGTAGATGTGGCATGGAAAAGAGCAAGAAAAATACTTTATTTCACTAATGACAACCTTCAATTTAAGTAAGCATAACATTCTAAAATTACCCTATGATGAAAGGTTTTTAGAAATTCCTAGAATTTTAAACCTTTTTAGCCTAAATGTTTTTTTTTTTCTCCAGTAATATGTCAAGAGTTTAGTAATAAAAAATATCCTAAAGATCTTCCTGTCTGCATATATGAAATTCCATGCAAAAAGTGTAATAAAGTCTATTGCGGACAAACCGGTAAATCTCTTTCAGAACGCCTCAAACAACACCAATATTCTGTGGGAACCGGACATATATCGAATGCATTATTTGTACATAAGAGAGATTTAGATTTAGATCATCCTATTAACTGGAGTCAAGCAAGAGCCTTAATCCCATGTAATGACACAGTTAAAAGGAATATCATTCAATCTTGTTTCATCTAGTCAAATAATAGAAATGTTCTAAATTTAAGCCCTGGTTTATTTAAACTTGATGCTTTCATAATGAAAAAAGTTGTAGATAAATATAAGCAACAAAATTAATATATTCAGTTTTTACATGTTTTGGACTATACGATACGTTGTAGTTTCTGCTAGGGTTAAATCTATGTTTAGGTTTGTGACCGTGTGATATCCGATACTCTTGGATTATCTCTTTAATTTTTACCTTTTTGACAATTAACCATCTGGTATTCTTGATAACTTTCTTTCCAACTGTATTTCATTCGTTCCTAGACAATGTCTTGGTAAAAATGAAAGTGCCTGGATTTCTGCCTATCATTTTCCTGTGGTATTCGCTTATTCATACATACACACAGACACAGACACAGACAAACACACACACACACACACACACACACACACACACACACATATATATATATATATATATATATATATATTATATATATATATATATATATATATATATATATATATATATATATATATATATATATATATATATACATATATATGTTTCATACAGTTCCTGTTTTCTACAACGAACAAATTTCATGCGTTTCCATCTGGTTTGTTGGTCATAATATGCAAATGTAGGCCACGACTTTGCATACTCACCACGGAGTCCTGGCTTCGTATCTATCAGCATACAAACAATCTAATTACCAGATACTCGCAGGGTAACGTTGAAAAATTTACTCAACAAAGAACTGTTTTAATATTTACCGTTCCTATGAAAGCTTAAATACAAAATAGATTATGTTTTGATATGGGTAGGTTTCATTCCCTCTTCCAGACGAAGATTTTTAAAGTGCTGCAAACATGCACACGTGCATATTTATAAATAAAATATATTACATACATCCATACACACATACATACATACATATATATACATATATATATATATATATATATATATATATATATATATATATATATATATATATATATATATATATATATATATATATATATATATATATATATATATATATATATATATATATATTATATATATATATATATATATTATATATATATATATATATATATATATATATATATATATATATAATATATATATATATATATATATATATATATGTTATTCACAGGTGTCCTTCTGATGTTAGTGATAGCTTCACCTATTTTTTAAATATTAAATTCATATGGAATAACTAAAATGTAGAGAACTGAAAGAATGACATGTTGCCACCTGAATAACAAGTCAACAATGCAGCATATCCTACAGCTGCCCAATGACAATTAGGGTGCTCCCTTTTGGTGCCGTGACCTGCCACAAAACAATAATCCAGTCATTGTTATCTTTTTATCACCTATTTTATGTTCTGGAAACACAATCTTGTTCCAGGTACCTGTCCTGTTTATGCCAAGCCGAACGATTGACATCTATGCGCGATGATGACTAGCTTTATTCCCATAAGGGAATACTATTGTCCCGTGCTCCTAGAGGACGTTCCAGCACTGCTTGCTTGACAAAGACCTCTCTACTAGTAACTTACCGAGCGCCAGACCACTGTTGCGAACACTGCCCCTCGCTGACTGTGTAACTCGCAAGTGTTTTCTGACTAAACTCTCCCCGCCACACACTGGCTTTACTCCATTTGATGGTCTTACAACCACAGGAAACCCAGGTATAGTAACAAAAATTTGGTTTTCCCCACACATAATTCTACTTCTTTATTTCAGTCTGTTTTCCTCTTCACACAAATATCATTTACCCCTTGTGATCTATGTTTTATGTGTTTCATTTGCATTATTTAGCTTTTAAGACCCCTCCTAATTATATTCCCTTTGAGTTTAAAATACATTTTGTTGACATAGGGATTCTTATGTGTATGGTTTAGTCAAGACACAAAAAATCAAAAACCCTATTAGAGCAATCATTAGTTCAGTAGGCTCAGTTGCGTATAATTTATCTAAATGGCTTGTAAAAACTCTTACACCTTTGGTAGGAAACATTTCTAACACGGAAATAAAAAACAATGTTGATTTTTCACCAAATTGAATAGTTTAATTTTGAATTTTATTTTGATATACTTAGTTTTGATGTCTCTTAATTTACAAAAGTGCCTGTAGATGATTTACTTGAATATTCGGAGGATGAAAATAGAACGGCAAGACATTCCTTTAACTGTAGCAAACCTTATTATTCTCATAAGGCTATGCATCAAAGACAGCAAATTTGTTTTTAATGGTGAATTTTTATAAAAAAAAGTTTGGCATAGCTATGGGTAATTCCTTATCTTCTGTCCTTAGCAATATTTACATGGAATTTTTTTAGATAAAACTCTTACCAAGAATTTTGCCCCAAAAAGTTATATGGTTTAGGTATGTGCATGATATTTTCTGTACTTGGCCAGTTCACAAAAATCTCCAGGAAATCCTTATTAATCTCAATTATTTAGTCCCTTCAATAAAATTTACTGTAGAGGAAGAAAGAAATTGTAATTTTAATTTTTTTATGTAACTGGTCATAGAAATGATAAAAATTTCACCTTTTCAGTCTTTCCAAAATCAACTAGCATTGCCTTTTTTGTTTATAACTACTCCAATCAACATCAAAATGTTAAATTCTCTGTTTTTTCTGGGATGTCCCTAAGGGTTTTTGAAACCTTTTTAACATAAATACTATTTTCAGTAATATTAATGTCAAGAATTTAGTCATAAAAAATTCTCCTAAAGATCTTCCTGGCTACATATATGAAATTCCTTGTAAAGAATGTGATAAAGTATATTATGCACAAACTAGAAAATCTCTTTCGCAACGAATCAAACAGCACCAATATTTTGTAAGAACTGGACAAATATCAAATGAATTATTCATACATATGAGAGATTAAGATCGTCCTATTAACTGGAGTCAAGCAAGAGTTTTAATCCCATGTAATGACACAGTTAAAAGGAATATCATTGAATCTTGTTTCATAAAGTCAAATAATGGAAGTGTTCTGAATTTAAGTCTTGGGTTATTTAAACTCGATGCCTTTATAATGAAAAAAGTTGTAGATAAATATAAGCATATAAAAAAATTTGCAGATAGATATGATCAACAAAATTAATATATTCAGTTTTTAAATGTTTTGGAATTTATATGGATGTGTTGTAGTTGGTGTTAGGGTTAAATCTATGTTTAAGTTTATGACCGTGTGATATCTGATAATCCTGGATTATCTCTCTGATTTTTACCCTTTTGACAATTAACCATCTGGTATTCCTGATAACTTTCTTTCCAACTGTAATTTTCTTCATTCCTTGATAATGTCTTAGTAAAGACGAAAGCACTTAGAGTTCTACTTATCATTTTCCTGTGGTATTCGCTTATTTAATGGAGTCACGTTCATCTTCTATGATTTTTTAGCTTACCCACACACACACACACACACTCACACTCACCACACACACACATACACACACAGACACACACACACACACACACACACACACCCACACACACATATATATATATATATATATATATATATATATATATATATATATATATATATATATATATATATATATATATATATATATATGTGTGTCCAAAGGATAGGACAGCCACAATTTTGTACATGTAAGTTCACAGCACTGTTTGGAGAATTTGTTCTTACACAATATCGATGCTGGGAAATTCTCTTATCGATATCTTTTCCTGTTTTGTCCCAGGTAGAATTTGCCACATTCACAAGGTATTTTGTAAACCACGCCTTCTTCTTGTTTGGGGCTGTTGCAATAACTGTCTTCCTACTGTGTTGGAGTAAGAAAAACTACTACTTTAAAGTTTAATAATCTCAAAGGATAAACAATATCACTGAATGAAGGGTGGAATGGAGAAACCAAAGTATACTCATATCGTATTCCTTTTTGGTGGTTGTTCTATAACAAGTTGTTTTAGCCAAGAATAAACAGTTACTCTATTTCGCTGATCGAAAAGTTGTTTTTCATGCCAATTCTCGTGATAATACTAATCTCCTCGTCTAAATATTCAGGGCTAACTAGTCTAAGTGCTCTTAAAAAGTGACATCTCAAAGCCATGTACTTCACGTTGCGTGTATGGGTCGATTTTGCATTGATCCTTAGGTTGTTGTTTTGTAGCTTTTCTGTGAATTTTGAATTTTAGGCCATTATCTGTTTTTTCTTATTATTTTAGTATCTAAAAAATTAATAGAGTTATTTGCTTCTTTTTCCATGGTGATTTTATTGATGGTACTAAGGAATTAAGATCAGAGAGAAATTCATCAGTATCGTGGTTTCCATTCCAAACAGTAAAAGTTTCATCCACGTATCTAACCCAATAAACATCATCTGGTAATATGCTGTTGGCAATACGAGTTTCATAGAATTCCATGTATATGTTAGACAACACAGGAGACAAACAGTTGCCCATTGGCATTCCAAATTTCTGCTTATAATAGCTATTATTAAAAACAAAACATGTATCTATTACACAAAGTCTAATTATTTCAAAATGTCTGAAACAGGTATAGTAAAATCATAGTTATTTAGTTCCATATTTAAAAATTCAAGCAGATCTAAAACTGGTACACAGGTAAACTAAACTTTGTACATCAAAACTAATCATGTGACAATTTTGGTTAATTTGTACATTTGAACTACATTAACAAATTCAATTGAATTAGAAATGTGGGAGTTAGATATAGTTCCTACAAGTGGTTTTAGCAAATTTACGAGATACTTAGAAAGATAATGGCCTAAAATTCAAAATTCACAGATAAGCTACTAACACCACTAATGATCAATGCAAAATCGACCCATACACGCAACGTGAAGTACATGGCTTGAGATGTCACTTTTTTTAAGAGCACTTAGACTAGTTAGCCCTGAATATTTAGACGAGGAGATTAGTATCATCACGAGAATTTTGGCATGAAAAACAACTTTTTCGATCAGGGAAATAGAGGAATGTTTATTCTTGGCTAAACAAATTATTATAGAACAACCACCAAAAAGGAATACGATATGAGTAGTACTTTTGGCTTCTACCTAGTCCCACCCTTCATTCAGTGATATTGTTAATCCTTTGAGATTATTAAACTTTAAAGTAGTATTTTCTTACTCCAACACAGTAGGAAGACAGTTATTTGCAGAAAAACCCCAAACAAGAAGAAGGCGTGGTTTACAAAATACCTTGTGAATGTGGCAAATTCTACCTGGGACAACAGGAAAAGATATCGATAAGAGAATTTCCCAGCATCGATATTGTGTAAGAACAAATTCTCCAAACAGTGCTGTGTAACTTACATGTACAAAATTGTGGCTGTCCTATCCTTTGGAAAAAAAAAACAGACATTATTCGAAAGAAAAAGATATGATTGCAAGAAATTTGTTAGAAGCAGCTTGCATATGTTTTAGCAACAAAATAACTTAATAGACGTCAGGGCATATATAAATTGGACCCTTTAATTCCTTCATATTGTTTCCCAACAGTACAAATTCAAGAAAGTTTAAATGACCATTCACCAAAATCGTTGAATAGTTCTCTCTTTTAACCTTTTTGAATTGCTGGCTTGACAATTTGTTTATGATTTAAACAACCTAATTTTTACTTTGACAATTATGATAATTTCCTTTTTTTTCCCAGTGGGAAAGTGTTTATGAATTCTTGTAATGCTCATTCTGTTTTAGTTAAAATAAAGCTCTTGAGAGTCCTGGTGGGCAAGGCGAAATTATCGAGCTACTAGAGTCTTTTATTCTCTTTTCTCCTGTGGACGATATTGACATATCTCATCTTCGTGTTATGAAGATTATATATACATATATATATATATATATATATATATATATATATATATATATATATATATATATATATATATATATATATATATATATATATATATATATATATATATATATATATATATATTATATATATATAATATATATGGGGATACAATCCACAATGAAGTAAATTCCTCTTGTAGTTTAAAATATATAGTTCTTGTATAGGATTCGAGCTTTCGATCATCAACTGTGGTCTTGTTCACCTAAAGCGAACAAGCACCACAGTTGATGGTCGAAAGCTCTAATCCATACAAGAACTATATATTTTAAAACTACAAGAGGGATTTACTTCATTGTGGATTGTATCCCCATTTACTTAGAGGTACGACATCAGTACCTGGCTTCTGCAATATTAATAAATGATATATTTATATATATATAATATATAATATATATGTATTTTATATATATATTTAGACATAGGGTTATATATATGATAATATATATAGAATATATATTGATGTATAAATGATTACAATAAGATAGTACGATACATATATAATATATAATATATTATATACTTATAATATTATTATAAGTATACATATATATATGAATATTATATATATATATATATTAATAGGAACAGTAATATACTTATAAAGAAATATAATATTATAACTATATATATATATGGTAATGTATACATGGTATACATTACATACAGACATATATTATATATATTAATTTATATTATATAATATAATATAGATTATTTTTACACCGGCCCCTTAGAGAGGTCCCGCTTCAGGTTCAATATGAAATAAATAAATAAAATATTTCAACACCAACAGTTTGAAATTGGGGATACGAATATAGAAAGAAACTCTAACACAACAAAGGTTTATTTATAAGCTTACTAACAAAGGTAAATGCAGAATGGTATCTCCTATGTTACATAAAAAAATAGAATCTTACACTACATGAACTGGGGGAACAGCGAAGGTAACTCAAATACTTGCTAGTTGGTTTAGTGACTCGAGACGATGGCTTCACAGAAGGAGATCGGCGGTTGCAGACGTATCTTGACTCTGTATTGCAGAAAAATATTGTCTACTCTTGATACATGCAAGGCAGGAAACTCCCCGAGCTCTAGCATTGACATGTTCTCTTATGTAGGCTTCTCAACGTCGAGTTATACAATAACCGGTCGTCCACTCCTGAATAAGACGACTAGACCAGTATCCAACCACTCTCGAGCAACTTTTTCTTCTGATCCTTTGTCGGTTCCTTTTTTCTCTTATCTCTCTCGGATGATCTCTGCTGCTGCTGATCTTTTCACTGATAATCTGATCTGTGGCTCTTACTGAGGATATCTCTCTGTGACTAAACTGGTGTCTCTCTTTTACGATCTCTGCTTTCTCCAACTTCAACCGTCGTATTTTATTATCGGCACTACTGGGGGCAGAGCCTACGGCAAACGTCACAGGACTCCCGAGATTACTAGAACTTCTTAGAAGACTCTTGATGGAATATTGCATCATATTTCGCTGCGTTTCTCCCGCCACTTAGCGCATGTTGCGCTCCACAACACGCTTGATGATTCCAGAAACAGCCGTGAGACAGGCGCCTCCAACACAGGGCGCGAAAGCTCCTTGTTGCAGAACTTCTCGAAGATGCGTTTTCCTTTCCTTTATCTTTCTTTGCTATGAAGCAATTACCCATCCCACACGCCCCAGCAAAAGAGAAATAAAATTAAATCAACAAATTTTATTTTTTTTCTAAGAGAAACAAGAATTAAACAGCAGGAACAATTTCTGCATAACGTTTATCCAGTCAAACACACACGCTTCTCCACTCACACACTCACTCGTGCGATAACAGAAAACAGTTATTAGCCTACTCATTCTGAGAACTCTAGAGAGGCTATCTGCTATAACATTATCCTTCTCTCTTACTTTTTTACGTTTCTGAACTCTGCTCAAAACTTTGAAAGACTAAGACACCTCTTGCATCTTTCTCAAAACTAATTTCTCTTTCCGGGACACAATTACCAAGGGCACGGGCAGCGGCCAAGGTATATGGGTGTTCTTATAATTCTGAAGCAAATTTACATTCATTGCCTTTGTTCTACTCTTACCCACATTAATTCCATAATGTGTATTTCCCCTCGCCTCTAACACTGAAAAAGGACCTTCGAAATTATAAGATAAGAAAGAGGAAACTTCCTTCTGGACTAATAGTAAAACTTTATCTCTTACACACAAACTTCTCTCTTTTTGCTCTAAGATCATGTTTTCCTTTAATTTCCCCTTGACTTCCTCTCGCATTTTCTTTCGCTAAGTGCCAAGCAACTTCCGTTCTCCTCTGCTAGCTGTCAAACATCTCTTAAATTGTTTTTTATAATACTCAAGATTAGTTATACAATCATCTCTACCCTTACTTCTAGGCAAAGGTCCGATCATATCGATAACTACATTCTCAAAGGTTGTCTACCGAAGGAATATCTCACAACGGAGCTCTGGGGATTCCTTGATTTCGGTTTTCCCAGGCAATTTGGCATTCATGACAGCTTAAAACATACCTCTTTACATCATTTTTCATTTTAGGCCAAAAGTATGCCCTACTAATACACTTGAAAGTCTTATTTACTCCCAAATGTCCTTGCTCATCATGTGCTAACTTCAAAACTAGCTCACGAAGCTTCCTAGGAACTACTAATTGTTCTGTGACTTACCCTTTACTACCTGACTTCGGTCGAACATAACGGCACAAAACTTCGTCCTTTAAACAAAAAGTTTCCTTACACACACCATTGAGATCATCATCCAGCTCACATTAAAAAATTCGGGTTATGTCTCATCCTCTCTCTGCAAATTGACTAGCTCATCCTTATCCAAAATGTTAAAGCATAATTCATCACCGTAACTAGTACTAGATACTGGTACATTTACTACGTTACTCTCAACAGCTACGCCTTCCGTTTGGCTATCACTGTCAACATCAATAGAGTCCGGTCTCTCAGCTACACTCATGCCAAGATCAACCTCACTACCTCTATCACACTCGTATGAATCCACGAACTTCTCACGTTCAAATCCACGAACGCACACTCGTTCGAATCCACGAACTTACTCTCGATCGAATCCACGAACTTACTTTCATTCAAATGCATGAACAAATTATGACCGTCGTATCTATGTCGTATTACTACCATTTCAGGCACTGGAATATCCCTCAGAACAGGATTCACATTCTTGGATAAAGCTAAGTCATTACCGACAATTATGTCAACGCCTTCGACGGGCAAACTGTCAACTACTGCAAGTTTCACTTCTCCTGACACTGCCTGACTTTCTAATTTCAACTTCAACAAAGGACAAAGAACACAAGTGTTAGGAAATCCACCTAACATGACTTTTTCTTCCATATTGAGTTTCTGCCCTTGTTTGGCACACTCTTTCCTAATCAGTGAGACAGCAGCTCCTGTGTCTCGAAGCAAGACTACTTCTCTCGAATCTACTCCTCCAAGAGAGGAAACTATGCCTTCTGACAGAAATTCGCCAAAAATTTTCCTAGTTTCTCTCATCACATCATTTCCTACTTGACGAAAGGTTAACTAGAGATACTGGTTTCTTACCGTCCTTCCTTTCTACTGCACAATTTCTCGCTAAATGCTCTTTCCCATTATATCGGAAACAAGTTAATTCTGAGCCGCTAGATACCATTTTACTCTTACAAACCTTAGACGTATGACCAGGTTTTCCGCATGTATAACAGGAATAGTCACTTTTACTCGCATTGCTATTACTAGGAATGAAACCTTTACTGCTTTGTACTCTACCAGACGAAGGATCATTTCGTTTCTTACTAACGCTCAAATCATGAGTTAGATTATATTCGTTAGCTAGCCTAGTTGCTCCTGCAAAAGATACTTCTCGCCTATCCTCTATATAAAGCTTAATCTCAGGGCATACGTTATCTTTGAAGTTTTCTAACAACACTAAGTTCTTCAAACTATCAAAATCATCAACTTTAGCAAGTTAAGTTAACCAATCAAAAAAAAGCCTTTCTAACTTCTTACTCTATTCTACATACATAATATTTTTCATCCTTTCTCAAAGTTCTAAATTTCTTACGGTACGCCTCCGGTACTAACCTTTACGCGCTATGAACAGTTTCTTTCATGATATTGTAATTATCACATTCCTCTTTAGACATGCAACTATACACAGTAAGTGCCCTACCACTCAAACTGACTGCAAATATAAAGTTCCAAGTTTTCTTTAGGAGAACCTACTCGTTCCATCAACTTCTCAAAACACATGAAATATGTCGTAACATCTTCCTCATCAAACTTTGGTACTTATTTCAATACTGAACTCATACCTAACCTATCAGTTTCGTTTTCGTTCTGGCCTGACTGACTGTTAAGAGTGCTTTGTCTTAACCGAGCAATTTCCAACTCATGCATGCGCTCTTTCTCTCTCTCTTTCTGCTCATGCATACGTTCTTTCTCTCTTTCCTGTTGCTGCATTTCTCTCTCAGCTGCTCTCTCCTCTCTCTCAGCCGCTCTTTCATCTCTCTCATACTTTTCCCTTTCTTCCTTTCAACATACGAAGATCATTCCCCTCTAGACCCAGGAGCTTACCTGACTCAATAAACTCTTTCACCATCTCACTCATTCTGGTTCTTTCTATATTCTCCGTTTCAAACTGCTAAAGTGTTGATAGCCTAAGCAAGGTCGCCATAATGTTACGGCCTCTGAGAGAGGTCCGCTTCAGGTTCGATATGAAATAAATAAAGAAAAAATATTTCAACACCAACAGTTGAAACTGGGGATACGAATATAGCAAAGAAACACTATCACACAAAGGTTTATTTACAAGCTTACTAACAAAGGTAAATGCAGAATGGTATCTCCTATTTACATAAAAAAAAAATAGAATCTTACACTACATGAACTGGGGGAACCGCGAGGTAATTCAAATACTTGCTAGTCGGTTTAGTGACTCGAGGTCGATGGCTTCACAGGAGATCGGCGATTGCAGACGTCCTCTTGACTCCGTATTGCAGAAAATAATGTCTACTCTTGATACTTGCAAGGCAGGAACTCCCCAAAACCTCTAGCAGGACATTTTCTTCTATGAAGTCTGCTCAACGTCGAGTTAACTCGGTCGTCCACTCCTGAAGACGACTAGACCAGTTAGCCAACCAACCATCTCGAGCAACTTTTCTTCTGATCCTTTGTCGGTTCCTTTTTTCTCTTATCTCCCTCGGATGATCTCTGCTGCTGCTGATCTCTCACTGATAATCTGATCTGTTGGCTCTTACTGAGGATATCTCTCTGTGACCAACTGGTGTCTCTCTTTTACGATCTCTGCTTTCTCCAACTTCGACCGTCGTATTTATACGGCACTCTGGGGGCGGAGCCTACGGCGAACGTCACAGGCTCCCGAGATTACTAGAACTTCTTAGAAGACTCTTGACAGAATATTGCATCATATCGCTGCGTTTCTCCCGCCACTTAGGCGCTGTGTTGCGCTCCACAACATACCTGACGATTCCAGAACAGCCACGAGAATAGGCGCCTCCAACACGGGCGCGAAAGCCCCTTCTTGCAGCCTCTCGAAGATGCGTTTTCCTTTCCTTTATCTTTCTTTGCTATGAAGCAATTACCATCATATATATATATATATATAATATATATATATATATATATATATATATATATATATATATATATATATATATATATATATATATATATATATATATATATATATATATATATATATATAGTATATATATATATATATATATATATATATATATATATATATATATAATATATATATATATATATATATATATATATATATATATATATATATATATATATATATATATATATATATATATATATATATATATAATATATATATATGTATATATATATATATATATATGTATATATATATATAGTATATATATATATATATATATATATATATATATATATATATATATATATATTTAGTTATACATGCTCCTTGTAATGTATATTCTTATCTAATTTTAATTATATTAAGAATTGAATAATCAATTTTCCTTCATATTTATACTAGGAGAACTGGTTCATATTATTTTAATTTTTTTGTTTACAATTTATTTATTTCGGATTCCTTTCTTTTTTTTTAACAGACAGATCTGGAGACATGGTGCGGGGAGATATTATGTGTTTATTTTGGTTGCTTATCTTTTGACTGATGTCTAGTTATTGTAGAGAAAGGGGTGGTCGGGTCTGGGCCGGTCCCCAGGGTGGTTTTGGTTTCTTTTTTGAATAATATCTTTTATGATGGTGCATTATTTGGGTCATATTTAGTTAATCTTTTTGTTCTTTGAGAACTTGATTTATTTAGTTAGTCCTTTTATTCTTTAGTAAAAGAAAGTCTGTATTTTTGTCTTTTGTGAGTCTAATTTAACGACCTGACCTAATTATGATATGTGAGTTGCATAGAGGTCGACTGGTTGGTTGAGAGAGAGAGAGAGAGAGAGAGAGAGAGAGAGAGAGAGAAAGCCTGATATGCGGACTATTGCTACTAGAGAACCTTGATCACGGCTGAGACAGCATCTTTCACATTGTGCCATCTAAAATTATGTGTCTGTATTTCAAGACCCCGCTCTGTCTTTGTGGGAGTCAATGATAATTTTTAAAAAAATGTTCAAGGTGACCTTAAGCAGTAGATCTCGTTACGAAGACATTCCTCTTCCGTCCGACACACTCCAGAATTGATATTTTGTCGTCTATCCACAGAGCAGCAAAATCAAAATATTCATATGCCAAGGTAATTAATTATATTCACTATGGTGTTGATATTATATTCGCAATAACATTTTACATATATATAACTAAGTCGCAAGCTACTTCGTCAATACCTAGAAAAGCTGTAATAGTCGTGTTGGTATACATAGATCGACAGACATATAGATAAATTCATCCAGTGTCAAAATTCCTCACTATAGGTCTGAGGACCTTTTGGGAATAATATGAATAATACGTCCTTTACACACAGAGGCGCTGAATAATCTTAGGAGTTTTTGAAGTTAGTCTCGGCTGCAAATAATAACATTTCGACAGTGAATGCCTAAGAATTGTTTTATTTGTATGCTAATATGTTAGAGTTTTATAAGTAAGGGACCACAGTGTAAGGATGAAGATATAATTTTCATTTAAGACAGAGGGCGTAATGGCTGGATAGAATATATAGTATATGCTTGTAAAATATTTGTGTTTGTAGAGTTTGGATTATTATGTTTAATCCCTCTTTCTACTCAAAGGTTTTATTAGCAAGTGTACTCAGTCACGGAAGGTTAGTTGTGGTCTAATGCGATTACAAATAAGTTCTTACAGTTTCTTTCATATAGCAATGTGAGAATACGTTATTTCATTCACTTGCATTGTCTGGTCATAGAATTTTGCAGGTGATCAGTTCTTTTAGAAGGAGCAATCATAGTATGTCGCCATTTTTGTAATGTCCTGTGAAACAATATTTTCCCTCCGAATTACAATTTTTCTGGGTAGGCTCATGATAGGTCTTGCTGTCATTAATGACGGAATTTTCGAATGAGGTTTCCAACCAGACTTTTATTTTTTTTTATACGAATTTTATCCCTTTAAGCAATATATCTCCTTCTGTCTATGAAAAAGCACCACTCATCTTGTAATACAAAGATAAAATGTAATGTTTTAATTAAGACATGAAATGAGAGCAAGACGAAATTGTGAATTGACTTCAAGATTAATAAGCGTAGTTCTAATTTTATAATCTCTCTTGCTCTTCCTCTCTTTCTATTTATTCTTTTAACTTTCTTACGACTGCATAGTCATATCTCTCAGATGAGATACATTAGGTGCGTTCTTTCTAAAACTTTTTTTTCAGAAGAATTCAGCTCTCTCTCTCTCTCTCTCTCTCTCTCTCTCTCTCTCTCTCACATACACATGCATACATACATAAATATTTTGCAGGAAAGTGGTCGAGCTAAAAGAAACTTGATTTCTAAAAGGATTTTAGATTCAACACATAACAAAACATAGATCTCTGTCGCAAACAACAGGTTTCCCCTTCCAGCCAGAAAGATGTTTCTCAGTAAATGCTGAACATTCTCGGCCTCGTTTGCAAATTAATGAGGTTACTTCAGAGGCTTACCTCAAAACGAGCAACCTCTAACAAGCATAATTGAAGAACCCGTAGGTGAATCCCTCTCTCCGGTTAACTGCTGACTGATCTTGTCTCTCTTCCGGGCTAATTGATCTGATGCACACGACCTGTAGGGGGAGAATGATTACCAATTATGAGGCAGAGTGATCAAAGAGCAACTGCTTGTAGCCATGTGAAATTATTATCGCTTCTTTGCACAAAGGGGACGCTGCTCCAAGGGGATCCGTTTTAAGTGATGAAAGGGGAGAGATGAAGCATTCTCATTTTACCGAGGATTGATGAGATAATTGTAAGTCAGGTCACTTTCTCTTAAGAACAGCTGCTCTCTCTCTCTCTCTCTCTCTCTCTCTCTCTCTCTCTCTCTCTCTCTCTCTCTCTTCCTTGGTAGAAAAACCTGCCTTTTGACATAATGAGCAAACTGCAGATCTCCTTTATTTCGTCATTATTTTCTTTAGCTTCTCTAAGATTTTTCGAGCGTTACTGGACACAATTCCTTAGATGTACATTTTCTTAAACGTCAACGATAGTAATTAAGTATATATATTCTGGATATTTCTATCATCGTACTTTAAACGCAATCTTAGTATATTAATGCATATTTGTCTGTTTTGAATTTATGGATAATGATAATCTTGATATATCATAAACAATATACTTCTTTAATAATGAGTCCCTTTACTGCCACGTGCATTACTCAAGACTATAAAATAAATACGTTTATGTTTTAGCTAAGTTACCTTTACTTTGGAGTTGTTCAGAATCTGTCAAATAAAATAAAACGCTACCACCTTTTTTTTTTTCTTTATTCGGACCACAACCGAAAATGTGGCTTCCTGGAGCAAACATTCTTATTGACTCTGCAGGCTTTTGATAGCGAGAGAGTTATCTTTTCTTTTCCTCTTCTTATGTTTGACTCAAGGGAGGTGGAGTTTATTTTATATTTCCTTTTGCGAATGTGACAAGTATTCTGTTGACATCCCTTTCGGATCAAGAAGTCTTGAGATTTATGTAATGGACTTTGGTGTATTAAGAAAAAAATAACGTTGACAAGAACAATGAATAAAGATTTTAAAATCTAATGTACGTACTTGCACATCTCTCCTCCCCCACACGAACACAAACAAGGATATTTATCTGTATATGCCAAGTGTGTAATTCTGCATTATTATGCATATTGATGATCTGCATAATCTAAATAATTCTTTTGAACGTGAAACAAATTCCACTTCATAACAGCTCAAGAATGTTGGTTTCCTCAGTTCTGGCGTGATTCCATTAAGGATAAGCAGGGGCAATATTATCTAATATGAAGTCGATCAAATTTCCAGGACAGCATGGCAGTGGATAAAAATACAATAATAAATTTAATGACAGAATTCCTATCAAATTATCACAATCAAAGTATTATGAGTCACTCCCCACTGTTTCTTCTCTCTGATTTATTTATTTATTTATTTTTTAGTAGAAACCTCACTGCGATCATAGTGGTGCTCTTTTTTCATAGGAATTCGTACAAAAGAAAAAAAAACTAAATAAACAATATATATATTAAAGTTTGCAACGCATTCAACAGCACCCATTCACTTTGATTTTTTTTCTTTCCTCCTTTGTTATTGACACTATATCTTATTATTGGATTTTATACTGATAGAGTATATTAGCAGTGGGTTCAAAATCTATTTGGGATTAAAAAAGTCATGAGATTTCTTATAGTAATCTCACGCCTTCCTATTTAACACTGGAAAAAATCGAAACGTTGGCAAGAGAGTGGTAAAAGAATATTGTTGAAGTAGTAAAGAATGCAAGAACAGATACAATCACAGAAAAAAAAAAACTGAAGATGAGGATAGAGGTAATTCAGGGAATATTTCTGCATTAGATGCATACAATCGAGACAGAAGAGGATCTATAGCCACATGAAACGTATCTGAAAGATTAGTGGAATTACTTGGGGCTCTTCCTCGGAAGACAAACATCGCAAATCTGCCTCCATAATGACCCCATGAATTCCGAATGAATATCAACACCGTCTTCAATCCCGGAGCCTTTAACCCTGGTGCTTCTTTCTCCTGAAATTACGATTTTAATGAAGGATTTAGAGCTATTCACTGTGATTCTATTCATGGCAAAGGTAATCGCTTTCATTATTTTATTATTAGTAATTGATTTGTTAGAGTTTCCATTCTTTGTTATTTAAAGATACATGTTTCTTTAGAAGCGTGTATGTAGCAATGGAATAAAACACCCTCCAACCTCAGTCGTTTTAAATCAGTAATCGTGTAACAATGGTGCCTTTTCCCTTCGCCTTCGAAATTGTATCTGATTTGAGACCCTAATCCTCCTATATATATTATATATATATATATATATATATATATATATATATATATATATATATATATATAATATGTATATAGCTTGATGATAAATAATAATGCCAAGACCAGGAAGAACACTCTTTATTTTACGAGCTTTCGAGGTTTAAAACCTCATCTTCAGGCTGAAAAAAATGACAAGGATGAGGAATCACAAAAAATTACATTAAAATGGAATTGTCCTAAAAGCTTCAGTAAAAACAAAATAAACGAACATCACATACAAAATAAAAATTAAAAGTTACGAAAAACTAAAACAAACGCAACACATACAAACACAGAAATAAAAATAAGACGAAAGGTAAACAAAACTACCACACTCAAAAATAAAATGGTTAACGACCCATTTTGTGTACCTACTATGAAACTATATAATAGCTAGTTGAATACCGGACGAGTTGTTGTTCAATTCCGGTTTCATTTTCTTAATGAACAGTGACTCGGAATAAAAGGTCCAGTCTGTTTGAGCAAAAAGACAGTACTCTAAATCCAGGTGAGTGAAAGGATGGTCCTGTGCTAAATATATATATATATATATATATATATATATATATATATATATATATATATATATATATATATATATATATATATATGTATGTATTATGTATATATGTATGTATGTATGTATGTATGTAGTATGTATGTATGTATGTATGTAGTATGTATGTATGTATGCAATAGAAGTATAAATGAATATATAAAGAGATATATATCCCGGTAGCCACCAACCAATTGCCACGGTTTCATCTATCTCCTTTGATTCTTGAAAGACTGCCTCATCGAATGCCCTGGATTTAATCCTTCACATAAAAAGAAAATAAAAACATTTAGGATTTGATATGGTATTCCATTGATTGGAAAAACACTATTTCAAGAAAGATCAATTCATATTTTCTGAATTCGAAACTAATGTTAAAAATTCATTTCAAATAAGTTCAAGCGCTATATTTTCGTGGTATTCAATGAGCCATTACCTTACCATTGACAAAATAAAATTTAATATTGTTTCAGTTCCTTTTATTGTTATTCAAGATGTTTATTAAAGATAGCAGGAGGATATATACCTTACTAATACTTTAAAAGCATCGCTTTTTATGCTCGATATAAAGTTCATTTGTACCTATTCTCAGTTACAAGCAAGTAACATGAAACACTCGTCTGATAACACCTGATTAAAACTGTTGTTGCAGAAAGTTTCGTAACTCTTTTGAGCAGCTCAGAGCTCTCAAGCATTATAGCCTTCCCTCTGGTCCGTCGGCCATTGCTGTATTGTGGGTTATTCCAGGTATTTGAGAAGCTTAAGGGAGAGTTTTTTTTTTTTTTTTTTTTTGCAAGATTCAGGTATAGGTTGCAATAAATCATGACTAAGAAGATTAAAGTTAAATTCACATATTAGCCACCAGTCATTTCTTCCGAATAATTTTGCGAACTAAAAGATTAAGCTAACTTTTACAAAACTTCCCAGAATTTTTCATTGATAAGTTGTGCATATTAAATTAAAGATAAATATTTAATAGTCGACATTAGTTTTCTCTATTATGACCAATCGTATTGCCTTTATGTAGTATTTAATTATTTCTAACTTTGTTACTTTGTTCTTGATTGCAACAGGCTGGTGTTCTGTGTCGGATGCTGACAATTTTCCTCTGATATTCAAAGTGGACGTTCGGTAACTGCATTCTACCATGAAATCATGCAAATTGTGTATCATTGAACCAGGTTTTCCATTGATAACTGGGCTGCCACTAGTTTAAAATTAATTACTACGAAGCTTTAGTTTGTAATGCAATATCATTCAGCATACCTGATCCCGTTTGCATATGCTGTGATGGATCTCTGTTTCCGAAGTGGGCGTTTGCTCTTTCAACACTATGATCAAAAGGAAGCACGAGAAGTAAGATAAATAAATAACATAAGAAGTCAGTTCTCTGATCTCTGATTCGGTAGCACTGGGATCTTTTTTCATTAAGTTCCTATTGTTACGTCTGTGAAAACAGTTGAATAAATGTTCTTATCTTCACACTGCGAAAGTGAATGTTGGTCGTGGGTGTGAACATCAGACCTTATAAATTGTTGAAAAGATGTTAAGGGAGATAGATAACAATTCCCGTAGCCCTAATATTAGTTAATTTAATATGTTCCTGAATAAATTATTTCATACTCACCTAGAAACTTGTTTTCACTGAATACGTTTCCATATGGCCTCTATCATCATACGAGTAACTTGGACCAACCAGTAAGAGAATTTAGGAGCATTTACTTATCGTGCCTTGGCCACCTGAAGTTAAAATATGCTGCCGTAGTACGATAATGAAAGTCACAAACTTGTTCGCCATATTTTTACAACCTTTCAAATTTACAGTCTGGAAAATGGATAGTTATCTTGAATTGTCTGTTAACGTTTAACATAAGCGGAAATAAGTCACTGTTAACCTGTCAGGTGTTTATTTTTTGTGTTGCTGTTCACTTACTCGATTATTCCTTCATTCACCTGCCCTTCACCATCTGGTAGTTTATTTAAACACATTAGTAATAATAGAAAATGTAATACCGAATAACATACATAAAGAGAGAGAGAGAGAGAAGAGAGAGAGAGAGAGAGAGAGAAATATGCCATTCAGGATGGGAGGAATGCACATAACCAGAAAGGGGCACCATCCTGTCTCGCCAGGTTTCTACAGGAAGGGCATGGATAAGTTTCACTAAAAAGGGGATTTAAAAAAAAAAAATAGATATAATGACCCAAAATACATACAGATCTCAAAGTACAAATTGCGGAGTTTGAATAAAAGAACTTAAATTTTCAGTCGAGAACTGAAAAAATAAGATCTGAATATTGCCAATTACATGACAGAAGGAGCGACCTGTCTACTACTTCCATTATTTTTAACGAAAGCTCGAGGCAAATCCTAATCCCAATTTCCCAGATCATTTCACCTTTGGAATATCAGCAGCAAACGAGACGTCTCCTCCTTCGATTGGGGATACTGAAATCAAATAGCTTCCAGTTGAAGCTGAGAGAAGGCGGGGATTTTAATACATTTAACTGTCAAATAGCAAAATTAAAAAATGCAAGTTGGAAATACTTTAAAAACTAAAACTATACCTATTAACCTCACCTTACTTTACCTTGTCTTTCCCTAGAGGCAGAATATCTATCTCCTCCTTTTGTGATTAATTAATGAGGAAATAACCACTCAAATTCTCTACACGTCTAAGATAATTTGTTTCAGATTTTGGAAAAGAGAATATGGATAGATTTCACAAACGCATAATCTACATAACGGGATAATAAAGCCTAGGTTCCTTTTGTAAAATGCCTTCCCTTTTACATACAAAGGGAAAAGTCCATACACCCCTTTTCCTTTTCGAGCTAAAAGCTTTTGAGATAAGGAACACTAACGCTATTTTTAACGGATAAGTCTTCCACTTGACCCCATACAAGGCTATTACTCGCTCACGTCTTTTCAACACCAAAATGGTTCCCTAGTTCTTATAGTTTCTTCGCTTGATTCAATCCTTTACGCGGAAAGCAGAATCGACTCGATCGACAGATCCTCTTACAAGAAAGCCAGGCATGAAGAGGGTATTCTATGTAAGTAGGCTTAAAGAGACAACATCACGGAATAGGTTTCTTTGCTATTTACCTCTGCCAAAAGGAATGTTAAAGTACGGGCTTTGGGGCACAGAATTACATGGGTTTTATCGGGAAACACAAAGACATATAAGGGAGACCGGGGTAGTAGGCACATTTTTTATATTGGTAAATTGGAAATATAAAACAAACATTATTGCAAAATTCACACCACCATTGAAAAAATAAACATTCATCTTTATTATAGTGCAAAATAATTGCTGTTTGCTTTCAACATAAGGTAACAATAAGCTTTAGATAAAAAAAAAATAAAAATTTCGTGCCAACTTGTCCCGTAAGTTGGCACACATTATGGGGTAAGTTGGCACATTGATAATTAAAAGAAAATGACTAAATTGCATTTAAATCAAATAACAAAAATACCCTCTGAATTTCCAAAATACAAAATATATGGCATTAATATTACTTCAGATCATCATCTAGTAGTAATTGTGGCAGGTGTCAAATAAATCTTGTTCAGTAGTCTTCATATTCCCACATGTTATATGCCCTTCACTGGACCCACACTTCTCCTGACCTACCAAACACAGGCTGTCTTCAGCTGAGCTTTCTTCTGAATCAACAGGAGCAATTCTTAAACTCTGTATCCCGCTGATGACTAATCTGAAGCCCATGCGTCTTTTAGAATATTTCTCGATCTGTTACATATGCACCCGTAAAATCAGAATTTTGTAATAATCTGTATTCATAGGTGAAATTCCAGCAATCCTAAACCCATTGCAAACAACAGAATATGTGGTAAATCCGAGGAAATTTTACCAGGAATGTCACAGATGGGCATAGTTCGCACTGGATTACCAGTCATCCACGAATCACTTGCTCTGTTAACACATTTCTTCAGAGGTCTATAAAACTAACATCCAGGGGCTGCAACTTGTGAGAGCAATTTAGAGGAAATGGCAGGACACTAATAATAATTTCATTAACCTTACAAAAATTCAGAAACAAAACCTAAATGATATAAATAAATAGGCTTTCTACTGTTATCAAATAACCGAGGCAAGTCTCCACACGTGCCAACTTGCCCCATCCCCACCATTTGGTAAAAAACACTTACCAGTCCACACCAGGAAGCCTTGAATTATTAATTTTACTGGTATACAATCTCTAAACCATAAGGAAAACTATGCTAAAGCTGAAAAATAATCTTTCATTAATGTATAGATGTTATAGAAAATAACAGAAAGATAAAAATAATTTACTAACTACCATCAAAATCAAAATTTATCTCATGAATTCGAACTCCTGCATTATATCTCTTATAGA